>NC_073743.1:4994375-5294375 GCF_023634155.1 Falco peregrinus | reverse complement strand
ATCCACACCCACAACACGTGTGCTGGCTATCCGCAGGGCGGCATCGACACCTGCCAGGTAGGAGCGTGCTACAAGCCAAGCCCCGGCAGCACAGGCAGCCCCGCCACAACCGCCCAAACGTGCGCCATCACGGCCTTTTGCTGGCCACTCACACTCCCATGGCTGGGTCCCCACCGCTGAGGGCCTTACCCGCCCTTCCCCATGGGCAGGCCCTTGCCCAGGGCCTGCCCGCCTTGTCCCAGAGGCTTGGCACGCTGCCCAGAAGGCCCACGCGGTGCCCTTGGCAGCCCACAGCTCCACCATCCCAGCCGTCTGACACACCTTCACCACCACCGTGAAGAGCGGTGAGAGCGAGCCCTGCCTTACAGGCCCACCGCCCCCTGCCAGGCAAGCTTCTACAGAGCTTGGCTGGCCACTGAATGCAGCTCTGGCAGGTGCCGTGAGAGAGAAGGAGCCAGCCACCGGGCTGACGGTGGCCACCCAACAACCCCTTCGTCCTCTCTCCTGTGCTGCAGGGGGACAGCGGTGGGCCTCTCGTGTGCCAAGACAAGAGCGCCGACTACTTCTGGCTTGTTGGCGTGACCAGCTGGGGGACAGGCTGTGCGAGAGCAAGGAAGCCCGGAGTCTACACCTCCACCCAGCACTTCTACGACTGGATCCTGGCGCAGATGGGCCTGCGCCCAGCAGTAACCACTACTGCAAGGCCACAGCCAGTCTTCACCTACACCCCCGTTCAGAGGCCAAGGCCAAGGCCAAGGCCAAGGCCAAGAGAATCGAGCCGGTTTCCACCCTGCCCGTTTCCAGTCCAGAAGCTGCTGGACTTCTTTACTCGGCTGCAGGAGCTCCTGCAGTACCTAAGGGCGAAATAGCTTGGAGCAGCACCATGAGGAGCATGCAGGGCAGGCTGCAGCGCACGACGACCGTTTCCTGCTGGGGCAATCCCTGCTGATGAAAGGCAGCCTCAGTGACAAAGGCCTGCTCTGTCCTGCCCGCGCTGCTCACAACGGCAGAACTCAGCAGGCTGCCTTCTTGCAATAAAGTGTTTCCGTTGGCATGGCTAACCATGCGCCAGTGCACTGCAGTCTCCTGTGCGAGGCAAGGACTTCCAGACCGGCACCTGCCGAAGGAGGCAGGCTGCCAAGTCGGGCACAAAGGGTCACCGCAAAGGGCTGAAGCTCTGCCTGCTCCGAGAGAAGCATGAGGGAACAGTGGAAGGAAGGCAGGCAGGTCATAGGAGGGCTCAGGGCCTTGGGGGTGGCAGTTGGAAGCAGAGAGTGCCTTGGGCTGGCTCCTGCTGGCATCCCTGTGGGCTTCTGTACGAGGCGCAAGCCAGCTTGAAAGTGGCCTCTCAGGGCCAGCTGGGCTTCAGGGGAAATCCACGAGCTGGGGCCTTTGCTCACGCCACGGAGTTCCTGGGCTTCCCCAGGCTGCTCTGCTTTCACAGCTGCACCACGTTTCCAAGCCCAAGCCTACGGCTGCAGTGGCTGCAGGGAGCGCCTTGAGCTTTGAGTGGGAGCAAAGAGGCTGCTGCTGCTGCTGCTCGGCAGTTGCCCCCCTCCCTGGCTGCCTCCTGGCTGTAGTAGCGGCCACGCTAGAGGAGCAACCGGAGGCCTGGGCCATACCAGACCCCTATGGAGGGGTGCCGCGGGGACTCGAGTGGAATGGTCGAGACTAGGGGACCAGGCCCCCCGTCCGGTGGGCTTTTTTTGAGGGCTTGAGGCTCTGCAGAGGGGTCTGGGGTGCAACGAAGGCCTCAGAAGGGGGCCTGAGTGGACTAGAGAGAGCCTAAGGCAGCCTCCGGGTAGCCAGGGGAAAGGGTGCCCAGTGCCAGGTGGCCTCCACAGCCACCAGGGACCTGGGCACAGGCACCGTCACGTGGGGAGGCAGGGAGCGTGGCATGGGCTTGTTGTGCTCATCATCTCCTTGCCCCTTTGCAGTGCCTTGATCTTGCAGCTAGCCCAGGCACTGCCCCCCACCAGCACAGGGACCCTTGCACAGCACTCCAGCTCAAGATCACTGGCACCGGCTGCCCAGAGAGGCCTCTGGAGACATTCCAGCACCACCTGCACAGGATTTTGTGCAACCTGCTCTAGCACAGCCTGCTTTTGCAGGGCGTTGGACTGGATAATCTCCAGAGGTTCCCTCCAACAACGACCATTGTGTGATTCTGGGACTCGCGGCACTTTGGCTGAGGAAGAAGAGGTCAGGACCCTCAGGCCACCCGACACCTGACTGCCTTCCCAGTGCCTGTCCAAGAAACCTGCCAGTCCTCACTAACAGAAGTTGGACCTGCACACGTGGGCTTGCACATGTGCATGAGCACTGCAGGGCAACAGCCTTCTCTCTCTTCCCCGTCCTCTACCGCAGGGCGAGCGCAGATGTTCTGCCAAGGGAGCACCAGCCAGCACAGGCCCCGCTGCTGTCGCTGTCATGCAGCGCCTCTTCTACCCCGGGCTCCCTCTACTGTGTCCCACACCACTGGCCTGGTGTGATGGCAGAGCCAGTGGCACTACCCTGTTGACGCAGAAGGCTCGGACACAACTGATACGACCAATGTGATCAAGTTGGTGCCACTTTATTAAGGGATACACAGCAATTCATACTCTACAGATGCTCTTAACAGACTCACAGCCATTTATACCCCCAGCTAAAAATACACACTCTACGCAGGCTTTGGTATGGAAAAGGTGATCGGTTAAAACGACTCGTTCACACGCTTCCACCTCCCCTAGGATTGGTCCCAGTGTGGTGCCCACACGCTGCTCCCCCCTTGTGCAGGCATCCGGTTTTTCCTCACCTTTCTGTCCAGCTCTCTTATCTCTCTGGCGAGTACACAGTCTCTTTGTCTCTCTTGGCCTTGCATATGTCCTTCACAACACCTGCAGCTTGTTACAGCTGCGGCCTGCTCGGCCTGCTATTCCAACAAAGTTACGTGGTCTGCACTGCTCATAATATGTCCGTTGTCTTCCAGCCACTCCACAAATCCCCCTTTTTGTTTTTGAGCGATCCAGACCCCTTTTATCAATCTGTTCATCATTCTCATAAAGCAATTCCACACGCAGCCCATTATCACCAAAGAGATTACAATGGCAAATAACATCGTTATCTCGCGCAGAAACAAGTCTTTTAACCCTCCAGTAATTCCTAAACCCTGTAGCCAGTCCGTTAACCCGTTCTCAGCCTTGATGGCCTGTACGTTTTTTCTCAACTCTGCAAGCTGCTTATGAATAGAGTTTGAGCGATCAGTCAAATTCATACAACACGTTCCTTAGCGCTCTTCACTCTAGGCTACTCTCTACTGTTCATGCTGTTTCCTTACCTTCTAGAGGTGAGATCACATTCCTCCTTTGTTTCTGTTGCATCCTAGTTTCTTCTCATACTCCCTCAAAGTTATGAACTCTTTGCTGCAGGATCTCAGCTGCACATCGCCAAAGCAAGGCCACAACCTCACATTATCCCACTGTCTCTGTTCCGTACGATTCTACAATTACCGGGGGCCCCCTCCCCCTCCCCCCCCCCTTTTTTTTTTTTTTTGAACAGCTAGTACCAGGTTTTCCATGTTCTGCAGGGCCCTTGCAAACATGACGGCAACCAAGGCAATAGCAAACAAACGATACTGCCAATTGAGTGAATGGATGCCAAAAAGGCTGACATTTTCTCAGGTTTTGATAACATGTTGCTGCAATGGGGCGCCTAAAATCCGCGCAGCATGTACCATCAAAATCCTCACAGCCATGTCCTTGAGCCAACAACAAAAAGCCAATACTTGCTCTGTTTTGTATGTAATAGCGGCCAATTTGACTCACGTTCTTAACTGCCTAACAAACAAGGTGATTTAACTCTTGAATGCTTTCCCTGCTGTTACTCCGGAGAAGAGAAGAACCACTGCAATACGTTCCCGTCAGTTCCATAAATCAACTACATCATTACCTGCTTCATCCAAAGCTATATTGCGTTTAAGCGCATTATGCTTATCAACATGTTCACGTGTTGATTTATGTGGGTGTCATGGTCCCATCGTAGCCTCCTACTACGTTAGCATCTACATAAAGACAACTATCGACATTCAAAGCGCAAACAATATCAGCTTCTTTTGCATTAACATCATACAGAGGTAATCCCTTATCCCCGATATCAAGGCTTTCAGTAAGATTCTTCATTCCCCACATACATTCACTTGTTTGCAAGTCAGGAAGGGCACACCAAGCCAGGATGTGTTCAGTTGCTGTGCTAAGGAGACCCACACATCAGTTGTTGGGTTGACTGGCGGCAGCAGCGCTCCCACGGTCCGGCACGCTAAGCTCAGGCCGCACACAGCGAGCAGGTATCCCATCGCGGACCTTCATCTGTAGAAACACAAGCATCACCTCTCCCCCAAGTTAACAATCCATGCGGTCCTGACCAATGCCTGGTATGAGGGTCTTTCCCGCGTACTAAGACACCTTGGTGCTTTTGCTGCTTGTCACCAGTTGACACAAAATATCGTACAATGGGAGGCACCGCACGGTCGACAGAGATTTTCAAAAGGTTCAAAATATAGCATGCTTTCTCGGAACGTGCCTCTGGGTCATTCCCCTCATTCCCCTTTTCTGTTTTTCAAGCAGGCGTTTAAGAGTATCATTCATGCATTCAACGATGGCTTGGCCCGCAGGGGAATGGGGAATACCAAATTGCTGGGGATCCCCCACCGGCATTGTAATGAGTTACATCTGTTGTAACACCAGCGTTGGAAAGCTTGAAGGCCTCTGCCATTAACTCCAAAACGGGGCACGGGGATACCGTTTGGACAGGCTGGACAGGCTGCAACAATGCTGCGTGCAGCAGCCTGAGAGAGACTCTTTTGGCCAAACTGTTGGTACAAGAATCGCCAATTCTGATGATAAAATTGGTGGGCTAACACGACCTGCAGGTGGGCCTCAGGAACAGGCACCGACAGAGCCACAGAACCTGGAGCATCAACTCCAGCATTGCCATCGATTGCAGAACCGCGTAGGGAAGTGTGGCCGTAACATGCATAACATAGAATGGAGAACGGCGTTTCCAAATCCCTTCCCGAACTACAGTCAAAATTGCCAAAAAGCTTAGGATGGGTGATACGGCCATGGACAGCCAGCTCCAACTGGGAGAGGAGGGCTGCCACACAGGCTGAATCAGTAATGAGATTAACAGGGCCTGGGAAATAAAGAAATGCCAAGGCCGCAGCCCGCAACGCCATGACTTGCGATGATCCTTCCTGATGCACAATTTGGGAAGGCCATTGCCCATTTTTTTCCAAGCCACTGCGGCTTTTCCCACTTTTCCAGACCCATCTGTAAATACCGTATCACCTTTGATTGGTCGTCTCCAACTCAGTTGCCGTGGCTGCAAAGTTAGATCTACAGTCATTGCCCAAAGTGGATGAGGTGGATGATGGTACTGAACTTGCCCTTGAAAATTGCCAAGAGCCACTTGAAGGGCAGTAGAGTCTGACAGCGCCCATTCAGCGCAAAATTGTTGTACAGGGGCTATCACAACATGTGGAACACCTCCAGTCCACTCTAAATATCTTTTGGGGATTTTTACGATCAATTCAGTAACAAGTTCGTACCATCAAACCAGCAGATTTCATAGACTGCAAAGGCAAAGTGATCCCAGCTTCTGCCTCCACTCCTGCTTGGAACCCCTCCTATTGCCTCCCCTCCCTACCCTCACCCCCCCGCCCCACCCCCCCTGCCCCACCCCCCCCCCCCGACACCACCATGCCCAGCACCCGGAACCAGGCACTCTGTGACATCAGTCCCACGTCCAAGGGAACCCCGGGCAACGGGAATCCTGCGGGCAGTCCGTCGGCAGCCGTACTGGTGGCGACAAGCCCTCGTCCTTGCAGCTGCCACATGTCGCTGGCAGCGATGGATTTTCTGCGTCTCCTCGTTGTCCTGCTGGCCGTGTGCTGTCCTGTGCACGGCACATGGGACAGCTGTGGGTAAGTGGCCCGAGGCTCTGGGAGGGAGTTGGGCAAGCCTTGTGGGCTTCACTGGAGGGGGCCTGCTTGTCCCCCGTGGCCACCCCCCAGGTTCCTGAAAGCCATGTGGGAGGCTCAGTGCCTTGACAGCAGCCAGGCCGCCGGCACAACTGGTCTGCGGGCTGAAGCAGAAAGCGGGGCGAGGGGAGCGGGTTTTGGCCCCACGGGTTTCCTCGGCCCGTCTGGCCATGCCTTGTGGGGAGGGAAGACGGCTGGCCTTCAGCCGCAACGGCGCAAGCCATCCAGCAGCACAGTAAGGAGTTTCTGGTTACAGAGGGAGCTGCGGGCTTCGTCCCATGGCTTTGCACTACAGCATGTCGCGCGTCGTGGGTGGCACAGATGCCCTGCCGGGGGCCTGGCCCTGGATTGTCAGCATCCAGGCTCTCGTGGAAGGAGGCACGGCGCACATCTGCGGGGGCTCCCTCATCAGCCCACAGTGGGTCCTCACAGCAGCCCACTGCTTCATCGAGGTCAGGTAAGGAGGACCAGGGCTCGGGGCTAGCCCCACAACACTAGCAGGTGCCCTGAGCGCAGCGGCACGTGCTACTGCCGTCCCCTTGCCCTGCAGGACGCCCAGTGCCTGGGCACTCCGGAGCCCCGCCGAGGGGCTGCTCAGGAGAAGGCTGGGCTCGTGCCACTGCTTCCCAGCAGCCTCCCGCTCGACGCTGCTTGAGCCCAAGGCACGCGAGGGCAGTCGCAGCCTCCCTAGCGCTGCTTGCCTCTCTCCCTCGTCGAGCAGAAGGCAGGGCAAGTGCCGGGCTGCTGCAGCACGTGGCTGCGCTCCCTCTGAGCCCTCTCTCCATCTGCCTTCCAGGGACATCACCGTCTTGCGCGTGGTGCTCGGTGCCACCCAGCTGACTCAGCTGGGCCCTGAGGCTCAGGTGCGCGCCGTCAGGCGGCTGCTGGTTCACCAGCACTACTGGAACGTCACGCAGAGGAACGACATTGCCTTGCTGGAGCTGGACCAGCCTGTCCAGTGCAACAGCTACGTACAGCTTGCCTGTGTGCCCGACGCCTCGCTGAGACTCTCAGAGCTGACAGCCTGCTACGTCAGTGGCTGGGGTGCCAGGAAAGCAAGAGGTGAGTGGCCCAAACGCAGTGGCGGTGCCAGTGCAAGCTTGGCCAGCTTGGGGAAGGACGATGCGCTTCCTGACGGCAGAGGCGAAAGCCAGTGTCAGGCTGTGGGGGCACATGCCTCTCTCTTCCAGAGAGGGGCCGGAGCCATTGACCCAGAGCAAGGCAGAAAGGCAAGAGCGGTCCAGCGCCTGTCGGCATGCAAAGCCGAGCCCCGGGGGAGCGCTTCAGCCAGACGGGGGAGGAGAACTGGCAATCAGCGGCTGGGTGTTCATTCCTTTCTGTGCTCTTCACAGCTGGAGGATCGGCATACGTGCTGCAGGAGGCCCAGGTCCACCTCATTGATGCCAGGGTCTGTAACAGCAGCGGCTGGTACAGGGGGGCCATCCACACCCACAACACGTGTGCTGGCTATCCGCAGGGCGGCATCGACACCTGCCAGGTAGGAGCGTGCTACAAGCCAAGCCCCGGCAGCACAGGCAGCCCCGCCACAACCGCCCAAACGTGCGCCATCACGGCCTTTTGCTGGCCACTCACACTCCCATGGCTGGGTCCCCACCGCTGAGGGCCTTACCCGCCCTTCCCCATGGGCAGGCCCTTGCCCAGGGCCTGCCCGCCTTGTCCCAGAGGCTTGGCACGCTGCCCAGAAGGCCCACGCGGTGCCCTTGGCAGCCCACAGCTCCACCATCCCAGCCGTCTGACACACCTTCACCACCACCGTGAAGAGCGGTGAGAGCGAGCCCTGCCTTACAGGCCCACCGCCCCCTGCCAGGCAAGCTTCTACAGAGCTTGGCTGGCCACTGAATGCAGCTCTGGCAGGTGCCGTGAGAGAGAAGGAGCCAGCCACCGGGCTGACGGTGGCCACCCAACAACCCCTTCGTCCTCTCTCCTGTGCTGCAGGGGGACAGCGGTGGGCCTCTCGTGTGCCAAGACAAGAGCGCCGACTACTTCTGGCTTGTTGGCGTGACCAGCTGGGGGACAGGCTGTGCGAGAGCAAGGAAGCCCGGAGTCTACACCTCCACCCAGCACTTCTACGACTGGATCCTGGCGCAGATGGGCCTGCGCCCAGCAGTAACCACTACTGCAAGGCCACAGCCAGTCTTCACCTACACCCCCGTTCAGAGGCCAAGGCCAAGGCCAAGGCCAACAGAATCGAGCCGGTTTCCACCCTGCCCGTTTCCAGTCCAGAAGCTGCTGGACTTCTTTACTCGGCTGCAGGAGCTCCTGCAGTACCTAAGGGCGAAATAGCTTGGAGCAGCACCATGAGGAGCATGCAGGGCAGGCTGCAGCGCACGACGACCGTTTCCTGCTGGGGCAATCCCTGCTGATGAAAGGCAGCCTCAGTGACAAAGGCCTGCTCTGTCCTGCCCGCGCTGCTCACAACGGCAGAACTCAGCAGGCTGCCTTCTTGCAATAAAGTGTTTCCGTTGGCATGGCTAACCATGCGCCAGTGCACTGCAGTCTCCTGTGCGAGGCAAGGACTTCCAGAGCCGGCACCTGCCGAAGGAGGCAGGCTGCCAAGTCGGGCACAAAGGGTCACCGCAAAGGGCTGAAGCTCTGCCTGCTCCGAGAGAAGCATGAGGGAACAGTGGAAGGAAGGCAGGCAGGTCATAGGAGGGCTCAGGGCCTTGGGGGTGGCAGTTGGAAGCAGAGAGTGCCTTGGGCTGGCTCCTGCTGGCATCCCTGTGGGCTTCTGTACGAGGCGCAAGCCAGCTTGAAAGTGGCCTCTCAGGGCCAGCTGGGCTTCAGGGGAAATCCACGAGCTGGGGCCTTTGCTCACGCCACGGAGTTCCTGGGCTTCCCCAGGCTGCTCTGCTTTCACAGCTGCACCACGTTTCCAAGCCCAAGCCTACGGCTGCAGTGGCTGCAGGGAGCGCCTTGAGCTTTGAGTGGGAGCAAAGAGGCTGCTGCTGCTGCTGCTCGGCAGTTGCCCCCCTCCCTGGCTGCCTCCTGGCTGTAGTAGCGGCCACGCTAGAGGAGCAACCGGAGGCCTGGGCCATACCAGACCCCTATGGAGGGGTGCCGCGGGGACTCGAGTGGAATGGTCGAGACTAGGGGACCAGGCCCCCCGTCCGGTGGGCTTTTTTTGAGGGCTTGAGGCTCTGCAGAGGGGTCTGGGGTGCAACGAAGGCCTCAGAAGGGGGCCTGAGTGGACTAGAGAGAGCCTAAGGCAGCCTCCGGGTAGCCAGGGGAAAGGGTGCCCAGTGCCAGGTGGCCTCCACAGCCACCAGGGACCTGGGCACAGGCACCGTCACGTGGGGAGGCAGGGAGCGTGGCATGGGCTTGTTGTGCTCATCATCTCCTTGCCCCTTTGCAGTGCCTTGATCTTGCAGCTAGCCCAGGCACTGCCCCCCACCAGCACAGGGACCCTTGCACAGCACTCCAGCTCAAGATCACTGGCACCGGCTGCCCAGAGAGGCCTCTGGAGACATTCCAGCACCACCTGCACAGGATTTTGTGCAACCTGCTCTAGCACAGCCTGCTTTTGCAGGGCGTTGGACTGGATAATCTCCAGAGGTTCCCTCCAACAACGACCATTGTGTGATTCTGGGACTCGCGGCACTTTGGCTGAGGAAGAAGAGGTCAGGACCCTCAGGCCACCCGACACCTGACTGCCTTCCCAGTGCCTGTCCAAGAAACCTGCCAGTCCTCACTAACAGAAGTTGGACCTGCACACGTGGGCTTGCACATGTGCATGAGCACTGCAGGGCAACAGCCTTCTCTCTCTTCCCCGTCCTCTACCGCAGGGCGAGCGCAGATGTTCTGCCAAGGGAGCACCAGCCTGCACAGGCCCCGCTGCTGTCGCTGTCATGCAGCGCCTCTTCTACCCCGGGCTCCCTCTACTGTGTCCCACACCACTGGCCTGGTGTGATGGCAGAGCCAGTGGCACTACCCTGTTGACGCAGAAGGCTCGGACACAACTGATACGACCAATGTGATCAAGTTGGTGCCACTTTATTAAGGGATACACAGCAATTCATACTCTACAGATGCTCTTAACAGACTCACAGCCATTTATACCCCCAGCTAAAAATACACACTCTACGCAGGCTTTGGTATGGAAAAGGCGATCGGTTAAAACGACTCGTTCACACGCTTCCACCTCCCCTAGGATTGGTCCCAGTGTGGTGCCCACACGCTGCTCCCCCCTTGTGCAGGCATCCGGTTTTTCCTCACCTTTCTGTCCAGCTCTCTTATCTCTCTGGCGAGTACACAGTCTCTTTGTCTCTCTTGGCCTTGCATATGTCCTTCACAACACCTGCAGCTTGTTACAGCTGCGGCCTGCTCGGCCTGCTATTCCAACAAAGTTACGTGGTCTGCACTGCTCATAATATGTCCGTTGTCTTCCAGCCACTCCACAAATCCCCCTTTTTGTTTTTGAGCGATCCAGACCCCTTTTATCAATCTGTTCATCATTCTCATAAAGCAATTCCACACGCAGCCCATTATCACCAAAGAGATTACAATGGCAAATAACATCGTTATCTCGCGCAGAAACAAGTCTTTTAACCCTCCAGTAATTCCTAAACCCTGTAGCCAGTCCGTTAACCCGTTCTCAGCCTTGATGGCCTGTACGTTTTTTCTCAACTCTGCAAGCTGCTTATGAATAGAGTTTGAGCGATCAGTCAAATTCATACAACACGTTCCTTAGCGCTCTTCACTCTAGGCTACTCTCTACTGTTCATGCTGTTTCCTTATCTTCTAGAGGTGAGATCACATTCCTCCTTTGTTTCTGTTGCATCCTAGTTTCTTCTCATACTCCCTCAAAGTTATGAACTCTTTGCTGCAGGATCTCAGCTGCACATCGCCAAAGCAAGGCCACAACCTCACATTATCCCACTGTCTCTGTTCCGTACGATTCTACAATTACCGGGGGCCCCCTCCCCCTCCCCCCCCCCCTTTTTTTTTTTTTTTGAACAGCTAGTACCAGGTTTTCCATGTTCTGCAGGGCCCTTGCAAACATGACGGCAACCAAGGCAATAGCAAACAAACGATACTGCCAATTGAGTGAATGGATGCCAAAAAGGCTGACATTTTCTCAGGTTTTGATAACATGTTGCTGCAATGGGGCGCCTAAAATCCGCGCAGCATGTACCATCAAAATCCTCACAGCCATGTCCTTGAGCCAACAACAAAAAGCCAATACTTGCTCTGTTTTGTATGTAATAGCGGCCAATTTGACTCACGTTCTTAACTGCCTAACAAACAAGGTGATTTAACTCTTGAATGCTTTCCCTGCTGTTACTCCGGAGAAGAGAAGAACCACTGCAATACGTTCCCGTCAGTTCCATAAATCAACTACATCATTACCTGCTTCATCCAAAGCTATATTGCGTTTAAGCGCATTATGCTTATCAACATGTTCACGTGTTGATTTATGTGGGTGTCATGGTCCCATCGTAGCCTCCTACTACGTTAGCATCTACATAAAGACAACTATCGACATTCAAAGCGCAAACAATATCAGCTTCTTTTGCATTAACATCATACAGAGGTAATCCCTTGTCCCCGATATCAAGGCTTTCAGTAAGATTCTTCATTCCCCACATACATTCACTTGTTTGCAAGTCAGGAAGGGCACACCAAGCCAGGATGTGTTCAGTTGCTGTGCTAAGGAGACCCACACATCAGTTGTTGGGTTGACTGGCGGCGGCAGCGCTCCCACGGTCCGGCACGCTAAGCTCAGGCCGCACACAGCGAGCAGGTATCCCATCGCGGACCTTCATCTGTAGAAACACAAGCATCACCTCTCCCCCAAGTTAACAATCCATGCGGTCCTGACCAATGCCTGGTATGAGGGTCTTTCCCGCGTACTAAGACACCTTGGTGCTTTTGCTGCTTGTCACCAGTTGACACAAAATATCGTACAATGGGAGGCACCGCACGGTCGACAGAGATTTTCAAAAGGTTCAAAATATAGCATGCTTTCTCGGAACGTGCCTCTGGGTCATTCCCCTCATTCCCCTTTTCTGTTTTTCAAGCAGGCGTTTAAGAGTATCATTCATGCATTCAACGATGGCTTGGCCCGCAGGGGAATGGGGAATACCAAATTGCTGGGGATCCCCCACCGGCATTGTAATGAGTTACATCTGTTGTAACACCAGCGTTGGAAAGCTTGAAGGCCTCTGCCATTAACTCCAAAACGGGGCACGGGGATACCGTTTGGACAGGCTGGACAGGCTGCAACAATGCTGCGTGCAGCAGCCTGAGAGAGACTCTTTTGGCCAAACTGTTGGTACAAGAATCGCCAATTCTGATGATAAAATTGGTGGGCTAACACGACCTGCAGGTGGGCCTCAGGAACAGGCACCGACAGAGCCACAGAACCTGGAGCATCAACTCCAGCATTGCCATCGATTGCAGAACCGCGTAGGGAAGTGTGGCCGTAACATGCATAACATAGAATGGAGAACGGCGTTTCCAAATCCCTTCCCGAACTACAGTCAAAATTGCCAAAAAGCTTAGGATGGGTGATACGGCCATGGACAGCCAGCTCCAACTGGGAAAGGAGGGCTGCCACACAGGCTGAATCAGTAATGAGATTAACAGGGCCTGGGAAATAAAGAAATGCCAAGGCCGCAGCCCGCAACGCCATGACTTGCGATGATCCTTCCTGATGCACAATTTGGGAAGGCCATTGCCCATTTTTTTCCAAGCCACTGCGGCTTTTCCCACTTTTCCAGACCCATCTGTAAATACCGTATCACCTTTGATTGGTGGTCTCCAACTCAGTTGCCGTGGCTGCAAAGTTAGATCTACAGTCATTGCCCAAAGTGGATGAGGTGGATGATGGTACTGAACTTGCCCTTGAACATTGCCAAGAGCCACTTGAAGGGCAGTAGAGCCTGACAGCGCCCATTCAGCGCAAAATTGTTGTACAGGGGCTATCACAACATGTGGAACACCTCCAGTCCACTCTAAATATCTTTTGGGGATTTTTACGATCAATTCAGTAACAAGTTCGTACCATCAAACCAGCAGATTTCATAGACTGCAAAGGCAAAGTGATCCCAGCTTCTGCCTCCACTCCTGCTTGGAACCCCTCCTATTGCCTCCCCTCCCTACCCTCACCCCCCCGCCCCACCCCCCCCTGCCCCACCCACACCCCCCCCCCCCCCCCCCGACACCACCACGCCCAGCACCCGGAACCAGGCACTCTGTGACATCAGTCCCACGTCCAAGGGAACCCCGGGCAACGGGAATCCTGCGGGCAGTCCGTCGGCAGCCGTACTGGTGGCGACAAGCCCTCGTCCTTGCAGCTGCCACATGTCGCTGGCAGCGATGGATTTTCTGCGTCTCCTCGTTGTCCTGCTGGCCGTGTGCTGTCCTGTGCACGGCACATGGGACAGCTGTGGGTAAGTGGCCCGAGGCTCTGGGAGGGAGTTGGGCAAGCCTTGTGGGCTTCACTGGAGGGGGCCTGCTTGTCCCCCGTGGCCACCCCCCAGGTTCCTGAAAGCCATGTGGGAGGCTCAGTGCCTTGACAGCAGCCAGGCCGCCGGCACAACTGGTCTGCGGGCTGAAGCAGAAAGCGGGGCGAGGGGAGCGGGTTTTGGCCCCACGGGTTTCCTCGGCCCGTCTGGCCATGCCTTGTGGGGAGGGAAGACGGCTGGCCTTCAGCCGCAACGGCGCAAGCCATCCAGCAGCACAGTAAGGAGTTTCTGGTTACAGAGGGAGCTGCGGGCTTCGTCCCATGGCTTTGTACTACGGCATGTCGCGCGTCGTGGGTGGCACAGATGCCCTGCCGGGGGCCTGGCCCTGGATCGTCAGCATCCAGGCTCTCGTGGAAGGAGGCACGGCGCACATCTGCGGGGGCTCCCTCATCAGCCCACAGTGGGTCCTCACAGCAGCCCACTGCTTCATCGAGGTCAGGTAAGGAGGACCAGGGCTCGGGGCTAGCCCCACAACACTAGCAGGTGCCCTGAGCGCAGCGGCACGTGCTACTGCCGTCCCCTTGCCCTGCAGGACGCCCAGTGCCTGGGCACTCCGGAGCCCCGCCGAGGGGCTGCTCAGGAGAAGGCTGGGCTCGTGCCACTGCTTCCCAGCAGCCTCCCGCTCGACGCTGCTTGAGCCCAAGGCACGCGAGGGCAGTCGCAGCCTCCCTAGCGCTGCTTGCCTCTCTCCCTCGTCGAGCAGAAGGCAGGGCAAGTGCCGGGCTGCTGCAGCACGTGGCTGCGCTCCCTCTGAGCCCTCTCTCCATCTGCCTTCCAGGGACATCACCGTCTTGCGCGTGGTGCTCGGTGCCACCCAGCTGACTCAGCTGGGCCCTGAGGCTCAGGTGCGCGCCGTCAGGCGGCTGCTGGTTCACCAGCACTACTGGAACGTCACGCAGAGGAACGACATTGCCTTGCTGGAGCTGGACCAGCCTGTCCAGTGCAACAGCTACGTACAGCTTGCCTGTGTGCCCGACGCCTCGCTGAGAGTCTCAGAGCTGACAGCCTGCTACGTCAGTGGCTGGGGTGCCAGGAAAGCAAGAGGTGAGTGGCCCAAACGCAGTGGCGGTGCCAGTGCAAGCTTGGCCAGCTTGGGGAAGGACGATGCGCTTCCTGACGGCAGAGGCGAAAGCCAGTGTCAGGCTGTGGGGGCATATGCCTCTCTCTTCCAGAGAGGGGCCGGAGCCATTGACCCAGAGCAAGGCAGAAAGGCAAGAGCGGTCCAGCGCCTGTCGGCATGCAAAGCCGAGCCCCGGGGGAGCGCTTCAGCCAGACGGGGGAGGAGAACTGGCAATCAGCGGCTGGGTGTTCATTCCTTTCTGTGCTCTTCACAGCTGGAGGATCGGCATACGTGCTGCAGGAGGCCCAGGTCCACCTCATTGATGCCAGGGTCTGTAACAGCAGCGGCTGGTACAGGGGGGCCATCCACACCCACAACATGTGTGCTGGCTATCCGCAGGGCGGCATCGACACCTGCCAGGTAGGAGCGTGCTACAAGCCAAGCCCCGGCAGCACAGGCAGCCCCGCCACAACCGCCCAAACGTGCGCCATCACGGCCTTTTGCTGGCCACTCACACTCCCATGGCTGGGTCCCCACCGCTGAGGGCCTTACCCGCCCTTCCCCATGGGCAGGCCCTTGCCCAGGGCCTGCCCGCCTTGTCCCAGAGGCTTGGCACGCTGCCCAGAAGGCCCACGCGGTGCCCTTGGCAGCCCACAGATCCACCATCCCAGCCGTCTGACACACCTTCACCACCACCGTGAAGAGCGGTGAGAGCGAGCCCTGCCTTACAGGCCCACCGCCCCCTGCCAGGCAAGCTTCTACAGAGCTTGGCTGGCCACTGAATGCAGCTCTGGCAGGTGCCGTGAGAGAGAAGGAGCCAGCCACCGGGCTGACGGTGGCCACCCAACAACCCCTTCGTCCTCTCTCCTGTGCTGCAGGGGGACAGCGGTGGGCCTCTCGTGTGCCAAGACAAGAGCGCCGACTACTTCTGGCTTGTTGGCGTGACCAGCTGGGGGACGGGCTGTGCGAGAGCAAGGAAGCCCGGAGTCTACACCTCCACCCAGCACTTCTACGACTGGATCCTGGCGCAGATGGGCCTGCGCCCAGCAGTAACCACTACTGCAAGGCCACAGCCAGTCTTCACCTACACCCCCGTTCAGAGGCCAAGGCCAAGGCCAAGGCCAACAGAATCGAGCCGGTTTCCACCCTGCCCGTTTCCAGTCCAGAAGCTGCTGGACTTCTTTACTCGGCTGCAGGAGCTCCTGCAGTACCTAAGGGCGAAATAGCTTGGAGCAGCACCGTGAGGAGCATGCAGGGCAGGCTGCAGCGCACGACGACCGTTTCCTGCTGGGGCAATCCCTGCTGATGAAAGGCAGCCTCAGTGACAAAGGCCTGCTCTGTCCTGCCCGCGCTGCTCACAACGGCAGAACTCAGCAGGCTGCCTTCTTGCAATAAAGTGTTTCCGTTGGCATGGCTAACCATGCGCCAGTGCACTGCAGTCTCCTGTGCGAGGCAAGGACTTCCAGAGCCGGCACCTGCCGAAGGAGGCAGGCTGCCAAGTCGGGCACAAAGGGTCACCGCAAAGGGCTGAAGCTCTGCCTGCTCCGAGAGAAGCATGAGGGAACAGTGGAAGGAAGGCAGGCAGGTCATAGGAGGGCTCAGGGCCTTGGGGGTGGCAGTTGGAAGCAGAGAGTGCCTTGGGCTGGCTCCTGCTGGCATCCCTGTGGGCTTCTGTACGAGGCGCAAGCCAGCTTGAAAGTGGCCTCTCAGGGCCAGCTGGGCTTCAGGGGAAATCCACGAGCTGGGGCCTTTGCTCACGCCACGGAGTTCCTGGGCTTCCCCAGGCTGCTCTGCTTTCACAGCTGCACCACGTTTCCAAGCCCAAGCCTACGGCTGCAGTGGCTGCAGGGAGCGCCTTGAGCTTTGAGTGGGAGCAAAGAGGCTGCTGCTGCTGCTGCTCGGCAGTTGCCCCCCTCCCTGGCTGCCTCCTGGCTGTAGTAGCGGCCACGCTAGAGGAGCAACCGGAGGCCTGGGCCATACCAGACCCCTATGGAGGGGTGCCGCGGGGACTCGAGTGGAATGGTCGAGACTAGGGGACCAGGCCCCCCGTCCGGTGGGCTTTTTTTGAGGGCTTGAGGCTCTGCAGAGGGGTCTGGGGTGCAACGAAGGCCTCAGAAGGGGGCCTGAGTGGACTAGAGAGAGCCTAAGGCAGCCTCCGGGTAGCCAGGGGAAAGGGTGCCCAGTGCCAGGTGGCCTCCACAGCCACCAGGGACCTGGGCACAGGCACCGTCACGTGGGGAGGCAGGGAGCGTGGCATGGGCTTGTTGTGCTCATCATCTCCTTGCCCCTTTGCAGTGCCTTGATCTTGCAGCTAGCCCAGGCACTGCCCCCCACCAGCACAGGGACCCTTGCACAGCACTCCAGCTTAAGATCACTGGCACCGGCTGCCCAGAGAGGCCTCTGGAGACATTCCAGCACCACCTGCACAGGATTTTGTGCAACCTGCTCTAGCACAGCCTGCTTTTGCAGGGCGTTGGACTGGATAATCTCCAGAGGTTCCCTCCAACAACGACCATTGTGTGATTCTGGGACTCGCGGCACTTTGGCTGAGGAAGAAGAGGTCAGGACCCTCAGGCCACCCGACACCTGACTGCCTTCCCAGTGCCTGTCCAAGAAACCTGCCAGTCCTCACTAACAGAAGTTGGACCTGCACACGTGGGCTTGCACATGTGCATGAGCACTGCAGGGCAACAGCCTTCTCTCTCTTCCCCGTCCTCTACCGCAGGGCGAGCGCAGATGTTCTGCCAAGGGAGCACCAGCCTGCACAGGCCCCGCTGCTGTCGCTGTCATGCAGCGCCTCTTCTACCCCGGGCTCCCTCTACTGTGTCCCACACCACTGGCCTGGTGTGATGGCAGAGCCAGTGGCACTACCCTGTTGACGCAGAAGGCTCGGACACAACTGATACGACCAATGTGATCAAGTTGGTGCCACTTTATTAAGGGATACACAGCAATTCATACTCTACAGATGCTCTTAACAGACTCACAGCCATTTATACCCCCAGCTAAAAATACACACTCTACGCAGGCTTTGGTATGGAAAAGGCGATCGGTTAAAACGACTCGTTCACACGCTTCCACCTCCCCTAGGATTGGTCCCAGTGTGGTGCCCACACGCTGCTCCCCCCTTGTGCAGGCATCCGGTTTTTCCTCACCTTTCTGTCCAGCTCTCTTATCTCTCTGGCGAGTACACAGTCCTTTGTCTCTCTTGGCCTTGCATATGTCCTTCACAACACCTGCAGCTTGTTACAGCTGCGGCCTGCTCGGCCTGCTATTCCAACAAAGTTACGTGGTCTGCACTGCTCATAATATGTCCGTTGTCTTCCAGCCACTCCACAAATCCCCCTTTTTGTTTTTGAGCGATCCAGACCCCTTTTATCAATCTGTTCATCATTCTCATAAAGCAATTCCACACGCAGCCCATTATCACCAAAGAGATTACAATGGCAAATAACATCGTTATCTCGCGCAGAAACAAGTCTTTTAACCCTCCAGTAATTCCTAAACCCTGTAGCCAGTCCGTTAACCCGTTCTCAGCCTTGATGGCCTGTACGTTTTTTCTCAACTCTGCAAGCTGCTTATGAATAGAGTTTGAGCGATCAGTCAAATTCATACAACACGTTCCTTAGCGCTCTTCACTCTAGGCTACTCTCTACTGTTCATGCTGTTTCCTTATCTTCTAGAGGTGAGATCACATTCCTCCTTTGTTTCTGTTGCATCCTAGTTTCTTCTCATACTCCCTCAAAGTTATGAACTCTTTGCTGCAGGATCTCAGCTGCACATCGCCAAAGCAAGGCCACAACCTCACATTATCCCACTGTCTCTGTTCCGTACGATTCTACAATTACCGGGGGCCCCCTCCCCCTCCCCCCCCCCCCCTTTTTTTTTTTTTGAACAGCTAGTACCAGGTTTTCCATGTTCTGCAGGGCCCTTGCAAACATGACGGCAACCAAGGCAATAGCAAACAAACGATACTGCCAATTGAGTGAATGGATGCCAAAAAGGCTGACATTTTCTCAGGTTTTGATAACATGTTGCTGCAATGGGGTGCCTAAAATCCGCGCAGCATGTACCATCAAAATCCTCACAGCCATGTCCTTGAGCCAACAACAAAAAGCCAATACTTGCTCTGTTTTGTATGTAATAGCGGCCAATTTGACTCACGTTCTTAACTGCCTAACAAACAAGGTGATTTAACTCTTGAATGCTTTCCCTGCTGTTACTCCGGAGAAGAGAAGAACCACTGCAATACGTTCCCGTCAGTTCCATAAATCAACTACATCATTACCTGCTTCATCCAAAGCTATATTGCGTTTAAGCGCATTATGCTTATCAACATGTTCACGTGTTGATTTATGTGGGTGTCATGGTCCCATCGTAGCCTCCTACTACGTTAGCATCTACATAAAGACAACTATCGACATTCAAAGCGCAAACAATATCAGCTTCTTTTGCATTAACATCATACAGAGGTAATCCCTTATCCCCGATATCAAGGCTTTCAGTAAGATTCTTCATTCCCCACATACATTCACTTGTTTGCAAGTCAGGAAGGGCACACCAAGCCAGGATGTGTTCAGTTGCTGTGCTAAGGAGACCCACACATCAGTTGTTGGGTTGACTGGCGGCAGCAGCGCTCCCACGGTCCGGCACGCTAAGCTCAGGCCGCACACAGCGAGCAGGTATCCCATCGCGGACCTTCATCTGTAGAAACACAAGCATCACCTCTCCCCCAAGTTAACAATCCATGCGGTCCTGACCAATGCCTGGTATGAGGGTCTTTCCCGCGTACTAAGACACCTTGGTGCTTTTGCTGCTTGTCACCAGTTGACACAAAATATCGTACAATGGGAGGCACCGCACGGTCGACAGAGATTTTCAAAAGGTTCAAAATATAGCATGCTTTCTCGGAACGTGCCTCTGGGTCATTCCCCTCATTCCCCTTTTCTGTTTTTCAAGCAGGCGTTTAAGAGTATCATTCATGCATTCAACGATGGCTTGGCCCGCAGGGGAATGGGGAATACCAAATTGCTGGGGATCCCCCACCGGCATTGTAATGAGTTACATCTGTTGTAACACCAGCGTTGGAAAGCTTGAAGGCCTCTGCCATTAACTCCAAAACGGGGCACGGGGATACCGTTTGGACAGGCTGGACAGGCTGCAACAATGCTGCGTGCAGCAGCCTGAGAGAGACTCTTTTGGCCAAACTGTTGGTACAAGAATCGCCAATTCTGATGATAAAATTGGTGGGCTAACACGACCTGCAGGTGGGCCTCAGGAACAGGCACCGACAGAGCCACAGAACCTGGAGCATCAACTCCAGCATTGCCATCGATTGCAGAACCGCGTAGGGAAGTGTGGCCGTAACATGCATAACATAGAATGGAGAACGGCGTTTCCAAATCCCTTCCCGAACTACAGTCAAAATTGCCAAAAAGCTTAGGATGGGTGATACGGCCATGGACAGCCAGCTCCAACTGGGAAAGGAGGGCTGCCACACAGGCTGAATCAGTAATGAGATTAACAGGGCCTGGGAAATAAAGAAATGCCAAGGCCGCAGCCCGCAACGCCATGACTTGCGATGATCCTTCCTGATGCACAATTTGGGAAGGCCATTGCCCATTTTTTTCCAAGCCACTGCGGCTTTTCCCACTTTTCCAGACCCATCTGTAAATACCGTATCACCTTTGATTGGTCGTCTCCAACTCAGTTGCCGTGGCTGCAAAGTTAGATCTACAGTCATTGCCCAAAGTGGATGAGGTGGATGATGGTACTGAACTTGCCCTTGAACATTGCCAAGAGCCACTTGAAGGGCAGTAGAGCCTGACAGCGCCCATTCAGCGCAAAATTGTTGTACAGGGGCTATCACAACATGTGGAACACCTCCAGTCCACTCTAAATATCTTCTGGGGATTTTTACGATCAATTCAGTAACAAGTTCGTACCATCAAACCAGCAGATTTCATAGACTGCAAAGGCAAAGTGATCCCAGCTTCTGCCTCCACTCCTGCTTGGAACCCCTCCTATTGCCTCCCCTCCCTACCCTCACCCCCCCGCCCCACCCCCCTGCCCCCCCCCCCCCCGCCCCCAACACCACCACGCCCAGCACCCGGAACCAGGCACTCTGTGACATCAGTCCCACGTCCAAGGGAACCCCGGGCAACGGGAATCCTGCGGGCAGTCCGTCGGCAGCCGTACTGGTGGCGACAAGCCCTCGTCCTTGCAGCTGCCACATGTCGCTGGCAGCGATGGATTTTCTGCGTCTCCTCGTTGTCCTGCTGGCCGTGTGCTGTCCTGTGCACGGCACATGGGACAGCTGTGGGTAAGTGGCCCGAGGCTCTGGGAGGGAGTTGGGCAAGCCTTGTGGGCTTCACTGGAGGGGGCCTGCTTGTCCCCCGTGGCCACCCCCCAGGTTCCTGAAAGCCATGTGGGAGGCTCAGTGCCTTGACAGCAGCCAGGCCGCCGGCACAACTGGTCTGCGGGCTGAAGCAGAAAGCGGGGCGAGGGGAGCGGGTTTTGGCCCCACGGGTTTCTCGGCCCGTCTGGCCATGCCTTGTGGGGAGGGAAGACGGCTGGCCTTCAGCCGCAACGGCGCAAGCCATCCAGCAGCACAGTAAGGAGTTTCTGGTTACAGAGGGAGCTGCGGGCTTCGTCCCATGGCTTTGTACTACGGCATGTCGCGCGTCGTGGGTGGCACAGATGCCCTGCCGGGGGCCTGGCCCTGGATCGTCAGCATCCAGGCTCTCGTGGAAGGAGGCACGGCGCACATCTGCGGGGGCTCCCTCATCAGCCCACAGTGGGTCCTCACAGCAGCCCACTGCTTCATCGAGGTCAGGTAAGGAGGACCAGGGCTCGGGGCTAGCCCCACAACACTAGCAGGTGCCCTGAGCGCAGCGGCACGTGCTACTGCCGTCCCCTTGCCCTGCAGGACGCCCAGTGCCTGGGCACTCCGGAGCCCCGCCGAGGGGCTGCTCAGGAGAAGGCTGGGCTCGTGCCACTGCTTCCCAGCAGCCTCCCGCTCGACGCTGCTTGAGCCCAAGGCACGCGAGGGCAGTCGCAGCCTCCCTAGCGCTGCTTGCCTCTCTCCCTCGTCGAGCAGAAGGCAGGGCAAGTGCCGGGCTGCTGCAGCACGTGGCTGCGCTCCCTCTGAGCCCTCTCTCCATCTGCCTTCCAGGGACATCACCGTCTTGCGCGTGGTGCTCGGTGCCACCCAGCTGACTCAGCTGGGCCCTGAGGCTCAGGTGCGCGCCGTCAGGCGGCTGCTGGTTCACCAGCACTACTGGAACGTCACGCAGAGGAACGACATTGCCTTGCTGGAGCTGGACCAGCCTGTCCAGTGCAACAGCTACGTACAGCTTGCCTGTGTGCCCGACGCCTCGCTGAGAGTCTCAGAGCTGACAGCCTGCTACGTCAGTGGCTGGGGTGCCAGGAAAGCAAGAGGTGAGTGGCCCAAATGCAGTGGCGGTGCCAGTGCAAGCTTGGCCAGCTTGGGGAAGGAGGATGCGCTTCCTGACGGCAGAGGCGAAAGCCAGTGTCAGGCTGTGGGGGCATATGCCTCTCTCTTCCAGAGAGGGGCCGGAGCCATTGACCCAGAGCAAGGCAGAAAGGCAAGAGCGGTCCAGCGCCTGTCGGCATGCAAAGCCGAGCCCCGGGGGAGCGCTTCAGCCAGACGGGGGAGGAGAACTGGCAATCAGCGGCTGGGTGTTCATTCCTTTCTGTGCTCTTCACAGCTGGACGATCGGCATACGTGCTGCAGGAGGCCCAGGTCCACCTCATTGATGCCAGGGTCTGTAACAGCAGCGGCTGGTACAGGGGGGCCATCCACACCCACAACATGTGTGCTGGCTATCCGCAGGGCGGCATCGACACCTGCCAGGTAGGAGCGTGCTACAAGCCAAGCCCCGGCAGCACAGGCAGCCCCGCCACAACCGCCCAAACGTGCGCCATCACGGCCTTTTGCTGGCCACTCACACTCCCATGGCTGGGTCCCCACCGCTGAGGGCCTTACCCGCCCTTCCCCATGGGCAGGCCCTTGCCCAGGGCCTGCCCGCCTTGTCCCAGAGGCTTGGCACGCTGCCCAGAAGGCCCACGCGGTGCCCTTGGCAGCCCACAGCTCCACCATCCCAGCCGTCTGACACACCTTCACCACCACCGTGAAGAGCGGTGAGAGCGAGCCCTGCCTTACAGGCCCACCGCCCCCTGCCAGGCAAGCTTCTACAGAGCTTGGCTGGCCACTGAATGCAGCTCTGGCAGGTGCCGTGAGAGAGAAGGAGCCAGCCACCGGGCTGACGGTGGCCACCCAACAACCCCTTCGTCCTCTCTCCTGTGCTGCAGGGGGACAGCGGTGGGCCTCTCGTGTGCCAAGACAAGAGCGCCGACTACTTCTGGCTTGTTGGCGTGACCAGCTGGGGGACGGGCTGTGCGAGAGCAAGGAAGCCCGGAGTCTACACCTCCACCCAGCACTTCTACGACTGGATCCTGGCGCAGATGGGCCTGCGCCCAGCAGTAACCACTACTGCAAGGCCACAGCCAGTCTTCACCTACACCCCCGTTCAGAGGCCAAGGCCAAGGCCAAGGCCAACAGAATCGAGCCGGTTTCCACCCTGCCCGTTTCCAGTCCAGAAGCTGCTGGACTTCTTTACTCGGCTGCAGGAGCTCCTGCAGTACCTAAGGGCGAAATAGCTTGGAGCAGCACCGTGAGGAGCATGCAGGGCAGGCTGCAGCGCACGACGACCGTTTCCTGCTGGGGCAATCCCTGCTGATGAAAGGCAGCCTCAGTGACAAAGGCCTGCTCTGTCCTGCCCGCGCTGCTCACAACGGCAGAACTCAGCAGGCTGCCTTCTTGCAATAAAGTGTTTCCGTTGGCATGGCTAACCATGCGCCAGTGCACTGCAGTCTCCTGTGCGAGGCAAGGACTTCCAGAGCCGGCACCTGCCGAAGGAGGCAGGCTGCCAAGTCGGGCACAAAGGGTCACTGCAAAGGGCTGAAGCTCTGCCTGCTCCGAGAGAAGCATGAGGGAACAGTGGAAGGAAGGCAGGCAGGTCATAGGAGGGCTCAGGACCTTGGGGGTGGCAGTTGGAAGCAGAGAGTGCCTTGGGCTGGCTCCTGCTGGCATCCCTGTGGGCTTCTGTACGAGGCGCAAGCCAGCTTGAAAGTGGCCTCTCAGGGCCAGCTGGGCTTCAGGGGAAATCCACGAGCTGGGGCCTTTGCTCACGCCACGGAGTTCCTGGGCTTCCCCAGGCTGCTCTGCTTTCACAGCTGCACCACGTTTCCAAGCCCAAGCCTACGGCTGCAGTGGCTGCAGGGAGCGCCTTGAGCTTTGAGTGGGAGCAAAGAGGCTGCTGCTGCTGCTGCTCGGCAGTTGCCCCCCCTCCCTGGCTGCCTCCTGGCTGTAGTAGCGGCCACGCTAGAGGAGCAACCGGAGGCCTGGGCCATACCAGACCCCTATGGAGGGGTGCCGCGGGGACTCGAGTGGAATGGTCGAGACTAGGGGACCAGGCCCCCCGTCCGGTGGGCTTTTTTTGAGGGCTTGAGGCTCTGCAGAGGGGTCTGGGGTGCAACGAAGGCCTCAGAAGGGGGCCTGAGTGGACTAGAGAGCGCCTAAGGCAGCCTCCGGGTAGCCAGGGGAAAGGGTGCCCAGTGCCAGGTGGCCTCCACAGCCACCAGGGAC
The DNA here is from genome assembly GCF_023634155.1 of Falco peregrinus. NCBI lineage: Eukaryota > Metazoa > Chordata > Aves > Falconiformes > Falconidae > Falco > Falco peregrinus. The sequence continues at coordinate 5,270,139 of NC_073743.1, read as the reverse complement.
CTGGGCACAGGCACCGTCACGTGGGGAGGCAGGGAGCGTGGCATGGGCTTGTTGTGCTCATCATCTCCTTGCCCCTTTGCAGTGCCTTGATCTTGCAGCTAGCCCAGGCACTGCCCCCCACCAGCACAGGGACCCTTGCACAGCACTCCAGCTCAAGATCACTGGCACCGGCTGCCCAGAGAGGCCTCTGGAGACATTCCAGCACCACCTGCACAGGATTTTGTGCAACCTGCTCTAGCACAGCCTGCTTTTGCAGGGCGTTGGACTGGATAATCTCCAGAGGTTCCCTCCAACAACGACCATTGTGTGATTCTGGGACTCGCGGCACTTTGGCTGAGGAAGAAGAGGTCAGGACCCTCAGGCCACCCGACACCTGACTGCCTTCCCAGTGCCTGTCCAAGAAACCTGCCAGTCCTCACTAACAGAAGTTGGACCTGCACACGTGGGCTTGCACATGTGCATGAGCACTGCAGGGCAACAGCCTTCTCTCTCTTCCCCGTCCTCTACCGCAGGGCGAGCGCAGATGTTCTGCCAAGGGAGCACCAGCCTGCACAGGCCCCGCTGCTGTCGCTGTCATGCAGCGCCTCTTCTACCCCGGGCTCCCTCTACTGTGTCCCACACCACTGGCCTGGTGTGATGGCAGAGCCAGTGGCACTACCCTGTTGACGCAGAAGGCTCGGACACAACTGATACGACCAATGTGATCAAGTTGGTGCCACTTTATTAAGGGATACACAGCAATTCATACTCTACAGATGCTCTTAACAGACTCACAGCCATTTATACCCCCAGCTAAAAGTACACACTCTACGCAGGCTTTGGTATGGAAAAGGCGATCGGTTAAAACGACTCGTTCACACGCTTCCACCTCCCCTAGGATTGGTCCCAGTGTGGTGCCCACACGCTGCTCCCCCCTTGTGCAGGCATCCGGTTTTTCCTCACCTTTCTGTCCAGCTCTCTTATCTCTCTGGCGAGTACACAGTCCTTTGTCTCTCTTGGCCTTGCATATGTCCTTCACAGCACCTGCAGCTTGTTACAGCTGCGGCCTGCTCGGCCTGCTATTCCAACAAAGTTACGTGGTCTGCACTGCTCATAATATGTCCGTTGTCTTCCAGCCACTCCACAAATCCCCCTTTTTGTTTTTGAGCGATCCAGACCCCTTTTATCAATCTGTTCATCATTCTCATAAAGCAATTCCACACGCAGCCCATTATCACCAAAGAGATTACAATGGCAAATAACATTGTTATCTCGCGCAGAAACAAGTCTTTTAACCCTCCAGTAATTCCTAAACCCTGTAGCCAGTCCGTTAACCCGTTCTCAGCCTTGATGGCCTGTACGTTTTTTCTCAACTCTGCAAGCTGCTTATGAATAGAGTTTGAGCGATCAGTCAAATTCATACAACACGTTCCTTAGCGCTCTTCACTCTAGGCTACTCTCTACTGTTCATGCTGTTTCCTTATCTTCTAGAGGTGAGATCACATTCCTCCTTTGTTTCTGTTGCATCCTAGTTTCTTCTCATACTCCCTCAAAGTTATGAACTCTTTGCTGCAGGATCTCAGCTGCACATCGCCAAAGCAAGGCCACAACTGCACATTATCCCACTGTCTCTGTTCCGTACGATTCTACAATTACCGGGGGCCCCCTCCCCCTCCCCCCCCCCCTTTTTTTTTTTTTGAACAGCTAGTACCAGGTTTTCCATGTTCTGCAGGGCCCTTGCAAACATGACGGCAACCAAGGCAATAGCAAACAAACGATACTGCCAATTGAGTGAATGGATGCCAAAAAGGCTGACATTTTCTCAGGTTTTGATAACATGTTGCTGCAATGGGGCGCCTAAAATCCGCGCAGCATGTACCATCAAAATCCTCACAGCCATGTCCTTGAGCCAACAACAAAAAGCCAATACTTGCTCTGTTTTGTATGTAATAGCGGCCAATTTGACTCACGTTCTTAACTGCCTAACAAACAAGGTGATTTAACTCTTGAATGCTTTCCCTGCTGTTACTCCGGAGAAGAGAAGAACCACTGCAATACGTTCCCGTCAGTTCCATAAATCAACTACATCATTACCTGCTTCATCCAAAGCTATATTGCGTTTAAGCGCATTATGCTTATCAACATGTTCACGTGTTGATTTATGTGGGTGTCATGGTCCCATCGTAGCCTCCTACTACGTTAGCATCTACATAAAGACAACTATCGACATTCAAAGCGCAAACAATATCAGCTTCTTTTGCATTAACATCATACAGAGGTAATCCCTTATCCCCGATATCAAGGCTTTCAGTAAGATTCTTCATTCCCCACATACATTCACTTGTTTGCAAGTCAGGAAGGGCACACCAAGCCAGGATGTGTTCAGTTGCTGTGCTAAGGAGACCCACACATCAGTTGTTGGGTTGACTGGCGGCAGCAGCGCTCCCACGGTCCGGCACGCTAAGCTCAGGCCGCACACAGCGAGCAGGTATCCCATCGCGGACCTTCATCTGTAGAAACACAAGCATCACCTCTCCCCCAAGTTAACAATCCATGCGGTCCTGACCAATGCCTGGTATGAGGGTCTTTCCCGCGTACTAAGACACCTTGGTGCTTTTGCTGCTTGTCACCAGTTGACACAAAATATCGTACAATGGGAGGCACCGCACGGTCGACAGAGATTTTCAAAAGGTTCAAAATATAGCATGCTTTCTCGGAACGTGCCTCTGGGTCATTCCCCTCATTCCCCTTTTCTGTTTTTCAAGCAGGCGTTTAAGAGTATCATTCATGCATTCAACGATGGCTTGGCCCGCAGGGGAATGGGGAATACCAAATTGCTGGGGATCCCCCACCGGCATTGTAATGAGTTACATCTGTTGTAACACCAGCGTTGGAAAGCTTGAAGGCCTCTGCCATTAACTCCAAAACGGGGCACGGGGATACCGTTTGGACAGGCTGGACAGGCTGCAACAATGCTGCGTGCAGCAGCCTGAGAGAGACTCTTTTGGCCAAACTGTTGGTACAAGAATCGCCAATTCTGATGATAAAATTGGTGGGCTAACACGACCTGCAGGTGGGCCTCAGGAACAGGCACCGACAGAGCCACAGAACCTGGAGCATCAACTCCAGCATTGCCATCGATTGCAGAACCGCGTAGGGAAGTGTGGCCGTAACATGCATAACATAGAATGGAGAACGGCGTTTCCAAATCCCTTCCCGAACTACAGTCAAAATTGCCAAAAAGCTTAGGATGGGTGATACGGCCATGGACAGCCAGCTCCAACTGGGAAAGGAGGGCTGCCACACAGGCTGAATCAGTAATGAGATTAACAGGGCCTGGGAAATAAAGAAATGCCAAGGCCGCAGCCCGCAACGCCATGACTTGCGATGATCCTTCCTGATGCACAATTTGGGAAGGCCATTGCCCATTTTTTTCCAAGCCACTGCGGCTTTTCCCACTTTTCCAGACCCATCTGTAAATACCGTATCACCTTTGATTGGTCGTCTCCAACTCAGTTGCCGTGGCTGCAAAGTTAGATCTACAGTCATTGCCCAAAGTGGATGAGGTGGATGATGGTACTGAACTTGCCCTTGAACATTGCCAAGAGCCACTTGAAGGGCAGTAGAGCCTGACAGCGCCCATTCAGCGCAAAATTGTTGTACAGGGGCTATCACAACATGTGGAACACCTCCAGTCCACTCTAAATATCTTCTGGGGATTTTTACGATCAATTCAGTAACAAGTTCGTACCATCAAACCAGCAGATTTCATAGACTGCAAAGGCAAAGTGATCCCAGCTTCTGCCTCCACTCCTGCTTGGAACCCCTCCTATTGCCTCCCCTCCCTACCCTCACCCCCCCGCCCCACCCCCCTGCCCCCCCCCCCCCCGCCCCCAACACCACCACGCCCAGCACCCGGAACCAGGCACTCTGTGACATCAGTCCCACGTCCAAGGGAACCCCGGGCAACGGGAATCCTGCGGGCAGTCCGTCGGCAGCCGTACTGGTGGCGACAAGCCCTCGTCCTTGCAGCTGCCACATGTCGCTGGCAGCGATGGATTTTCTGCGTCTCCTCGTTGTCCTGCTGGCCGTGTGCTGTCCTGTGCACGGCACATGGGACAGCTGTGGGTAAGTGGCCCGAGGCTCTGGGAGGGAGTTGGGCAAGCCTTGTGGGCTTCACTGGAGGGGGCCTGCTTGTCCCCCGTGGCCACCCCCCAGGTTCCTGAAAGCCATGTGGGAGGCTCAGTGCCTTGACAGCAGCCAGGCCGCCGGCACAACTGGTCTGCGGGCTGAAGCAGAAAGCGGGGCGAGGGGAGCGGGTTTTGGCCCCACGGGTTTCCTCGGCCCGTCTGGCCATGCCTTGTGGGGAGGGAAGACGGCTGGCCTTCAGCCGCAACGGCGCAAGCCATCCAGCAGCACAGTAAGGAGTTTCTGGTTACAGAGGGAGCTGCGGGCTTCGTCCCATGGCTTTGTACTACGGCATGTCGCGCGTCGTGGGTGGCACAGATGCCCTGCCGGGGGCCTGGCCCTGGATCGTCAGCATCCAGGCTCTCGTGGAAGGAGGCACGGCGCACATCTGCGGGGGCTCCCTCATCAGCCCACAGTGGGTCCTCACAGCAGCCCACTGCTTCATCGAGGTCAGGTAAGGAGGACCAGGGCTCGGGGCTAGCCCCACAACACTAGCAGGTGCCCTGAGCGCAGCGGCACGTGCTACTGCCGTCCCCTTGCCCTGCAGGACGCCCAGTGCCTGGGCACTCCGGAGCCCCGCCGAGGGGCTGCTCAGGAGAAGGCTGGGCTCGTGCCACTGCTTCCCAGCAGCCTCCCGCTCGACGCTGCTTGAGCCCAAGGCACGCGAGGGCAGTCGCAGCCTCCCTAGCGCTGCTTGCCTCTCTCCCTCGTCGAGCAGAAGGCAGGGCAAGTGCCGGGCTGCTGCAGCACGTGGCTGCGCTCCCTCTGAGCCCTCTCTCCATCTGCCTTCCAGGGACATCACCGTCTTGCGCGTGGTGCTCGGTGCCACCCAGCTGACTCAGCTGGGCCCTGAGGCTCAGGTGCGCGCCGTCAGGCGGCTGCTGGTTCACCAGCACTACTGGAACGTCACGCAGAGGAACGACATTGCCTTGCTGGAGCTGGACCAGCCTGTCCAGTGCAACAGCTACGTACAGCTTGCCTGTGTGCCCGACGCCTCGCTGAGAGTCTCAGAGCTGACAGCCTGCTACGTCAGTGGCTGGGGTGCCAGGAAAGCAAGAGGTGAGTGGCCCAAACGCAGTGGCGGTGCCAGTGCAAGCTTGGCCAGCTTGGGGAAGGAGGATGCGCTTCCTGACGGCAGAGGCGAAAGCCAGTGTCAGGCTGTGGGGGCATATGCCTCTCTCTTCCAGAGAGGGGCCGGAGCCATTGACCCAGAGCAAGGCAGAAAGGCAAGAGCGGTCCAGCGCCTGTCGGCATGCAAAGCCGAGCCCCGGGGGAGCGCTTCAGCCAGACGGGGGAGGAGAACTGGCAATCAGCGGCTGGGTGTTCATTCCTTTCTGTGCTCTTCACAGCTGGAGGATCGGCATACGTGCTGCAGGAGGCCCAGGTCCACCTCATTGATGCCAGGGTCTGTAACAGCAGCGGCTGGTACAGGGGGGCCATCCACACCCACAACATGTGTGCTGGCTATCCGCAGGGCGGCATCGACACCTGCCAGGTAGGAGCGTGCTACAAGCCAAGCCCCGGCAGCACAGGCAGCCCCGCCACAACCGCCCAAACGTGCGCCATCACGGCCTTTTGCTGGCCACTCACACTCCCATGGCTGGGTCCCCACCGCTGAGGGCCTTACCCGCCCTTCCCCATGGGCAGGCCCTTGCCCAGGGCCTGCCCGCCTTGTCCCAGAGGCTTGGCACGCTGCCCAGAAGGCCCACGCGGTGCCCTTGGCAGCCCACAGATCCACCATCCCAGCCGTCTGACACACCTTCACCACCACCGTGAAGAGCGGTGAGAGCGAGCCCTGCCTTACAGGCCCACCGCCCCCTGCCAGGCAAGCTTCTACAGAGCTTGGCTGGCCACTGAATGCAGCTCTGGCAGGTGCCGTGAGAGAGAAGGAGCCAGCCACCGGGCTGACGGTGGCCACCCAACAACCCCTTCGTCCTCTCTCCTGTGCTGCAGGGGGACAGCGGTGGGCCTCTCGTGTGCCAAGACAAGAGCGCCGACTACTTCTGGCTTGTTGGCGTGACCAGCTGGGGGACGGGCTGTGCGAGAGCAAGGAAGCCCGGAGTCTACACCTCCACCCAGCACTTCTACGACTGGATCCTGGCGCAGATGGGCCTGCGCCCAGCAGTAACCACTACTGCAAGGCCACAGCCAGTCTTCACCTACACCCCCGTTCAGAGGCCAAGGCCAAGGCCAAGGCCAACAGAATCGAGCCGGTTTCCACCCTGCCCGTTTCCAGTCCAGAAGCTGCTGGACTTCTTTACTCGGCTGCAGGAGCTCCTGCAGTACCTAAGGGCGAAATAGCTTGGAGCAGCACCGTGAGGAGCATGCAGGGCAGGCTGCAGCGCACGACGACCGTTTCCTGCTGGGGCAATCCCTGCTGATGAAAGGCAGCCTCAGTGACAAAGGCCTGCTCTGTCCTGCCCGCGCTGCTCACAACGGCAGAACTCAGCAGGCTGCCTTCTTGCAATAAAGTGTTTCCGTTGGCATGGCTAACCATGCGCCAGTGCACTGCAGTCTCCTGTGCGAGGCAAGGACTTCCAGAGCCGGCACCTGCCGAAGGAGGCAGGCTGCCAAGTCGGGCACAAAGGGTCACCGCAAAGGGCTGAAGCTCTGCCTGCTCCGAGAGAAGCATGAGGGAACAGTGGAAGGAAGGCAGGCAGGTCATAGGAGGGCTCAGGGCCTTGGGGGTGGCAGTTGGAAGCAGAGAGTGCCTTGGGCTGGCTCCTGCTGGCATCCCTGTGGGCTTCTGTACGAGGCGCAAGCCAGCTTGAAAGTGGCCTCTCAGGGCCAGCTGGGCTTCAGGGGAAATCCACGAGCTGGGGCCTTTGCTCACGCCACGGAGTTCCTGGGCTTCCCCAGGCTGCTCTGCTTTCACAGCTGCACCACGTTTCCAAGCCCAAGCCTACGGCTGCAGTGGCTGCAGGGAGCGCCTTGAGCTTTGAGTGGGAGCAAAGAGGCTGCTGCTGCTGCTGCTCGGCAGTTGCCCCCCTCCCTGGCTGCCTCCTGGCTGTAGTAGCGGCCACGCTAGAGGAGCAACCGGAGGCCTGGGCCATACCAGACCCCTATGGAGGGGTGCCGCGGGGACTCGAGTGGAATGGTCGAGACTAGGGGACCAGGCCCCCCGTCCGGTGGGCTTTTTTTGAGGGCTTGAGGCTCTGCAGAGGGGTCTGGGGTGCAACGAAGGCCTCAGAAGGGGGCCTGAGTGGACTAGAGAGAGCCTAAGGCAGCCTCCGGGTAGCCAGGGGAAAGGGTGCCCAGTGCCAGGTGGCCTCCACAGCCACCAGGGACCTGGGCACAGGCACCGTCACGTGGGGAGGCAGGGAGCGTGGCATGGGCTTGTTGTGCTCATCATCTCCTTGCCCCTTTGCAGTGCCTTGATCTTGCAGCTAGCCCAGGCACTGCCCCCCACCAGCACAGGGACCCTTGCACAGCACTCCAGCTCAAGATCACTGGCACCGGCTGCCCAGAGAGGCCTCTGGAGACATTCCAGCACCACCTGCACAGGATTTTGTGCAACCTGCTCTAGCACAGCCTGCTTTTGCAGGGCGTTGGACTGGATAATCTCCAGAGGTTCCCTCCAACAACGACCATTGTGTGATTCTGGGACTCGCGGCACTTTGGCTGAGGAAGAAGAGGTCAGGACCCTCAGGCCACCCGACACCTGACTGCCTTCCCAGTGCCTGTCCAAGAAACCTGCCAGTCCTCACTAACAGAAGTTGGACCTGCACACGTGGGCTTGCACACGTGCATGAGCACTGCAGGGCAACAGCCTTCTCTCTCTTCCCCGTCCTCTACCGCAGGGCGAGCGCAGATGTTCTGCCAAGGGAGCACCAGCCTGCACAGGCCCCGCTGCTGTCGCTGTCATGCAGCGCCTCTTCTACCCCGGGCTCCCTCTACTGTGTCCCACACCACTGGCCTGGTGTGATGGCAGAGCCAGTGGCACTACCCTGTTGACGCAGAAGGCTCGGACGCAACTGATACGACCAATGTGATCAAGTTGGTGCCACTTTATTAAGGGATACACAGCAATTCATACTCTACAGATGCTCTTAACAGACTCACAGCCATTTATACCCCCAGCTAAAAATACACACTCTACGCAGGCTTTGGTATGGAAAAGGTGATCGGTTAAAACGACTCGTTCACACGCTTCCACCTCCCCTAGGATTGGTCCCAGTGTGGTGCCCACACGCTGCTCCCCCCTTGTGCAGGCATCCGGTTTTTCCTCACCTTTCTGTCCAGCTCTCTTATCTCTCTGGCGAGTACACAGTCTCTTTGTCTCTCTTGGCCTTGCATATGTCCTTCACAACACCTGCAGCTTGTTACAGCTGCGGCCTGCTCGGCCTGCTATTCCAACAAAGTTACGTGGTCTGCACTGCTCATAATATGTCCGTTGTCTTCCAGCCACTCCACAAATCCCCCTTTTTGTTTTTGAGCGATCCAGACCCCTTTTATCAATCTGTTCATCATTCTCATAAAGCAATTCCACACGCAGCCCATTATCACCAAAGAGATTACAATGGCAAATAACATTGTTATCTCGCGCAGAAACAAGTCTTTTAACCCTCCAGTAATTCCTAAACCCTGTAGCCAGTCCGTTAACCCGTTCTCAGCCTTGATGGCCTGTACGTTTTTTCTCAACTCTGCAAGCTGCTTATGAATAGAGTTTGAGCGATCAGTCAAATTCATACAACACGTTCCTTAGCGCTCTTCACTCTAGGCTACTCTCTACTGTTCATGCTGTTTCCTTATCTTCTAGAGGTGAGATCACATTCCTCCTTTGTTTCTGTTGCATCCTAGTTTCTTCTCATACTCCCTCAAAGTTATGAACTCTTTGCTGCAGGATCTCAGCTGCACATCGCCAAAGCAAGGCCACAACCTCACATTATCCCACTGTCTCTGTTCCGTACGATTCTACAATTACCGGGGGCCCCCTCCCCCCCCCCCCCCCTTTTTTTTTTTTTTTGAACAGCTAGTACCAGGTTTTCCATGTTCTGCAGGGCCCTTGCAAACATGACGGCAACCAAGGCAATAGCAAACAAACGATACTGCCAATTGAGTGAATGGATGCCAAAAAGGCTGACATTTTCTCAGGTTTTGATAACATGTTGCTGCAATGGGGCGCCTAAAATCCGCGCAGCATGTACCATCAAAATCCTCACAGCCATGTCCTTGAGCCAACAACAAAAAGCCAATACTTGCTCTGTTTTGTATGTAATAGCGGCCAATTTGACTCACGTTCTTAACTGCCTAACAAACAAGGTGATTTAACTCTTGAATGCTTTCCCTGCTGTTACTCCGGAGAAGAGAAGAACCACTGCAATACGTTCCCGTCAGTTCCATAAATCAACTACATCATTACCTGCTTCATCCAAAGCTATATTGCGTTTAAGCGCATTATGCTTATCAACATGTTCACGTGTTGATTTATGTGGGTGTCATGGTCCCATCGTAGCCTCCTACTACGTTAGCATCTACATAAAGACAACTATCGACATTCAAAGCGCAAACAATATCAGCTTCTTTTGCATTAACATCATACAGAGGTAATCCCTTATCCCCGATATCAAGGCTTTCAGTAAGATTCTTCATTCCCCACATACATTCACTTGTTTGCAAGTCAGGAAGGGCACACCAAGCCAGGATGTGTTCAGTTGCTGTGCTAAGGAGACCCACACATCAGTTGTTGGGTTGACTGGCGGCAGCAGCGCTCCCACGGTCCGGCACGCTAAGCTCAGGCCGCACACAGCGAGCAGGTATCCCATCGCGGACCTTCATCTGTAGAAACACAAGCATCACCTCTCCCCCAAGTTAACAATCCATGCGGTCCTGACCAATGCCTGGTATGAGGGTCTTTCCCGCGTACTAAGACACCTTGCTGCTTTTGCTGCTTGTCACCAGTTGACACAAAATATCGTACAATGGGAGGCACCGCACGGTCGACAGAGATTTTCAAAAAGTTCAAAATATAGCATGCTTTCTCGGAACGTGCCTCTGGGTCATTCCCCTCATTCCCCTTTTCTGTTTTTCAAGCAGGCGTTTAAGAGTATCATTCATGCATTCAACGATGGCTTGGCCCGCAGGGGAATGGGGAATACCAAATTGCTGGGGATCCCCCACCGGCATTGTAATGAGTTACATCTGTTGTAACACCAGCGTTGGAAAGCTTGAAGGCCTCTGCCATTAACTCCAAAACGGGGCACGGGGATACCGTTTGGACAGGCTGGACAGGCTGCAACAATGCTGCGTGCAGCAGCCTGAGAGAGACTCTTTTGGCCAAACTGTTGGTACAAGAATCGCCAATTCTGATGATAAAATTGGTGGGCTAACACGACCTGCAGGTGGGCCTCAGGAACAGGCACCGACAGAGCCACAGAACCTGGAGCATCAACTCCAGCATTGCCATCGATTGCAGAACCGCGTAGGGAAGTGTGGCCGTAACATGCATAACATAGAATGGAGAACGGCGTTTCCAAATCCCTTCCCGAACTACAGTCAAAATTGCCAAAAAGCTTAGGATGGGTGATACGGCCATGGACAGCCAGCTCCAACTGGGAAAGGAGGGCTGCCACACAGGCTGAATCAGTAATGAGATTAACAGGGCCTGGGAAATAAAGAAATGCCAAGGCCGCAGCCCGCAACGCCATGACTTGCGATGATCCTTCCTGATGCACAATTTGGGAAGGCCATTGCCCATTTTTTTCCAAGCCACTGCGGCTTTTCCCACTTTTCCAGACCCATCTGTAAATACCGTATCACCTTTGATTGGTCGTCTCCAACTCAGTTGCCGTGGCTGCAAAGTTAGATCTACAGTCATTGCCCAAAGTGGATGAGGTGGATGATGGTACTGAACTTGCCCTTGAACATTGCCAAGAGCCACTTGAAGGGCAGTAGAGCCTGACAGCGCCCATTCAGCGCAAAATTGTTGTACAGGGGCTATCACAACATGTGGAACACCTCCAGTCCACTCTAAATATCTTCTGGGGATTTTTACGATCAATTCAGTAACAAGTTCGTACCATCAAACCAGCAGATTTCATAGACTGCAAAGGCAAAGTGATCCCAGCTTCTGCCTCCACTCCTGCTTGGAACCCCTCCTATTGCCTCCCCTCCCTACCCTCACCCCCCCGCCCCACCCCCCTGCCCCCCCCCCCCCCCCCCCCAACACCACCACGCCCAGCACCCGGAACCAGGCACTCTGTGACATCAGTCCCACGTCCAAGGGAACCCCGGGCAACGGGAATCCTGCGGGCAGTCCGTCGGCAGCCGTACTGGTGGCGACAAGCCCTCGTCCTTGCAGCTGCCACATGTCGCTGGCAGCGATGGATTTTCTGCGTCTCCTCGTTGTCCTGCTGGCCGTGTGCTGTCCTGTGCACGGCACATGGGACAGCTGTGGGTAAGTGGCCCGAGGCTCTGGGAGGGAGTTGGGCAAGCCTTGTGGGCTTCACTGGAGGGGGCCTGCTTGTCCCCCGTGGCCACCCCCCAGGTTCCTGAAAGCCATGTGGGAGGCTCAGTGCCTTGACAGCAGCCAGGCCGCCGGCACAACTGGTCTGCGGGCTGAAGCAGAAAGCGGGGCGAGGGGAGCGGGTTTTGGCCCCACGGGTTTCCTCGGCCCGTCTGGCCATGCCTTGTGGGGAGGGAAGACGGCTGGCCTTCAGCCGCAACGGCGCAAGCCATCCAGCAGCACAGTAAGGAGTTTCTGGTTACAGAGGGAGCTGCGGGCTTCGTCCCATGGCTTTGCACTACGGCATGTCGCGCGTCGTGGGTGGCACAGATGCCCTGCCGGGGGCCTGGCCCTGGATCGTCAGCATCCAGGCTCTCGTGGAAGGAGGCACGGCGCACATCTGCGGGGGCTCCCTCATCAGCCCACAGTGGGTCCTCACAGCAGCCCACTGCTTCATCGAGGTCAGGTAAGGAGGACCAGGGCTCGGGGCTAGCCCCACAACACTAGCAGGTGCCCTGAGCGCAGCGGCACGTGCTACTGCCGTCCCCTTGCCCTGCAGGACGCCCAGTGCCTGGGCACTCCGGAGCCCCGCCGAGGGGCTGCTCAGGAGAAGGCTGGGCTCGTGCCACTGCTTCCCAGCAGCCTCCCGCTCGACGCTGCTTGAGCCCAAGGCACGTGAGGGCAGTCGCAGCCTCCCTAGCGCTGCTTGCCTCTCTCCCTCGTCGAGCAGAAGGCAGGGCAAGTGCCGGGCTGCTGCAGCACGTGGCTGCGCTCCCTCTGAGCCCTCTCTCCATCTGCCTTCCAGGGACATCACCGTCTTGCGCGTGGTGCTCGGTGCCACCCAGCTGACTCAGCTGGGCCCTGAGGCTCAGGTGCGCACCGTCAGGCGGCTGCTGGTTCACCAGCACTACTGGAACGTCACGCAGAGGAACGACATTGCCTTGCTGGAGCTGGACCAGCCTGTCCAGTGCAACAGCTACGTACAGCTTGCCTGTGTGCCCGACGCCTCGCTGAGACTCTCAGAGCTGACAGCCTGCTACGTCAGTGGCTGGGGTGCCAGGAAAGCAAGAGGTGAGTGGCCCAAACGCAGTGGCGGTGCCAGTGCAAGCTTGGCCAGCTTGGGGAAGGAGGATGCGCTTCCTGACGGCAGAGGCGAAAGCCAGTGTCAGGCTGTGGGGGCATATGCCTCTCTCTTCCAGAGAGGGGCCGGAGCCATTGACCCAGAGCAAGGCAGAAAGGCAAGAGCGGTCCAGCGCCTGTCGGCATGCAAAGCCGAGCCCCGGGGGAGCGCTTCAGCCAGACGGGGGAGGAGAACTGGCAATCAGCGGCTGGGTGTTCATTCCTTTCTGTGCTCTTCACAGCTGGAGGATCGGCATACGTGCTGCAGGAGGCCCAGGTCCACCTCATTGATGCCAGGGTCTGTAACAGCAGCGGCTGGTACAGGGGGGCCATCCACACCCACAACATGTGTGCTGGCTATCCGCAGGGCGGCATCGACACCTGCCAGGTAGGAGCGTGCTACAAGCCAAGCCCCGGCAGCACAGGCAGCCCCGCCACAACCGCCCAAACGTGCGCCATCACGGCCTTTTGCTGGCCACTCACACTCCCATGGCTGGGTCCCCACCGCTGAGGGCCTTACCCGCCCTTCCCCATGGGCAGGCCCTTGCCCAGGGCCTGCCCGCCTTGTCCCAGAGGCTTGGCACGCTGCCCAGAAGGCCCACGCGGTGCCCTTGGCAGCCCACAGATCCACCATCCCAGCCGTCTGACACACCTTCACCACCACCGTGAAGAGCGGTGAGAGCGAGCCCTGCCTTACAGGCCCACCGCCCCCTGCCAGGCAAGCTTCTACAGAGCTTGGCTGGCCACTGAATGCAGCTCTGGCAGGTGCCGTGAGAGAGAAGGAGCCAGCCACCGGGCTGACGGTGGCCACCCAACAACCCCTTCGTCCTCTCTCCTGTGCTGCAGGGGGACAGCGGTGGGCCTCTCGTGTGCCAAGACAAGAGCGCCGACTACTTCTGGCTTGTTGGCGTGACCAGCTGGGGGACGGGCTGTGCGAGAGCAAGGAAGCCCGGAGTCTACACCTCCACCCAGCACTTCTACGACTGGATCCTGGCGCAGATGGGCCTGCGCCCAGCAGTAACCACTACTGCAAGGCCACAGCCAGTCTTCACCTACACCCCCGTTCAGAGGCCAAGGCCAAGGCCAAGGCCAAGGCCAAGAGAATCGAGCCGGTTTCCACCCTGCCCGTTTCCAGTCCAGAAGCTGCTGGACTTCTTTACTCGGCTGCAGGAGCTCCTGCAGTACCTAAGGGCGAAATAGCTTGGAGCAGCACCGTGAGGAGCATGCAGGGCAGGCTGCAGCGCACGACGACCGTTTCCTGCTGGGGCAATCCCTGCTGATGAAAGGCAGCCTCAGTGACAAAGGCCTGCTCTGTCCTGCCCGCGCTGCTCACAACGGCAGAACTCAGCAGGCTGCCTTCTTGCAATAAAGTGTTTCCGTTGGCATGGCTAACCATGCGCCAGTGCACTGCAGTCTCCTGTGCGAGGCAAGGACTTCCAGAGCCGGCACCTGCCGAAGGAGGCAGGCTGCCAAGTCGGGCACAAAGGGTCACCGCAAAGGGCTGAAGCTCTGCCTGCTCCGAGAGAAGCATGAGGGAACAGTGGAAGGAAGGCAGGCAGGTCATAGGAGGGCTCAGGGCCTTGGGGGTGGCAGTTGGAAGCAGAGAGTGCCTTGGGCTGGCTCCTGCTGGCATCCCTGTGGGCTTCTGTACGAGGCGCAAGCCAGCTTGAAAGTGGCCTCTCAGGGCCAGCTGGGCTTCAGGGGAAATCCACGAGCTGGGGCCTTTGCTCACGCCACGGAGTTCCTGGGCTTCCCCAGGCTGCTCTGCTTTCACAGCTGCACCACGTTTCCAAGCCCAAGCCTACGGCTGCAGTGGCTGCAGGGAGCGCCTTGAGCTTTGAGTGGGAGCAAAGAGGCTGCTGCTGCTGCTGCTCGGCAGTTGCCCCCCTCCCTGGCTGCCTCCTGGCTGTAGTAGCGGCCACGCTAGAGGAGCAACCGGAGGCCTGGGCCATACCAGACCCCTATGGAGGGGTGCCGCGGGGACTCGAGTGGAATGGTCGAGACTAGGGGACCAGGCCCCCCGTCCGGTGGGCTTTTTTTGAGGGCTTGAGGCTCTGCAGAGGGGTCTGGGGTGCAACGAAGGCCTCAGAAGGGGGCCTGAGTGGACTAGAGAGAGCCTAAGGCAGCCTCCGGGTAGCCAGGGGAAAGGGTGCCCAGTGCCAGGTGGCCTCCACAGCCACCAGGGACCTGGGCACAGGCACCGTCACGTGGGGAGGCAGGGAGCGTGGCATGGGCTTGTTGTGCTCATCATCTCCTTGCCCCTTTGCAGTGCCTTGATCTTGCAGCTAGCCCAGGCACTGCCCCCCACCAGCACAGGGACCCTTGCACAGCACTCCAGCTTAAGATCACTGGCACCGGCTGCCCAGAGAGGCCTCTGGAGACATTCCAGCACCACCTGCACAGGATTTTGTGCAACCTGCTCTAGCACAGCCTGCTTTTGCAGGGCGTTGGACTGGATAATCTCCAGAGGTTCCCTCCAACAACGACCATTGTGTGATTCTGGGACTCGCGGCACTTTGGCTGAGGAAGAAGAGGTCAGGACCCTCAGGCCACCCGACACCTGACTGCCTTCCCAGTGCCTGTCCAAGAAACCTGCCAGTCCTCACTAACAGAAGTTGGACCTGCACACGTGGGCTTGCACATGTGCATGAGCACTGCAGGGCAACAGCCTTCTCTCTCTTCCCCGTCCTCTACCGCAGGGCGAGCGCAGATGTTCTGCCAAGGGAGCACCAGCCTGCACAGGCCCCGCTGCTGTCGCTGTCATGCAGCGCCTCTTCTACCCCGGGCTCCCTCTACTGTGTCCCACACCACTGGCCTGGTGTGATGGCAGAGCCAGTGGCACTACCTGGCTCTGCACCTTTTTGGTCCATCAGGGCAACCTGGGTGCCAGTGGGGAAGCTGGGAATTGCCCTTGGCCAACACCTCTCCCTGGAGCTGCCAGAGGAGGAATTCCTTGTGGGTGGCAGGGATGCCAAAGCATGAGGAATTCCCCATTGGATGGCAGGGACAGTGCGCAGAGCCCCATCGATTTGAAGCCACCCCCAGCAGCCCCTCAGCCATGGCCACGGTCACACAGAACCTCACCGAGGAGCTCATCCATATCGTCCAGGACACCCTCATAGTGACCAGGCAGTACCAAAAGTTTCTGCAAGTAATGATGGCCAAGTGGCAAGAGGCGGTCTGTAATGGGATGCACACCACGCTCACCACCCCCCCACAGTTCTCTCCCTCCCCCGCCGCCAGGGAAGAGGAGCAGCAGGAAAGAGGATCAGCTCTATCCAGGGCTGCTTGAGCCCAGAGGGTTTTTCCAGGGCCTTCGAGTAGAGCTGCTGGGGGCAGATGCGCACATGGAGAAGATGGCAGATGGGGACAAAGGCCAATCGAGGACATGGGGCCAAGCAGAAGCAGCCCTGTGCAGGTGGGCAGAAGGAGCCCAATGGGGATGAGGAAGAGGAACCCCATGACACCAGACAGAATCAGCTCCATGGGCCTGGGCAGCACCATCCACGTGGGGCCAGGCAGCAGCACCCCAGCAGACCCCAGGCCCCAGCAGCATGTCCCCATGGGCAGGGCACGTGGGCAGGCAGCCTCAGGACCGTGCTGGGCAGGATTGTGCCTGCAGGAGGGCTGCTCCCAGCTGTGGGGCTGCCCAAAGGCTTGGTGGAGATGCGACTGCCGGCACCACTGTGTCCGTTTCTGCAAGCCCCCATGGTGGCAGCACTGCTCCCAGAAGAGCAGTGGGTTCCCCTGCCAGTGAGCAGCTGGCAGGGTGCAGGGCTGGGAACCCTCTGGGGTGCACCCCCATCTGAAACGTTAAATCTTTCCTCTATCCTGGTGCTGGGGCTCATCCATCCATCTCGCAGCTGGGGCTGTGTCACCCTCAGTGCCTGAACCCAGTGGGGATGTGGGCACTGCTGGCACCCACAAAACAGGGGGTGGGGGTGTCTGGTACCACAGTGGGTGTGCTAGAATGGGGGGACCAGGCTGGGCTAGAGAAAGGGGCCAGCATGAACCTCAACAGGTCCAACAAGTGCCGACTCTGGCCCCTGGGGATGAACAAGCCCCAGCCCTTGCAGAGGCGGGGGCCACCTTGCTGGAAAGCAGCTTGGCAAGGAAGGTCCTACTGGGCTCCTCAACGAGCTGCCTGCTGGGCAGGGGATCTGTGCCCCTTGCAAAGGGGGGATCCAGTATGTATTGAGACCCCACGGTGAATCCATACACCACAAATAGAAAGGCATGTTATCCCCAGGTTGGCATATTCAAATGGCTAACAAATGGGGTATGGCCTTGGTGCCTTAAACATTTTTGTCCAATCTAGATAATAGAGTTGAAACATGGGAATAAATCCCCCACCCCATCAAAACACTCCCCTCAGGAATTGTTTGTGAACCATTTGTTGTGAATCGTGGAATAGAACAATGGAGCATGGCATACCCCAGACTTGTGAACCCTTATTCCAAGCATGTGTCCTTGTTGGGTTTTCAGGTACCAGGGTTTAAACCTGCAGATCCCACCTGTTATGAAAAAACTACCAGTCCAGGAAACACATTGCAATATGCAGTTTTGCTTACCCACAAAACAAAATGGAATTTTGTGTGGGAAGGAAAAAAAAACAAACTACGACCCATCAACACGCTCCCCTGTTTGATATCCAGCCCCTCAGGGTCCTTTCTGAGCATGTTCAGATGGGAAGATGTACTTTGTACTACAAAATTATTTACATATGCATAAGGCACTTGGGTATGTCACTTTGATCCTGGGGGCCTTTCTTGGGGTCTTTAGAGATCGTTGGTGGTCACAACTTGGTGAACTTCAGCTGAACTTTCCTGGGGCACCTGCACTCTACTTGTTGTTATAGAACTTCATTTCTTCTCTGTGCTATATGGTTTTGATGGCAACACACCGTTACCCCACTTCCCTCGTCTATTGGTATAGCCCAGGTGCCTCTGTAAGCTTGCCACCCCTTACTGAGCTTATTCAATAGGTTGAGTTAATCATTGCTTTAGTTGCAGCCTCTCCTAGTGATTCTTTATAACTTCATCCCATCAGCGAGGAGAAGCGTCCAGCTCTGCCACTGAAGGCAGCAGCCTCGAGTCACCAGGCTGCTCCCTACAGGAAGCAATCCCGACTGCCTGGATCTCGCCGCTGAGAGGCTGTATTTAAAAATGAAGTGTTTTCCAGCAAGGGAAACAAGGCTCGAGCGCTCATACTCCGCCTGGTGACTCTCCCAGGCAGCTGCATATTGCCAGTCCCTCAGCAGGACATGTGTAGACAGAGCCCTGCCGGAGTCAGCAGCAAAACACGCTAGCCCTATTCCTGCAGGAACTACAAACGCCGGGGCGGCTGCGGGGGGCTCTGCGAGTCGGAGTGCCTGGTGCCTGTGCCCAGGGCACCTGCCGGCGCCTCTTTCCCTCCTTAGCTCTCGGCTCACCCTCCAGCTGCCCCGGGGGCCCGGCACACCGGGGGGTTGGAGCCTCCCCACCGCACCCCCAGGCAGCCAGCAGGCAGCAGACATCCCTGCGCTGGCCTAAGGGCCTCCCTTGCCCCACGGCCGGCAACAGGCCCCCTCAGCTGGGACACTGCCCCAGCACAGGCTGTGCCTGCCCAGACCAACATGGCTGCAGGAGTCTGAGGGTGGGCAACAGCAGCTCCCAGCATGCCCCGGGAACAACATGGCTGCCAGCAGCCCCAGGCCTACAGCTCCCAGCATACCCTGGGAACAACTGGGCCATGGGGCAGCCCCGGGCCTACAGCTCCCAGCATGCCCTGGGAACAACATGGCCATGGGGCAGCCCTGGGCCTACAGCTCCCAGCATGCCCTGGGAACAATGGGGCCATGGGGCAGCCCTGGGCCTACAGCTCCCAGCATGCCCTGGGAACAACATGGCCATGGGGCAGCCCCGGGCCTACAGCTCCCAGCATGCCCTGGGAACAACCTGGCCATGGGGCAGCCCCGGGCCTACAGCTCCCAGCATGCCCTGGGGCACGGCTTCTCCCAGCAGGCCCTGGGGTGCCCCTGCCCTGCAGTCGGGCCCTGTGGGGACACCAGCCCCCAGCCCTGGCCCTGCAGGCCCCACAGCCACAGCCCGGGGCTGCTTGAGCACAGGCCCAGGCCCTGGAGCCCCTGTGGGGCAGGGACGAGGGGGAGAGAGGCACCGAGTGACAGGGAGAGGTGGGTCAAGGCAGAGGGGTGGCCAGAGAGGGACAGGAGGCATCCAGAGGGGCAGGGGGAGCAGGAGGGGCTGGGCAGGGATGGAGAAAGGACAGAGACTGGTGAGGAGCAGGCAGGGGGTTGGAGCGGGACAGAGACAGAGGGGCAGAGGGGTGCCGGAGGGAATGCAGTGTCAGCAGCAGGAGAGAGGGACAGGGAGAGGAGCGGAGGGGCGGGAAGGGGGACAGAGGCACAGACCAGTACAGACAGGGTGAGGGACCAGGATGAGCAGGCTGTGACTTTGGCAGTGGGCGGCAAAGCTGCTTCTGTGGGTCTTTCCTTTCTCCTTCTGCCCTTATCCCCTCTCCACCCTTCCCCTCGGTGAGGCTGTGTCTGTGGTGTGCCTGCTCTGGTGAAAGGAGCTCCTCCACCAGCCTGAGGGCAAAGGGAGAGGGGCAAGGAGCGAGGTGTTGCAGTCCTTAGTTTGCAGGTTTCATATACCGTCCCTGTTCAGAAAACACAGCGTGTATGTGGGTCAGTGGTGCTGGCAGATTTTTATTCTTTATAGCGATTTCTTTAAATACCGGACTTCATGCAGAAGGTTCGCACGGTGCTGTGCTTCTAGTAAACAGAATTGCTTTTATGCATGCTGCAGTCTGGAGGTGGCAAGTGCCAGGTGAGAGACGAAGGTGGAAATGAAAGCAAGTGACGCACTTGCAGTGGTGATCCTGCCACAAACATGCTGTGTATTGACACGGGAGAACGCTGCAGGGACTCTCAGAAGTCAAGGTTTTCAGTGCTGTTTCTGTATTTGAGACCCAAGGGATGGTTTCCCTCTGCATGTGTTTCTGTGCAGGTATGTGCATGGAACATGGGTGTGTCCCTGTGCCATAAGTGGGACTGATGGCAGCTTTTCATTTCATTCCAACTCAAAAGTAAAGAAAGACTGTACCTGCAAAAGAATTCAAACAGCCGTCTGTCTTTCCCAGAGCGAGCATAGAAGCGTGGGGGAGCAGTTTGCAGGTTCAGAACTTGAGCCTGCTCTGGGTGGTAAACGCTCAGGAGAGGAAAGAGAAGCCCCACTTTTTTAACTACAGCTCTGCTTCCCTTAATGTGTCTTCTTGTTAGATTGTGTCGGTGGTCAGTTTAAAAGGACATGATTAAACTGTGCTTGTTTATCAAGATATTTGAGGGTTATTTACTGTCTTAAATCCGCTTACGAGTGGGGCACTCTGTTGCCCTGTGGGCAGTACAATGTCGAGACTGGTAATTTTCCTTTTCTTCCCTAGTGTACGGATGCATTTATGAAGGCAAGTGTTGGGTTTTACTGGCGCCACACAAGAAACCAACGTGTGATACCCAGACATTCACTGTTAGAAACAGGAAGAAGCCATGGGCCCTTGCTTCAGATTGTGCAAAAGATGTACCAAGGCTGAGGAAAATGGCAAAAAGGGAAGAAATGCCATAGCATAACTTTGGGATGGCAGGTGAGGTTTCCATCAGTGTTCCTCAAATGTAGCAGCCTCATTTTGTTTGCAGATGTGGTGCTGAACTCAAACTACGAGACTAGTTTCCTTTGTTGTGGGTGATACTATAGCGCACGTACCTTTCATGTCCCAAGTGAAGTTGCCAAGGCTCTAGTTAAACTTCTGCAGAACGACCTCAAATTTTCTGTAGCGCGTGATTTCCTTCAACAGTCAAGTCCAGGTCTATGGCATACAATAACCCCTCCCCTATTTGGGATCTGGATGCAGCTGATTTTTAATTTAGACTTATCTGCTGTTGAGAGATTTTCTTTTTTTGGTCCAAATAGGGAAATGCTGATTGTGTGCATTCTTTTGCTTTTTCATAGTGTTCCATGCTTAGTCATTTGTTCCTTACAAAAATAATGTATGGGTGTCTATGAAGCTGGAGGTGTTTACGTTCTGGTGGCTGAATGTAGCAGTGGAGCTATCTTGCTGTATTTAAATCAAGAGGAGCATAATGTAATTTCACTTAAAATCTGGTCTTGGTAGGCAGATCCTACCCTGATAAGCATTTTTAAAAAAATAATAATAAAAAAATTCAAATCTGTGAAGAGGTATAGGTGGAGCACCTGAACTGGTGCAAGGCCGCAATTCTCTCGCTGGTATCCACACGTTGCAGAACTGTTGCCATCACGACCGTGAAATAGCGAGCCATTAATGTTAACTACTAGCAGCTTGTGAACCTAACAGTCAAGGTAGAAAATAATTTCCCACTGCCACCTTTTTTTAATTTTCTTTTATGTTTTAAAGTTTCTGATTTGATACTTTCTGATGTATTTGAAACCTGTGTCATATCCTGTGTGGTTTGTGACACGTGTGTGGCAGATGGGACTTTTCTGCTTGGAGAGGTGGTGAGATGGAGAGTGGAGAATGGTTTTATGGCACAAGTGTAAAAGTATAAAAAGGGATTAAGAGGCTTGTGTACCTTGCTGCCAGTTCAGTGGCATGAGAATTCCTGTAATGACAAATTCCTTCTGGCTCTGAAGGAATGAACATGCCAACCTGCTGAGTTTCCACCCAGAGCAACACTAGCAACAGATGTCCTTCCCAAATGGTGAGGTGGTTGTAAGCTTCATCAGTAGTAGAAGCTGTGGAGAAAGTCACGAATCATCTGCCGTTCTGCAAGTCAAGTGCTTGGCTCTTTTGTCACTAGTGTTGATTTAAGGGTACATTGCTTATAAATAGCACTTGACCTTTGTAATTCTTCCTACTGCTAAGTTCTCGGTGCCATAAGAGAACCATTGTGCTGTGAAGGCCCTGTAAACATAAGGCGATGTTTGTGTTTATCCATTTTGCCTTCCCTTAGACGATGTTATTTTGTAATTTGAAACCTTAGTGGCAGGATTTGGGGCTTTATCCTGATCAGCCATCTAAGGGCCAGCTCTCGGCTGCAGCTGCAGCATAAGTATTCAGGTAGTTTGAGCACCAAATGAAACTTCCACTTGGCTCTCATTTTGGCTTTTCCCTTCCTCTTAATTTTTATATTTTAATAAGGAGTTTTAAGTATTTGGCTTCCTTACAGAAAAAAAACCAACCCAGTGCTATCCTTGACCTGTTATGATAGACCCCTCATCTGGAGGGCAGAAAGCTGAGACCACCAGGAAGATGTTGAGAGGAAGGGGAAGAATGTTAGAGCCGTGAGTTGGGTGTTCTTCAGCTGGCCAGATCTGAGGAGATGGAAAAGGTGCCTCCCAGGTAGCTACAGGGAAGCGCAGGAGAGCAGCTGGGAGCCAGAAGTGTGGTGTGGGCATACGGAAGTGCTACGCTGTGGTGTGTCAGGCAAATTATTTTCAGGAAGTTTCACATTTGTTGTCATTTCCCAAGCTCCTGAGGTGCAGGAATGCTGGAGGCAAGAAGCTGCCAGCATCAACTATGTGGAGAAAGAACACTTCTATCTCCATTTTACTGTCCTCACTTCTATGTTGCGGTGGCAGGGCAGTAAAGACCCAGACCCAGATGCGGACCCTGACCCTGACCCTGTGAGTACTTAGGCAGCTTGTGTGGCCAGTGCCGGTGTGGTTCTGGCACAGAGGATCAGGCGCTTCATGCTTCAGAGCTGTCAGGCTGACACTCTTCAGCACTCAATGAAGCTCTAAATTACAGCTAAAGGAAGACAGAAGTTTTGCTTCAGAGCTTGATAATGTCGTTCTGATCCATCCTTTTGCTTGTTCAGTGGCTACAGAAGGGAGCCACTGCCTTGGTAGGAGCATCCATTGAGTTCTTCATGTGTGATATTAGAGAATCATTGTGTCTGTTTATGCATGAGATCATTACAGTAGGTGTTTTGAAGATGTTCACATGTGGTACATAAAACCTTTGCCAGTAAAATAGTAAATCCATGCAGTGGGGTCTAAAGCACGCAGATCCAGTGCAATCCTCCAAAGAGCTTTGAAAGTCTCTCCCCGAGGGTACAGACCTGGCTGTTGGTGATTCTGTTGACCTGCCTTTTATAGCAGGTTGCTTGGAGAAGTTGCTGTGTCAGAAGTCGTCTTCTGCGGGCTGGATGCTGCAAATGGTAGGATGTTTAAGGAAGCAAATGAATAACCTTCAGACTTGGTTTTGTTCTTTTAACAGATTGTACACAAATGCAGTAGCCTGAGTAGGCTGCTTTTAGCACGGGAACGTGACCTGACTGCACAGGAGGCAAGGAACTCTCTTCTTCTCACTGACCATGAGCCCTCAGTTTCAAGGCAGATCTGAAAAGGAATATTTGACCCGTGGGAAATGCAACTTCAGATACGTAACTCAGGTGGGACCGCCGTGTGTGCCCTGTGATAGGAGCCGTGTATCCCAACCGTGAACATAGAGATTGGGCCCGGTTTTTAGCTTGGTTCAATATGAACTCTGCTGACGGATTCTGTGATCAAGTCACAACATCAAGACAAGACTGATCTGTGATCAAGGGGGCAAGTCTGCCCCCTGAGAGAATGTTGTCATGGGTGGAAGGGTTGAAGTGCGGTGACTGCATCAACAAACAGGTGGTTTGAAAAGTCTTTTGGGCAAGGGTCTGGTACGCTGGTGTAATGCCTTTTCCCTTTACAAAGGTGTCCAGTAAACACAAGTGTTCCTGCATGTGTCCAGTAGCGCAGAGACCTCTGTACTTTCTTTGGACTGATTGTTGTATAAGATCTGGGGGTTTTTGGACAGCTCTGAAAATTGTTCAAAAGGTGTCTTGTATGTTGGGTGAAATGGGTCATCGCTTCCATAAACCTCTAGCCTGTAAAGAAGAGCCGTGGAAGTAAGGAGATTTTATTTTTTTTCTCTTTTTATTGTTACTGGGAGGAAAAGCAGTGATTAACTATTTGACCTGTGATACCCCCAGATGCAGGCTGTGCAGTGCATTTGAGGTGGATCACTCCTGTAGTGCCAAGACTGAGCCCAGACTCCTCAATGCTTTGCACACTGGCAGTGGAAGTCCTTGTGCAACTGTGGGTACTGGCTTTCTGTGCTGTAGCGTGAAAAATACAAAGCACTGGGGTTAAGGTTTGCAGAGATGTGGGAAAAAGTTGATTATTTTGTGCTAGGAAGAGAATGTCCTGTAGTTTTCAAACTTTGAATGTCTCCACTTGGAATTTAAAAACTGCTTTTAACTCTGCTGCTATGTTTCAGTGGGCGGGAAGGTGTCTTGTAGTTACAGGTGGTCCGTTCCCTTAAGAAGGATCTTTGCCTTCTGAGCTGAGCTTTCTTGGCTTTACATGAAAAGTGCCTCAAGCTGTACGATTTCAGATGGCAGGGAGGGAATTACATCTCCGTGGGGATTTAGAGACAAATCCAGAAGTATGTTGCCTTATCGTTTCAGTATATGAACTTTTCTAAACAGGATTTGCTGGGTTTTGAGCAAGAGACCCACTTCCCACGTGCCTACATAAACCCCGTCTTCTCAGACAGACACATGCATTATGGTTTGTGATGCAATACTGACTTGATTCGTAAGCCGTACTGTGCTGTGCTCTTCTGGGCTTGTCGTAGTCCTTTGAAACACAGCCCTGCACACCAAAGGGGCAAGCTGTGTGATCTGCTTTCCCCCACAACATAGAACAATGTAACTGTCATAAGTACAGGCACAACAAAACTAGTTGAGGTATTTGTGGGCTGCTGTTCGAATCATGGTGGGCCAGGAATCAGCCCATGCTTACTAATACGTTTAATTGTCCTACGCCACCTGAGGGGCAGGACAGCGTCAGGGCGTTTTCCCAGGGAATAAAACTGGACGTGTCTGATTCTCTCCGAGGGTCCCCTATTTAAAAAAACATCCTTCAGCACCATCTGGGTGCTTGGTGTTCTCAAAAGGACCCAAAGGGGTGAAGTTCACTCCTGCTGCCTGCGTAACAGCAGGAATTATGTCTGCGGCTGTGCTTCTGCACACTTTGAAACCGCCTCCGTTTCTTTGCTTGGCCAACCAGAAAAAGAACAAAAAAACCTAAGCTGAGTTGGCAACAGTGTCTTGCTGTCCTCTCTGAAGGAAGTAATTTACCATCATCTCGCAGCTTGTCAAACGTGCACTAAGTGTGAAGAAGAACATGACGTGCACTGTCCTAAGCTCTCGGCAGGTCAGGTTTTGCTGTCCTCTGGAAACTGTCTAGCTCTTCAGTTTTTCTCCACGGAGGTCACATTGTTTGGAGTAGTGATGAGGTGGCCCCCAAATGTCCCAGCTTTGTTTCTAAACGCTATTAAAGTATTTTGCCTCCTGAAGAGACTGTGTTCCTCATGAGGAACGGTTACTTCTCAATAAAGTGACCCCCTTTCCATCTAAAGGGATGGAGCTTGAGACTGTGGAGGTGCTCGGTGAGGGAGGCAGTCAGGCAGTGCCAGTCTGGGGTGCCCAGCTGCGCAGGGCAGTGACGGCACCCGTCTGCCTGGCGAATGCTTCTCTCGCAGTGTTGCAGGGAGAAGGTGTGAGGGTGCTGGGAGAGAGCCGTCGCCCCTGGGAATGACAGCAGCTAAAGGTGAGGGCTGGCTGCGTGGGCAGCAAAGGGTGAGCCAGCCATTCCCTTTGCAAATGCAGTGGAGAGGGAGGGAGCCCCTCCATCAGCACAGCAACGTCTGCTGGGGCAGGGCCAGAGGCACCGGCACCCAGGGCAGGGCTGGCAGGGGGTCTGAGAGAGCCACTCCGCCACCGCCTTGCTTACTGACCCTGTGGGGAAATCACTTTGGGGGCAGCGATTAAAAAGTGCGTGCAAAGTTTTTCGGTCCAATTGGGACACTGAGAAGGGGTTCAGGGCCTTTCTCAGAGCGCCACACGTTGCATAGTCTTGTGTCATACACAGATTTGGTGACTGGTTTCTGGCTTCTAATGCAAATGCGTATGCATCCTCAGTAGCACCGCTGAAGTGTTTTATGAAACACACATGCTCCCCAAGCGGGATTTTGGCCTCTTTGGGGCAGAACTATTTCAGTTAGAGGTCACCATCTCCCACTACCCCAATTATCTTTGTCCTATTTTAAACTCATCTTCTGTTGATGTCAGTGGATCCCAAGACCTGATCAGCTTGTGTTCTCTTGCAGCCAGAACTTTCCTCATTGGAAGTCTTCTTCCTGCGCAACTTAGATAACGGTGCTCTTTTCGCTACCTGCTCTTTGTTTCTCACCCCTGCCAAGGCTGCCTCCCTTGATGAGAAGTCCCTTCATTTGTGAATACTTTGGAGAGTGGGTCAGCTCGGTGGAGGTGTCACCTCGACAGACGGGAAGGTGGAGGGTCCAATCTCTGCATGTGGCAGGGGCTGCATTAACCCTCATCTCCCGCTGCGTGAATGACCGCAGGCAGAGGCACTGTGCAAGGAACATCAAGCCTTTAATGAATTAAGAAAGGCAGATCTGGGAGAGGGCTGGGGCTGCAGTGGGTGGGTGCAGGTCACACGTCAGAGGGATCTGTGCTCTACACCTTCTCTATCAATATATCAACGGCGACTGGGGCAGTGTGTAGCACTTTGTCTCCTGGTGTTCCTCAGGGTTCTGGCTCACTTGGTGGGCACATAGTCGCTATTGGATGCCCTCTGCTTGCTGCTGCCCCCCTGCTCCCCACTACAGCCCACCGCCGTGGCATCCCTGTCCGGCTTCCCCTCCCAGAGGGTTTTGGAGCTTTTTGCCACCGGGCACACCACCATCTTCTTCCTCTTCTTGGGTGGCATGCTGCCCTGTGGGGACGTCTCTGGCATCCTGAGGGTGTCAGCCAATGTGGGGCACTTGGCCTGTTTGCCAGCAGCCTTGCCTGATCTGGGCACCACCCGGCAGGAGGAGATGCCCGGTGGTGGTGGCAAGCGGGTCAAAATGACCTGGGGCTGCCTCCGCAGCACCTCCTCCACCAGCTGGGCCATGCGGGGCGGATGATGCTGGGGTGCAGTCCGGGGGCTGGCCAGGGGCCTCTTCAGCAGGATCTGCTGAGGACTCTCTGGGAGACCCTTGTGGGGACCCTCTGGGCATCCCTTCAAGGGGCTCTCCTCTGAAGTGTCCATAGGACCCTCCTGAGAGGGCTCCATGGGACTCTCTGGCAGCCGGCTGGGGAAGACCGCTGCCAGCCCACCCTGCCTGCCTGTGGTGTCCAGCAAGGGGGATGTTGCCACCCTCTGCCAGGAGGGGTTGGTGTCCTCCTGCATTGCGGCCACCACTTGGTCCTTGGGACAGTTGCCCTCCATCATGCACTCTAAGAGGTCAGGGATCCTGTTGTAGGTGGTGGTCAAGACAGGGACATCAGGGACACCATGGTTGGTGTCCTCGCTGTCCCCCAGCCCTGCCGCCAGCGATTGCTCCTTAGAGCAGCCACCCTTTGCCACATACTGTGAGAGCTCTGGGAGCTTGTTGAGGAGGGTGGTCAAGCAGGAGCCGCTGAGAACTTCATGGAGCTCCAGGTTGCTGTCGAGCCAGGCGAGCGGGTCACTGCTGTCCATGGTGGCCGAATGCTCATCCTGAAACTGCAGTTGTCCTCTGCCAGCTCAGGAAAGGCCTCGTTGAAGGCATCTGGCCCCAGCTCGGGCAGGTCCAGGAGATTCTCTGGGCTTGGCGGGGTGGTCACCACTTCTGAAAAAGCAAACGAAGCCAAGCCACCCCCAGGGTGATGCAAGCCTTCCTTGGTGCAGGTCACCCCCTATGGGCTCTGCCACCCTGCAGACCTTGGTGCTTGGTCCTGCTTCTGCCAGAGAGCATATCCAGGGCGGGCTGGCAGGGAGTGGCAGCAGGGATGCCATCCTCACTGGCCACCACGTCATTGTTAAAGGCCTCCAACAGCTTCTGGGTGCTGCCAGGATGGGTGCAGAGCACAGGGGGGACCTGCACGCAGTGCTGAGCCGCAGGGTGTTGGGGTGGCAGGGGCCCAGCATGGGCAGGGACGTTCAGCACAGTGCAGCCCGTAGGGTAGAGGGGCTGCCCCTGGCCCACGTCCCATGGTCCCAGCCCCACTGGCTGGTAGGGCACAAGTGTCCCCATCACCACTTGCTGTCCCTGGCCATAGGCAGGGGGACAAGGAGCAGGCAGAGGGGGCAGCTGCACACCGCTGGGGAGCTGCAGCACATGTGGCAGCTGCACAACCTGCCCCGAGTCCCCCAGGGGCCCCTGCACCCCCTGCCAGGTTGCCTGGGCTGGCTGGTGGGTGACAATGTGGAGCTGGGAAGGCCGAACGGTGATCAGCAGCCCCGGGACAGAGGGCAGCACACCAGCAGTGACCGGTGGCGGCATGGTCAGGGTGGTGAAGCTCATGCCGGGCTCCTCTGATGCCGTCGGCAGCTGGAGGGGGAACCTCTCTGTTGGCAGAAGCGAAGGGGGGTGATGTGGTGAGATGCTGGCCGGCACAGCTGGTTGGGGGTTACCCGGAGGGCAGAGGCACCACGAGGAGCGTGCTGCTCTGTGCCGCGGCAGTTGGCCAGCATGGCGTTTGTTGGGGCAAACAGTGTTCTGGGGTTCCATCTCCATGGCGATCGTTATGCCAGCACCTGGGTCAGCCAGCGTTGTGACAGTTTGACTTTTAATGACAGAACAACTTCCCATCTCAATGGGTTTCCCATCCTGCTGATGCTTTCCTGCCCTCAGCGCTGATTTCCCACCCCCACCATAGTTTCCCATCACAACTGTTTTTTGTTTGGGGAGTTGAGTTTCATGTGAAAGGGGAGTTTTCACCTAAATTTCTGTTGATGTCAGGGGATCCCAAGACCTGGTCAGCTTGTATTCTCTTGCAGCCAGAACTTCCCTCATTTGAAGGCTTCTTTCTGCCTTCTTTCAGCCAGGGCAGGGCTGGGAGGGAGTTTGAGAGAGCCACTCCTCCACTGCCTTGCTTAGGGACCCTGTGGGGAAATTGCTTTGGGGTGGGGGCAATTTGAGAAAACTGGGACCTCAGAGAAGCATAGTATTACAGGAAGCTTTTTAGGGTAAAAGACAGCTGTCGCTTTCAGGATGGCTGGCATTCACCATCCTAAATGTGTGCTGCCACGGCTCCCTAAGCAGCGCAGCCTGCAACCTCAGCACGTGCTGACAGGAGTAACGGGGGCTGGAGCGGAGTGGAGACCCCGCGGCCAGGCTCTGTTACGCTCCTGCAGGAAGGGGAACTTGACGGTACCACAGAGCTGATGAGATGTCCGCTGCCATGATTTTCCCTTTTATAACAAATTCGACCAGGGACAAGCAATGACGGAAAAGGCAGGACTATGGTTACGCCAGTACTTCACAGTCCCTTGAACTTGTTGTAGTTCCAGCGTACTGGATGGGTTGTGCCCAGATTCTTTCTTTTCCAGTGAGTCTGGTGGAAGAGAGGCAGCTCCTGCAACCCACCAGACTCCTTGGAATTTAACTTCTCGTGCTGGCCCTTGGCACTTTGACTCTGGGACTTCCAGTCCCAACTTGATTAGTGTTGCCCAAATGTTTTTCATTGCATCTGTAATGCTTTCTGGCCCTTCTGCCCCGCTGAGGATGCCATCAATGTATCGATACGCTGCGAGGCCAGGTGGAATGGTGATCTGTGCTAGGACTGTGGCCAGAGCATTGTGAGCGATAGTGGGGCAGTGTTTGTGTCCTTGC
This sequence comes from Falco peregrinus, assembly GCF_023634155.1. Classification (NCBI taxonomy): domain Eukaryota; kingdom Metazoa; phylum Chordata; class Aves; order Falconiformes; family Falconidae; genus Falco; species Falco peregrinus. The sequence goes on along the minus strand of NC_073743.1, from coordinate 5,240,732 downwards.
AGAAAACTGTTTGAAAACATACTGAGTCCCGCTCCAGGCAAAGGCAAACTGGGCTTTTTCTTGTGCGTGGAGCAGAATGACGGGGAATACATCTCTAACATCTAAAGCACCTAAAGGTAACCTAACATCTATGCTAACCCTAGTGTCCCACAAAAATCACTGGGTAGCTAGGTTACTGACAATGAAAGGAGAGGAAACAGCACTGTAAGAATGAAAATACCCCACTAAGTCAATTTTTTTGTCCACCTATACAACCAAAGTGTTCTTTCATGTTAAAGTCAGAGCATGTTCTGATTTGCACTGCCCCACTAAATGGTTTTATGCTGTAAAACTTTACTAAGAAATAATTGTTAGTGTTCTTCCTGGTTATGCACCCGCATCTTATAATGAAAAAATTAGATGATAATGTCTTTGCTGTGCTACACTGTTGTATAACTGAGAGTTAGGTTGTGTTTCATTTCAAGCATTCTCAAAAAATACAGATAATTACAGCTTTTACTAACAGCACTGCGGCAAATGTGAATTCACTGGTGGGCTTTTAAGCCTCACCTCAGCATGTTTGGTGTAGGAACAAACATAACAAGTACTCTAGTATTTTTGCCAATGCTTTCCTGCACAAATTGTATTAAAAGCATAGATTCTTCTGGTCTTCCATGCAGAAAGTATGGTGAGAATAAATCTCATATCAAAATGACTTCTTGAGGTGTCAGAGGTTTATTGAGAAATGTCCACTACCTGTATTTTTTCTTATTTACTTGCAGTGGGTCATAAGAACCTGCAGAGAAGATATGCAAAGTGCGTCATCCCTATTATTTCCATTCCTGGGTTATGATAGAATTTGGCACAGAATTTTAGATCAGTTGCAAAAAGTAATGCTGGGCCACACATACTCAGATTGATCCATGATCCCAGGCAGCTGTATGGGATTTGGTAATTTTCTTTAATAAGTAAAGGAAAACTGCATGTATTATGGAAATGAGAATTTAGTGAGACAAAGCGCAGGTCCAGTTCCTTTTTGACTACTACAAAGAGATATTCTAACGTATCAAACAAGAAGAATTTCTAAAGAAGTAGACCTCTCTGAGCTGGAGAAGAGGTAGATGAAATAGAAATGATAGAACTAAATTCTGCAGCAAAAAATTGCCTCTAAAGGAAGATGTGGTGGGGTTTTTTCTTTCACGGAAACAAACCAACAATTCCTGTGCGATTCTCCAAACTGGAAATTTGCAAAAAGCTGTGTAGCGTGGTTTTCAGTAGTATAAAAAGCAAAAGCTCTTCATGGTTTCAAGTACATCTTTGCAACAGCTGTTAAAAAATGTAAACATGCAGATTGTTCCATTGTGTGAAAACACCTTCATTTACTACTTATTCGTCATACAGGGAATAAACTAGCGGTGACGACCGCTGGAAAATTTTAGGTGAATAAAAAAATCCTCCAAACCAGGAAAAATACTGTGTTATCAGGTAGCTGCAGCTTTGCTGTGTGAGCTTATTATTCACATAGTGACACATTTTTCTAAATGTGTCACTTAAGGCAGGGATGGCTTCTTACTCTAAAAAGCCATTTGCCTAGAGCAGTCGCTCATGTGCCACATATAGGATATTTATGCTAACACTATTAAAAAATTTCCCTAGAAAATTTTCCACCTCCTTTGAGTATATACAACCGATGTCCCTAACTGTCTCAGTTTCCTATTCCATCATAGGTTGCTGTATTTCAAAGACAAAGTTAACCAACGGCTGGTTACTAACTGAGAGCTCAAACCAATTTTTGGAGCAGTCAGGTAGAGAGTTGCCATTTAGTCTGGACGCACTGAAGCGCCAATATAAATATAAACAAAATAAGGTCTATCAAACTTTAGATTCTCTAGCAAAACAACGGAAAGGATATGAAGAACTACGTCTTGTCTTCTGTCTGTTTCCCATATGTGTGGTGATCGGCTCCCTGGAAAACAATGAGGCTGGGCTGGTCCTGGCTGTGCCCATGAACTTGCCAGCTGAGTGCTAGGTGGTAGCAAGGAGAGCACTAGAGAAAAGCACAGACCCATTGACCCAGCACCACCGTTCTCATGTTCTTCATGCCTTTGAGGCCTGTTAGCCATTGTACGTGTATTTATTCTAACATGGGACATCAGTCAACAGTCACAACGCCAGTGGATTACCAGCACTTCCGTCATATGCTTCACATAAAGTGTTACAGGAGAAATTTACACAGACGTGGGTACCACTAGGTTTGCTTTAATCACCACTCAGAGCTGGGCCACCACCCCAGAGAGTGGCAGAGAGCAAAGGGATACAGCACAGCTTATACACACTTATCAAATCATTAGTCAATGCCCGAGGTTTTAGAAGTTTCCTTTGGCCTTGTCCGTTCTGCAAATCCATCACCTGACCCTGTCCCTGTTGATTCATCTATTTGCTTCCAGTCTCTGCCTCGGTTCCAAGCTCCTCCTCGGATCGTGATCTTTCTGCCTGCTTTAACTCACACGCTCCTTCAAGCACACTTAGTCTTTGAACAAGCAATTCCTATTTACATTACTGATTTTTTTTTCTCGAAACATCTGCATGTCTGTGAGCACCTGTGTGCACAAGCTGATCATCTGTTGTTTCTCTGCTCTCCCACTGATCAACTGGACTGGGTGTTAAACCAGCCTTGGATTAGGGCTACACTAGGGACAGGGCCTGGTTCTGCCACTTTAGCTGCTTTAGCACTTTAAATTTCTGAATTCATCACACATTTTCTTTAACAGGCAATACCAGAACAATGGAGAACAATTAACAATGGTTTGGTCACTGCTGTGACAAAATAATGACAATTATTATTTCTGGTGTAGGTTGCTGTATGTCATATTTATGAAACTAGGATTTGCCGGAAGAAAAATGTTCTATTTCACACCCACAGATGAGCTCTCTGAGATAGGCATCCACGTTTTAACAAGCCTTTACATCAAAGGCTGTAAAGGAGTGTCAGTCTGCACAACCAGCTGGGAATCTTGTGTTGTTCCAGGCCCATCTTTTTGTCCCATTCAATACCTTGTCTGTGTGATTTGCCTTTTTGTCTGTCCTGTGCTTTCCTGCTAAAGACTTTATAGGCTTCAGTCTTCTGATACTGCTCCAGCTCCTGCATCTAATGCTCCTTATCTCTATCTGCTCCATCAAGGTATTGCTGAAACAAAGAAGTCCAAGAGTACCAGGGAGTTGCCTCCCCTTCAGGAGGAAGGGAAGAGAAACAACTTGCCCGATGAAGTGCTGATCCATTTCACCTATGCAAACAGGAAAGGAGTGAAGAAACAATGAGAATGTACGTGAGATGCAAAGACACAGGATTTCTGCCTAATATTACTGTATTCTGGCGTGTGTTGTGTCCATGTCTCCCCACCACCACCACCCCGGGTTTTTTTTAAATTCAAATCACTGTTCTGTTAACCCTTTTTTTTTAGATCAAGCTTTAACGTTCAGACCTGTAACTGCAGGGTTCCAATACGCCCTTGTTTTTTTGCCCCACAGACAAAAATGCACTACCATTCTACAAGCACACACTTTTCCCATCTGAGAGGCGAACAAAACATCATGGCTATTGGAAAAGAGTAGCATAAAGATAAAAGAGCCTAGGTTATATCAATTTAAGTTATCTACGTTTAGGTTAAAAGAAAACTTCAGGCTAGGAAGAAAAAATATATTTCACACGTGCATAATAGAATGAGCTGAAGTGGAGAATTCTTTAGGGGGACCGATGAACCGAAAACCATTTAAGGAGTGGTCACAACCCTGTCTAAAGGGATCATTTCCAGAAAAAAAAAAAAAAAAAAAAAAAAGTTGTTGAGCAAGTTTTTTACCCAATGAGTTTAAAATTCAATGGAAATAAGTATTCAATCAGAGTGAACATTAGTCACTGGGTATGCCTTTTATTTTCATTACATCATCACAACAATACATGCAATAGTTATACATTTCATGCATTTGCAAACCTGTTTTGATGCTGCTGAGGACACAGTTAACATTCTAGATTGGGGTGCAAATTTAGTGGTGCTGGGTTTGCGTTTCTTTTGGACACTGTATTCCTCCCAAAGACATTAATTCTTCTCTTCTGTCTCCAGCAATGTGCTGCTGAAAGAGTACAGTAACCTACTCAAAAACAGCAGAAGCTTTTCCTCAGCTTGTGTCTTGGATGGATTGTTTTGAATCAGTAAGAAGGAGTTCTACTGTACTACCTGTAAGTAGATGTCCTAGGTTTCCTAGCACAGATCCATACAGTTCTAGAAATATTTCTTTATATTTATATATATATATATATTTCTTACAAAACTTAAACAAGAAGAATGATTTTTAGGGGTTTTGCTCTATGACTATAGTAATGGTCTTTTTCTAGGGGAGACTCACCATTTGGTCAGCTCAACCAGTCCTTATTTCAGTCAATTCCAGTCAGCTCAGTGGTCCTTATGCTCACCACCCACAACAAGAAGTAGCAGGACTACAAGGCTGGAAGAGGGGAAGCGCCAGACTTTCCCTTCAGCTGTTGTATCGGACAACTAGTTTGCTAGTTGCTGCAGCTCAGACACTTTCCCCTTGGACTGTGGGACACTAACCCACACACGGTAGTATACTATGACTCCACCACTCACTTCAGGAGAACGACTTCATATTCGTTAGCTAACCAAAACCAAGCTTACTCAGCTTCAACAAGCATGTTGGGCTGTTGTATTAGGGATGGGGGCTGCCAAGCAGCAGTGCCCTTCAGTGCCAGTCAAAAAGGGCAGGAGAAACTGAAGGGAAGGAAGTACTCAGCAGCCTTTCCCTGACCTGCTATAGGCTAGACTCACCATTTTACTCAAAAAAGGACAGATGCCCTGGGGATTTAAAAAGCAGCACACAGAATAGAGATTTGAACTCAATCTCCTTCTTCCTAGATTAAAAATAAATAAATAAATAAATCTGTCTCAGGCATGATAAGAATATGTTAAGGGCAAGGGGTAGAGGGGCAGAATGTCTTACTCCCTCTCCCCCCTCTCCTGTTACCGAAATCTCGGAATGAAGAACTTATCGACACCAATGTGATGTAGATAAGCAGACACTTCTTTATTGACGGGCGGGTGCGTGAGCGACTCCTCTCACGATCAACGCACGCCAGGTCTCAAAATCAGACACCATATATAGAACTTATTCATACATATTCATTAAGTATTCATGCATAACCATGATATTTCCCGTAAAGCATTAACATATTCTCCTGCTATATCCGATTCTGCGCAGTAGAGCTTAGAAAGGTCTAGAAATGGGTCTGGGGTACGATTTGGGTAGGTGGTATATGAGTCGGTGGTCGCGATCTCCCCCTGCTGGAATTACCTTTTACTAAAGTTCACGGTTTCTTGGCAGGTAACCACAAGCTGTTCCAGTCGACTCTCCCCAGTTTCCATTCATCTCATATTCTGACATTTCAATACACTTCTACATACAGAATACTGGTCAAATACAAAGAAACCTTTCAACCCTAAAGTTATTACCTAAGTTTTAACAATGGTTCCAGCCCCTTCTTCTAGCCTTGGTACAGGATGTACAGATCTCATAGCAGCTTTTACTGTGCAACTATAAGTTTCATTAAAAATATTTCTTATCCTTCTATTTTTCAATTTTATAAAATTATTTTATAAAATCAATTAATCAATCAAATAAAGTCAATCAATCTTAACTTATTAACAATTTGATAACAGAAGGATAAGATTGGATGTGAGGAAAAAGAAGTGTCCCTGTGAGGGTTACCCTGGGATGCCAGGGTTCACCCAAGGGAGTCTGGATCAGCCCATGGCTTTGAGTTTCAAGGAATAATCAGGAATGAGTGCAGAGACATCAGTGAAGGCAGACAAGCAAGGGTGTGAGGGCTGGGTGGGAAAGAAAGAAATGTGCCAACCGCCAGAGTGGAAAGTGGTACCAGCAGGGACAGTGTAGGGCAACTTGCAGTGGAGATGGCCCAGGGCTGCAGCAGGGCTGAATGGCCCCACAGGGGACTGAGGCCTTTGTCCCCCTGGCAACGGCAGTTGCCCATGTCATCAAGGCCTGTGACAGGAAACTTTATTGGGAGAGACTTATGTTCTGCACTCCAAGGGCTTGGGGGTCAGGGCTTGGCCTTTCTGCTTCATCAAAAAAATAATAAAATAAATGGATAATTGCAGTATTACAAGCACTGACACAGTACCTTTGCCTACCTGCAGTTCTGGCCTCTATTAGCTACCCTAAGGAGTCCATGGGGACACTTTCTTAGTAACGGCCCTCATTGGGACCCATTAATATTTGAAGGTATTTTCAGTGTTGCTTCTGACTTGCATTCCTTCAGTTGCTGGTTCAGTCTTTTCTCAGTAGCTCAGGTTCATGGCAGGAGCCCACAATGCCCTAATGAGGTATTTATCTTTTTGTCATTTCCTTCCAGTCTTGGAGACCTGTGTAGCTAATTGAATCTGTTCCATTCTTGTAGATAAGAAAGGGGAGTTCAAAGTGGACCTGAAAATAATTAATTTTTATTTCATCGCTTATATTTTGCTACTTTTTAGGTTAGAGGAGAGGTTCTAGCAGCATTCTCCAACTTATAATGAGGCAGAGGTTCTCCTGAGGAGGTCTGGAGTGGTAGGAAACACTGTCCCTTGAGGTCTGACACAGGGTGGACAACCTTGCTCTGAATGTCCCCAAGCCCACCCTTTTTCTCATTGTCCCCAGGGACTTACATTCCTTCTCCTTACATCAGACTTCTTCCCTCCATTCTGCAGGTGGGTGCTACAGCTCCTTTACATCGTCTCCCACCTGTTTGCCTTAGAGCTCTGGGTGCACACAGATGCAGATGGATCTTTCATATATGCAAGCAATGTGAAGCATGATCAAGTGTCATGAATAAAAAAACTCACTCCCCACTTCTGTCACCTGAGAGGGTAACTGTCCAGGTGGATTTCCCAAGGGTAAATGTTGGGGTCTGCAGCGGGTCTGCAGACAAGTTAGTTGACTTCAAAGACTTAGCCGTGTACCTTTAAGACAGCCACAGATTGTCAGGTATGTAAACAGGATGTGAAGAATCGGAACTTAGAACCGCAGCATACGGGCACCTACAGCAACAGCAAAGAGCAAGCAAGAAGAAGGACACAAAATCCTATCAGGGTCTAACACCTGCACTGTCTAAGATATATAAATAGTTTGTATAAACAATAAAGGCCATTTTGTCTGAACCCAGCCACGCAGACATAGTGTTTCTTTTAAGTCCACCTCGACTTGCATCACCACAGGTAAAACACACCTCGCCAACCTGACAGCCTGCAGTTGTGCGTGAGGAGCTCCAAAGCGGATGTCATTTCCCTCAGCTTCAGCAAAACTCTGGCCATGGTCTCCCTCAGTGTTCTGCCCACGTGAGGCCATGACACTCTGGGTGCATACAGAAAGAGATGGGTAAAACACCAGCTGGATGGTCAGGCTGAGAGAGCAGTGGGGAAGGGCTCACACCCCACCTGGCGGACACTGGGACATACTGGGGCATTGTGGGCAGCACAGGGGACTGTTCTGTGTGCGGTACAGTTTAGGAGCTGTACACATGGCCCAGTGGAGGCAACTGCCACAATGTCTGGTGATGGTCCCGACTTCGGAGGACCATTCCTGTGCCCTAGGGATGCCATCCAGGGAAAACCTGGCAGGTGGGATGGCTGCCCTGTCAGGAGCTGCACAGATGCAGGACGGACCAAGGGCAGAGTCTGCACCTCCCTCGGATGGACTAACACCCTGCAGCTGCAGGGCCTGGGACCTGCCTGGCTGGGGAGTGTCTGTGCAGAAAAGGCCCTGGTGCTGCTGGGGCACAGAAGGCAAAACACAATCCCACCCCGTGACCTGGTAGTAGAGGCAGCCAGCAGTGTCCTGGAGCGTATGAAGAGGTGCCTTGCCAAGAGAGTGAGGGAGGAGATGGTGTCCCCTTGCTCATCGCCCATTACACCATGTGTAGACTGCTGTGTTCATTTTTGGGCCTTGACTGGGAAGGGACTGAGGCCTCGAGACAGGACCCATAACAGCAAGGAAGATGTGTATGACTGGGAGTGAGTTCAGTCAAGAGTCACTGAGATGTTCAGGGGCTGGAACACTTTCCTGCGGAGGGGAAACTGAGGGCAAGGCCCTTGTTCTGCCTGCACAAGGGAAGGCCTTGGGAGCCTCCTAGTGACCTGCCAGTCCCAACGGGGAGGTGGTCAGGAGGATGAAGCTGGTCTTGGAGCTGTGGTGCCTGTCAGGAATGTGATAGGCAATCGTCAGATGTGGAAATAAGAATGTTCTTGGCAGGAGATAATGCAATGACCAACCTCCACATGATGGGGTGCTTGAGGCTGTAAACAGAATGGAAACAAATGCTCTGCTTGGATAGTATGAACTTCTTTGCTAAAAGTGGGGGGAGGTGGAGGAATCTCAGTGCTTTCTGGTTCCTGTGAAAGATTTAAGACCTATATGAAAGGAGCTGAAGGTAACAGTTTTGCTCCTCCATTTTAGTCCTTGACAGCCAGAACCTGCTTTTCCTTCTCCTCCTCCTAACAACTGATGAAGGGATGAGAAGTAAGGAAGCAGAGAGGCCCTAGGATTTAAAGGGTCATAGTGTCATTTCATTGGACACCCTGTCAAGAATCACCTGGGAAAATGAGCCTTCAAGGCCAAAAGAACAAGGTCTATGGACAGGCAGTGCTGTGTCTAAAATGTTGCCTGGAGACCTGCAGATCTACAGCATGGATCACGTTGGAGTTGAAACTACTGCCTGGCTTCAATGGCCTCCTGGAACCATGGAGAAAGCTTTAGGTGGAGGCCCAAGATGAAGCTGGTTAGGCCAGGAAGGCATAGGGATGCTTTCTGGTCCCTGGCCCCACGGGATCCCAACTGCCAGGGCCCTCAAAAGGCCAGGTTCTCATTCCCTCCTGTCCCAGAGCTGTGCTTTGCTGACCTCCTTCTCCACCTAATTGGGGATCAGGGTCCCCACAACTTCACACTCACTACAACCAACACTGGCACTGGTCTTCACATCCTTGAGCAGCTCTTCCTTTTTGGAGTGCCAGGTCCAGGCAGGCATCAGACTGGATGGGCTGTTTGAACATGGGGAACTTGCCCACAAGGCCCTGGACTGTTGGCATCCTTGCTTACCTGTGCAGTGAATACCAAGGAGACTGATTCCTCCAGAAAAGCCAGACCCTGTCATCCACAGATTGCCTCAGAGCATGTCAAGAAGACATTGTTCATTCCTCACCCTGACCGTATGACCTGTAACTCTGTCCTGGCTTGGGCTAGCATGGAGTGCATGTTCTTCACACAAAGCTTTTGCTTCTCCTATTGAACTTTGTCCTGACCTGTGAATTTTCCTCTGATCCTCTCCGCAGTCATGCTGGACATGTATGTGGTCAGTGAGCAACTGATTCTGGGTGTTTAGGCTATGGCCAGGGTCAAACCACAACTAATCCTACCACAGTGTCATTCTTTCTGGTCTCTCCTTTGATCCACACAGGAGCTCTCACCCAGCCTCTTTGCCTGTCCAATACAAGAGCTCCATGTATCTGAGCTGCCCTGACATCACACAGAGCATCCCACACTCCTCATCTTTCCCGTAGGTCTCCCCTACAGACCTTGTGTCTCGACCCACCACCAAAGGCGTGGGAGCTGTCCTGCCCCTCCTCTAGGACTTATGGCACTGATGTCACAGCTCTGTGGTGGCACAGGGGGCTCCTGCTTCCCACGCCCCAGGCGGTGGGCTCTGGAGCCCATGTGGGCTGCAGCATCTCAGGTGTGGCACCAGGGCCAAGGGCAGGCTTGTCACATGGACACCGGTACCCAGGGATGAGAGCTCTTGTGTGGGAAGGGTTTGCTGCCCAGCAGAGGATGCTGGGGGGGGTGGCAGGGGGCAGCAGAAGGACCAAGGGGGTTCCCACCACGAGAGCAAAGGCTGCAGCGGCCAAGGCCAGAGGGAAACAGGCCTGGGCTGTGCAGCCCTGGCAGGAGAGGGCTTTGCTCTCCCAGGTGGCTCTGTAGCACCCTGCGGCCTGTGCCAGAGGTGAAGCTCGTCTCCAAGAAGGACAAGCTGCTGCTGCTGAGCAAGTCCCTGGGGGAGGCCAGGCTGTGATCCAGACCTCCTGTGGCTATCCTGCTGGTGGCAGGGCAGCTAGAGAGCAGCTCTGCAGAGAAGGACCTTTGGGTGACAGAGGACAAGCAGGTGATAATGAATGATTGATGCACCTTCATAGCAAAGGCCCAAAGCTGTGGTGGCTGCATTAGGAAAAGCATCGCTGGCTGACGGAGGAAGGTGACCCTTCCCTCCTGTCAGCACTGCTGAGGCTACATCTGCAGTGTTGCGTCCAGGGCTGTTATTCCCAGGGCAAGAAAGTTTTTGATCTGCTAAAGCAAGTTCTTCAGAGGGCCACAAAGTGGGTGGGAGGGACTGGAGCGTCTTTCCCAGGAAGAAAGGGTGAGAGTTCTACACCTGTTCACTCTGTAGAAGTAAAAGCTCTGAGAGTCTTATTAATGTATACAGCATTCCATCTGAACCAAGGTAACACTTTTTGACTCTGAGGATGATCAGCCACCGGAAGAGCTGCCAAGAGAGGTTGTGCAGTGTCCATGCCTGAAGATTTTCCAAACCTACCAAGCTAAGGCCTTGTAGAACCTGCTTGAGCTGGCTGTGCCTCTGCTGGGGAGTTTCACTGGGTGATCTCCAGAGGTCTCTTCCAATGTCAACACTTCTCTGCCATTCTGTGAGTATCAAGAACACAAGTAAGACAGAATGAAACGAACACTGCAAAGATAGTGGGGTTCATGGAGAGGACCCACACTGCAGCAGGGCAGAATTGTGAGCAGAAAGGAGCAGCAGAGGCGTTCTGTGCTATCAGCCCACTCTTCAACATTCCTCCGGCACCTCTCAGGGTGTGGGTGATTAGGTGGTTGGGAGCAATGGAGTAATATGGCCCTGGAAGGACCTGTGAGGGGAATGGTCATATAATATTTTGGACATTGTTTCTCATAATCAAAATCTGTTTGAATTGGCAATAAATGAAATTGACCTTTGGCAAGACAACATCTAATTGGTCATTACAGGGATAGGTAAGTAATCTCTCTGTCTTTATCTTGACCCATGAACATTACTGGTTTATTTCCTCCCTTGTCCTGTTGAGTCAGGGAAGTGAATGAGCAGCTGGGGCACTGGTAGGTTTTGGGCCAAGGTTAACCCACCACAGGACCCCATCAGGACAGCTGTGCCCAGAATGTGGCTCCCCAACACCAGAAAGACCCCGACAGATTGGAGCAGGTCCTGCAGAGGTGAGAAGGATGGGTGGGACCTGGAGCACATTATGGACAAGGAGGGGCTGAGAGAGTTGGGGTTTTATTTGAGGAATCGTTTAGAGTGAAAGGCCAGAGCGCTGGGCCCAGGGCTGCTGCTGGATGGCAATCCTTGGCCTGTTTCAATATTTGTCAAAACAAGGCCATGAGCACATGATCTGGCTGGAAGTCTCTGACCACGGCCTTGTCTGAGTGACCAACTGTGGCAAGAGCTATGGGACACTTGTGTGTAAGAAGTGTCTGTAGGGAAATGAATCACTTTATATTGAAAATGGCAAAGGAGTTTGGTCTCACTAAGCCACCAAGAAGGATAGACGTGACAAAGCAGCAAAGGTCCCTTGCTGGGGCTGGGGTCTATGACCACACAGGGAAATGAGCGGTGTTTGGGACTTCTTGGGGAGATTTTCCCTGCTGCATCCTCCCTGGGGTCTCCAAGGAACATGAAACAGGGCAGGCCCTCTCCTTTGGTGCCTTCCTTCCTTCACCATGACCCCTGGGTCTGCACCAGGACCACCCTGCTCTGTACCCCACCATGCACACTCACACAGCTGAGCTCTACACTGGTGTTTCCCTCTCCCAGGCCCTTCCCAGCCCAGCCCCGCCCCCCAGCTCTGCCCACCTCCCCTGCCCTCTCCCCAGCCCAGGCAGACACAGCAGGCCACGCTGGGCTGGCCCCGTGCAATTGCCCACCCAAAGGGGGCTGCAGAGCTCTGGGCACTCATCCCAAAGACCCAGCCTCTCTGCAAGGCACAGCAGATACTGGTGAGAAGAGAGGTGTCTCATCTTGCCAGTCAGCCCCAGGGCTGACACCACCCATGGCATGAGGGGACAGAGGCCAGTGTCCCCCTCTGTCTGCTGCTCTTCTCTCACACAGACCCTGATTGCCCACTCCTGGCAGCCCCTCTGGGCCAGTCCCTGTCCCCAGCACCAGACTGCTGGCCTGGGGGCTCCCCAGGCACCTCCTGGTGCACCAGGGACACAGCAGCCTGCCCCAGCTGGGGCATGCAGAGAGACACCTGCTCTTGCCCAGGGATGTGGTCTCAGGCATGGCCCTGAGCAGGCGGTGCTGCTGTGCAGGGCAGCGGTGCCTGAAAGCCCAGGGAGATGGTCCCAGGCACATCCCTGTTGGTCACCCACCATTCCCATGGGCACTGGGCACCCACACGCGAAGGCTCAACACAGGCCCATTCCTTAACACGTTGCCCCATGCCCTCCTCCCCTGAGCCATGGGGAACCCAAGCCCAGCAGCACGCTCCTGGGGCAATTCCTTCAGCCTGTTCCTGAGCTCAGCTTTGGAAGAAGAGCTCAACATCCAGACATGGGCACTGAGAAAAACCACCTTTTTTACAGAGATGCAACACTGGAGGCCAGCTGTACCACCCTCCCATGCACAAAAAGTCCTCTGGGTCACACAGGCTGGGTTCCTGCTTTTGAAGAAGTGCAATGGGTGCAGATATTGCAGGAAAAACAGGATTGTAACAGATACAGTCATAAATGTACAGGATGATCCAAAGACAAACAGGAAGTCCCTTGTGAAGAGACACAAAGCAGCTCATTTCTCCTGAGAGACACCTGACTGCGGCGAATGAAGAGATGGGACACAGCTTGATGCAAGCAAATGTCAATTTATTGTACAGAAGCATGAGTTTTTATACACTTTCAGAAGCTGCGCGTTTTAAACAGATTGGTTCTTGAAGCTAAGCATTGCATAGTAGGCAATCCCTGATTGGTGGTTAACTGCCATCAATTAACAGCAAGGTGTTACCTTTCCTTGGTGCCATCCGTCCCCCACTCCCCTGTGCTCTGTAAACATGTCTCATCATGTTAATTGTTGTCCAGACAAGCTCGAGTACATTCCCCTCAGCTGATTGCCACGCATGGTCCTAGTTTCCAGCCCGCTCCTGCATCTCCCCCTTCCTGTTGCACAAAAAGAAACTTGAAACCGAGCAAAAACAAGGCACGAGTAATAGAACAAATAAAAAAACAACTGAGACATATTATCAATGTCAAAATAACCCACTGTCTCTGTTCCGTACAATTATACAATTTCCCCTTTTTGTTTTTGAACAGCTAGTACCAGGTTTGCCATGTTCTGCAGGGCCCTTGCAAACATGACAGCAACCAAGGTAATAGCAAACAAACAATACTGCCAATTGAGTGAATGGATGCCAAAAAGGCTGAAATTTTCTCAGATTTTGATAACATGTTGCTGCAATTGACGTGCGGAATTAGACTCTATAACTCGAAAGTTATAAAGTAGGTATGTTTATTGCGCGCAGATGCACGGGGGGTCGCTCCTCCACAAGCGTGCATACCCGAAGTGACGAACCATCTCACATTTATACAATGAACAAATGAATATTCAATTAACGCCTATACATATTTGTTACCTAAACCCCGCTTCGTATGTTAATTAGCTTATCAGTTCGTTTCCTGGAATGTGGTGGTCTTGCAGGTTTGTAGGTGATTCATGTTCTTGTGACCATCCGATCTTCTTCAGGTGATTCATGTCCTTGTGACCACCCGATCTTCTTCAGGTGATTGTGACCACCCAATCTTTTCCAGCAAGGAGACTTAGCACTCCCTCCCTCTAGATAGCATTTGAATGTCTCTCATCTTTTCTTATTCTCTTTTAAATAGCCCCTTTGTTAGAGGAAGAAGGGCAGGCGTCTCCCCTTTGTTAGAGGAAGAGGGGCAGGTGTCTCCTCAAAACTGTGGTTGTCACCGCACCCATGACTAGTCACCATACCCACATTCCTTAAGCAGACACATACAATCACAATCCATGTCCATTATCCCCATTTCACATTATTTCTCCATATCAATCCCCCCTTTTCTATTAAATTAAGTAAATTCTTTTACTTAAGCAGCCTTCCCGAATGATATAAAGCATCATACATAAGTGTTACTCTTTTAAACATTCTCCAAACCCACAAATATAACATAATGGTTAGTATTAAGGAAATTCCTAAACTGATCAATAAGATCACAATGGGGTGTACCATAGTGTTAAGAATTCCTGTTGCAGAGGGTGACCAGCCAAAGAGAGTATCCCACCAATTATGGTTTCCATCCTGTTCTACCTTTTTTAAAACTTTCTTGATCCCCTCTACATCATGATGGATCATAAGAAGAGTTTCATGTCCCTTTTCTTTGGTTTCTTCCAGTATACGTTGTAAATCTGCATGTTTTAATAGTTCTTTTATACTGCTTATATTTAGTCCTATGGGGGTAGGAATTATTATCTGTGATAGGGTAAAACTGGATTTTAAGAATTGATGAGACACTACTGGGGCTGAGTAACTAAAATCGCATCCTGTGATAGTAGTAAAATTACAAATACAATAATTTGAATACTGTGCAGTCTCTTTTACCTCCCCATCTATGGTTATTGTGTTACACTTAGTTCTCAAACACGCACATCCCTTCCCTGCATATATAATTACTGTTTTCAAGTTTGCATTTGGTCGGGCCTCGAAATGACATATTTTCTGATCTGTATCTAAACAAGTATCCTGAGCCATTATAGTATTGCTTTCACAGAGGAAGCCCTGCTGTTCTCGCATAATACAAGATTCTAAATCTACTGTTTGCCACTTGTCGCCTATCTTTCTGGCCCATGTTCTATGTTCAAAAGGGTATAGGAGCACCCCATTATGGTTAATTCCAAGGGCTACAATGGGGTGTATGGTAATTATTACTGCATTATGTATGGTTAACACAAAAGCTGTGATGGTGTGTGTGTTGGGGTCATAGGTAAAGTTCACCATATTCCACCATGACTGGAGTTTTCTTTCTACCTCCGTAGCATTGTCATAAAATTTGCCACCCACATTGTTCCCATTTGTCCGAGTAAATTTGAGTTTCAGTTCTTTTTTATCTGGGGTTACTTTCCAAGAAGTTGCAGGGGCTTTCTTAATCCGGGTATGGTGAATCCAAGAATTCTGTCCCTCAACCTTGATTGCAGTGTAGGTGGTGAGTAGGACTTGAAAAGGTCCGGTCCACTGTGGTTCCAGGGTTTTATCTGCAAAACACTTAACGTATACATAGTCTCCTGGTTGTATATCGTGAACAGGTCCATCCAGACCCCTACTGCGTGTTCCCATCACATGCTTCTCAATTCTTATTAGTTGTTTGTTTAGTGCCACCATATAGGAAGTCATTGTTTCTTCACCAATCTGTGAAGACATCCCCTTTTGTACCCCATAGGGTCGTCCATATAAAATTTCGAATGGGCTAAGCCCCTCTTTTGCTCTCGGTCTAGTTCGAATTCGTGTAAGAGCTAATGGCAAAGACTGGGGCCAAGTTAGATTTGTTTCTTGGCCTAACTTGACAATCTGTTGTTTGATTAGATGATTCATCTTTTCCACCTGGCCACTCGATTGTGGTCGGTATGAGGTATGTAATTGCCAATCTATTCCTAGATGGTGGCTGATCTGTTGCACTATTCTGGACACAAAATGTGGTCCTCTATCCGAGGACATTACCACTGGGACTCCAAACCTAGGTATTATCTCTTGGAGTAGTATTTTGGTCACTTCCCGGGCTTTAGCAGTTCTGCACGGGAAGGCTTCTGGCCAACCTGAAAAGGTATCCATTAGTACCAATATCGATACCCCCCTTTTCTAGGAAGTTCCGAGAAATCGATCTGCCAATGTTGCCCTGCATAATTCCCTCTGCTAATGTTCCCTAGTTTTATTTTATTTGCTGTATTGGGATTATTGCGTAAACACATTTCACATTGCTGAGTCACCTGTTTTATTACAGTATACAAGTTTCGCCCTTTCAATTTCTGATTTAGACTTTTATATAAAGTATCAGCTCCCCAATGAGTCTTATTAATAATAGGGCTGTGGTCCATATTAAATTGGATGGTACCACTATACAACCATCCCTTAAATAAATCCACTTACTTAATTTTATTTTATAATTCATGTCCTGAATTACCTTTAAGTTTTCTTTAGAATAGTTTGGCTCTTGATCTGTACTTACAGTTTGGATTTTATCATCTGGTATTAAGGATAATTCCTCCTTTCCTACCTCCTCTGTTACTCGTCTGGCCTCATGGTCGGCCAGGCAGTTTCCAATTTCCAAATCAGTGCCTCAGAGTGGGCCATGCCTCGCATCAAGGTCTGGCATGGCATATGTTCCCACCACTCAACGCCTACTGGGTTGCAGCCAACAGCGGAGCTCAAGATTCTTCTTGGTGGCAAACACAGAGGCCAACCCAGTCTTGCCCTTGACTATGGTAGGAGGCACCTGACCAACCTTATTCCTTGTACTTCGTTGTCAATGCAGTTTCATCTGCACATCCCATAACAAGTCACTGTCATGGCAAAACACACAGATTTACATTAGTAGAACTACTACAGAGTGTATTTTATTTCACTTTTTCTGCCAATATCCCCACAGCCTTGCTGACCAAGGGATATTGTTTTTATCTGAACTGAGCAAGCCTCCCCCTTATCATTTTACTGTATCAGGTAAAGCATTTTTCACCTTTCCTGGAATTTATTTTCAGATACACCTGGTTAAAAATTTCTCTTACTTCAGGGAGGTCCTCTTTTCCTCTTTTCTGCTGAATTAAAGATAAGCTCAATATTTCAATTACTTGATCATATTTAACTTTTAATTTCATTTCCCCTTCTTTAAACGTCTAGATGTTCTAATAAATCTCATCCCAACAAAGATTTTAGTGAATTTGGCATTCTTATTTGTTTTTTTTTTTTTAGTTTGTACTTTAAAGGTTTCAGGATGTTTTCCTGGTGGCCAGCAGCTCCCACAACTGTAACAATTTTTTTTTTTTTTTTTTTTTTTACTGAAGTTTAACAAGTAAGTTGGTTTTGTATTCACTAAAA
The DNA here is from genome assembly GCF_023634155.1 of Falco peregrinus. Classification (NCBI taxonomy): domain Eukaryota; kingdom Metazoa; phylum Chordata; class Aves; order Falconiformes; family Falconidae; genus Falco; species Falco peregrinus. Next base: position 5,223,555 of record NC_073743.1, on the reverse strand, counting down.
TTCCACCTCATACCCATTCCCTGCCCTAGAAGGGCTGTTACCGGTCCTGTTGTACTGCAAATGCTGCAGCAATTGGGGTGACATTGTCAGGTTCTTCTGCTCAATTGTCAGCAAGAGCAACCCCTCCTCCTCACCAGCAGAAGGGTTCGGGGCAGGAGATGCTCTTCCTGCTCTGCAGGTTACACAAGCCTGCCTCTGCAGCAGCACTTCTGTTTTAACTCTTTCTCACCCTGAATGCAAATCTGCTACTTGTTGCTTTAAGTCTGTGTTCTTACATATCAGGCCTTTGCAAGCAAACAGAAAACATCCTGCCATGCATCCCAGCATGATTCAGTTGCACCTTCGAGGGGGTACGGGGGTTTGTACAAACTCACCCCAACACTTTCACAAGGTCTGATTCTTCACACACACACGCATGCCTCAGGTTTTACATACATCAGTACAAGTTTTTATATCTTACAACGTGTTTCATTCTGGTTGCTCCACAGAAGGAACCGCAACCTGAGCTTTTTAACACAAAATTTCAACAAGAACATCTTTCTAGTTTAGGTCTCAGTTTTTCCTATCCTTTTCTAGAGCCACAATCAAAGATCAGGTGATGTTAATCCCGCACTCTTTCTAGTGCTAGTACCATAGGATCCCGAGGGGGTACTAATCCACAGTCCTTTTGCCACTCAGGTTTGTCCTGGAGGACGAAGAACATGTCTGCATACGATACTTCGTCCCATTTTCCTTCTCTTCTCAGACACAACATTAATTGCAGGAGAGTGTTATAATCTAACGTTCCTCCCTCCTGAGGCCATTTCGCATCGCTCTCCAATTTATACAAAGGCCACCACTGATTACAATATTTAACCAATTTCCTTCTATTTTCGGTACCACCCTGTCCTACAATATCACTCCAATGTTTTAATATACAACCCAAAGGCGATTTTTCACAGGGCTTACTCCTTCCATTTCCCATTTTGCAATTTTAATTACTTTGTTTTTCTCCGGCCGCCTTAGCCACCCAAGGTCGGAAACGCGGATAGAGCTTCTTACTCGTTTTGCACTCAAACGCCTGTCTCAAGCACTCTTGCACTCACACTCAGTCAAAATAATTAAGCTATACACGGAAAATCAAAATGCGCATCTCAATCACACCATTCACACTCTCCGGGCAGCCCGCAGTCACACAAGCAGTATGGTACCGTGCACTTATGTACAAAGTCTTAGGAATACTAACAGTTCACAAAGTATGCATTTCAATGACCAATTGCCAAAAACCAAACAATAAACAAAACCAATTTTTCCTGGTCTTAAGCAGAGTGTTAAGTTTTCCGCTATTTGCCACAAATTACCAGAATATTAATATTTTTCAACATACATTTCATAACTCCGAGTTTTGAACATATAACAAGACAACACATAGAACAAACAAGACACAGAGCGCTATTTCAGTTGTTACATTCCAGGAATTCCCCAATTCTTAAGACAACCTAAAGGAAGTTTTTAGCTTCCTCTTTTTCCTACGCAAAAGTTTCCCTTTTACTTTTGCTGTGAGGTCCCTCTTGTTCCTGTGAGATTCCGCCTTATTCCGTCCTGCCCCCCGCTTTCCGTCACGAGGCCTCCGGGCTTTTAGGAATGGCAGTAACCTCGGGTTTGCTCGATCTGCCCTCAAGATCGCTAGCGGCCACCCCTTGGTCAGCAAACCCCCTCCCAAGGTACCTTTCCTCCTGGGGACTACGCTGCGCGCCGGACGTCTCCGTGCGTCTCACCAGCCGCCCCGTTACTAAACATACCGTTTTATCCGTGGATCCAGGGGTTTCTCTTCTGCTCCCGGGTGAACAGCTGAGAAGAGGAGGCTCCTCCGAGGAAATCTCCCGGGGCGCGCCTAGGAGCGTCCGCTCCGCAGCTGGTCCCTCAGCCGAGCAGAAATCTTCCTGGCTGGCTCGCCAAACTGACGTGCGGAATTAGACTCTATAACTCGAAAGTTATAAAGTAGGTATGTTTATTGCGCGCAGATGCATGGGGGATCGCTCCTCCACAAGCGTGCATACCCGAAGTGACGAACCATCTCACATTTATACAATGAACAAATGAATATTCAATTAACGCCTATACATATTTGTTACCTAAACCCCGCTTCGTATGTTAATTAGCTTATCAGTTCGTTTCCTGGAATGTGGTGGTCTTGCAGGTTTGTAGGTGATTCATGTTCTTGTGACCATCCGATCTTCTTCAGGTGATTCATGTCCTTGTGACCACCCGATCTTCTTCAGGTGATTGTGACCACCCAATCTTTTCCAGCAAGGAGACTTAGCACTCCCTCCCTCTAGATAGCATTTGAATGTCTCTCATCTTTTCTTATTCTCTTTTAAATAGCCCCTTTGTTAGAGGAAGAAGGGCAGGCGTCTCCCCTTTGTTAGAGGAAGAGGGGCAGGCGTCTCCCCGTCTCCCCTTTGTTAGAGGAAGAGGGGCAGGTGTCTCCTCAAAACTGTGGTTGTCACCGCACCCATGACTAGTCACCATACCCACATTCCTTAAGCAGACACATACAATCACAATCCATGTCCATTATCCCCATTTCACATTATTTCTCCATATCACAATGGGGCGCCTAAAATCCACGCAGCACATACCATCCAAATCCTCAGAGCCATGTCCTTGAACCAACAACAAAAAGCAGTGGCAATTTTGACTCACATGCTTAACTGCCTACCAAACAAGGTGATTTAACTCTTTAATGCTTTCCCTGCTGTTACTCTGGATAAGAGATGAACCGCTGCGACACGTTCCCATCATAGCCTCCTACTACATTAGCATCTACAGAAAGACAATTATCGACAAAGTGTAAACAATACCAGCTTCTTTTAGATTAACATTATACATAGATGGAAGGGCACACCAAACAAGAACTGGTTCAGTCAAAAAGTTCGAAACATCACATGCCTTCTCTGAACATACCTCTGGAGTCATTCCCTTCATTCCCTCTCTTTTTTATGCAAAGAGAGACACTTTACCATAACAGAGAAGCCCCTATTTATATCTCTGAGCCAGGACACAAACCACAGCTGTATGCTCCACCAGGCTCAGGGCAGAAACCATTCATGTAGTTACATAGCTATATATCACTACAAGCATGCAGACACCTATTAAACACTAGATAACCATGTTTATCTTTCCTAGTCTCCTTCACAATACCCAGCTGTTCTCTCGTCTCCTTAGGTCAAATATTCTCCAGCTTCCTCTCCTGTATCTCTCTTCAGACATTCTCTATCCTCCTCTTTTTCGCTTGTTAATTGCGACAAGGCAAAGGGTGTGTGTAGCTGGGTGACCATGACCTGATTTATGTTACAATCAACTAAACACTGAATACAGGGAAAAAAAAAAAAAAAGTATGGAAGACATAAGGCAAACATCAGTAAGGTGGTTAAAGATAATTATAATAAATCCTGTAATACTTTTGAGTCATGGCCCAAAGTTTCCCAGCCGTGAGAAGAGACCAAAGGCATCCCACCCCTGGCTCTGTTGCAGATCTTTGTTTTAAGGCTTTTGAGTTTTGTATACTTTTGTTAATTAATTCACAGTGGTCACTCAGATTCACGTAACACATCCTATCAAAGTCTTCACGCTTGTGTCCCTGTGCTAATAATAAAAATCAATAGCAACTCGGTTCTGTAGCAACATATGATGGACAGAATCAACATCTGTTAATAAGCCAGAAAAAAAAATAGTATTTGTAGTATTACTTTGTTTAGCAAGCTAGCAGCCTAATTTACTAAGCAAGTTAAGAGCATGTACTATTCTTACAGAAGAGATTAGAGAAGCAAAAATCTTTTATGCTGCATTCCAGAACTCAGCCTGAGAATTACAGTCTGCTGTGAGTTCTGCGTTACAATCATTTGACACATGTTGGGGTTGCGATTGTGAAAGTTGCCCATTTACAATTCTCATTGACATTATCACAGCTAGTTGTTTTAAAAGCATCCCTTGAGCTTGCTGATGTTCGACTTGTTGCAAAATATTCTGAAGCCAATCAATCAAGTTAGTATTAAAGTTAGTGACTCTCTAGGACCCTGCAAGACTGTGGCAAGACTCCCGCATCCTGACTGCCTTAATAGCCATCTCATTCATTTGCAAACAGTTGTCCCTGGGATACCTTGCCTGAGTCACAGAATCGGCACAGTTAATTGCTCCAGCTAACTGCTCATAGTTAACAGCAATTCCCCGATTAAGGTTTTCAGTCAAGGCTACTACACATAGCTCACAAAAATCAAATAACCACATCATATACTGTATCAGTTAGTACCATACAAAGCAGTAACTTCCAATCATGCAGTGTAAGTGTATAAGGCTCTGCCATCACTTCAAGAAGGGACATAGCAAATGCATTATGAATCCTCCCTTCCCGCACTGCTTTGCTTAACCCTTTAACAGCCTCGTATTGCACAGGCTGCCACTCTGCAGGTTGATTTGTCTGACAAAATACTGAACATGCCCTAGCGACTCCCATAACCCATCACTTAAGTGTTTCCCACTTGCATTCCTGCCACCGATCCCTCAGACTCCCTTTCACCCTCCCCAAAAATACAATCAATGCATCAGGAGAGACAAAGGGGTGGGGAAAAGGTCTATCTCCTTTTCCAGATCTATAGGACCTGGATCAAAAGGTTTATTAGTGTCAGTGGAATCATTGTCCGAGTTGTCCTGTTCCCGTGCTTGGTCCTGTGTTGTGAGGGTCGCTGCAATCAGTGACAGAAGCTTTGGGGGCAGAGGAGGTGTGGACAGAATCGCCATCGCTGATGGTGTCTTGAGAAGAGTCGCGCTGTCGGTGGAATTTACAGCTTCCTCTGGTTTAGCACCGATAGTAGAATTAGTCCACACTTGGCAAAGAGTAGTCAGAATTTGCCACCAAGGTGCTAAATGCATTCCCGACACGGAGTTCCCCTCCGCGGCAGCATCATACAATTGGCTGCTGTCTGTACACACTTTCATTCTTTCAAAGTCTCTAAAGTTTCTTGGCTGCTCACCTGTCTCAGTGAATACAGGTGTTATCCTCGGGGTTTAGGTTGTCCGCCTGGTCCAGACAGCAAGACGATCGTTCAGTCAAGCCGTCTCCTCCGGAACGCAGCCCTCTTCCACGAGCTGTCTTTTTCCGTCCTTATTCTTCCAAGGCTTCGGAACACCACCATAGGGGTCACCATTTGAGGAGATTGAGGCACGGACTCCCTGATCTGACTAGAAGACCCTTCATGAGTCCATATAAGTCTCTTTCTGGGGACGAAGCCTGATTCCCCGTTACAGATTTCCCACAGCTCACCTCTCAACTCCGGAGGGATTTCTGGCCGGCTCCTGCTTCCTTTCAGCAGATCATTCAAAGTTCTGTGGGATTTGCTGCATGTCGCTCAGACAGGCGATTCGAGAGCCCTTCACGTTAGATCCTTAAACGCATCACGTCAGGGTCACCAATTTGTGGCGAATGAAGAGACGGGACGCAGCTTGATGCAAGCAAATGACAATTTATTGTACAGAAGCACGCGTTTTTATACACTTTCAGAAGCTGCGCATTTTAAACAGATTGGTTCTTGAAGCTAAGCATTGCATAGTAGGCAATCCCTGATTGGTGGTTAACTACCAGCAATTAACAGCAAGGTGTTACCTTTCCTTGGCGCCATCCGTCTCCCACTCCCCTGTGCTCTGTAAACATGCCTCATCATGTTAATTGCTGTCCAGACAAGCTCAAGCACATTCCCCTCAGCTAACTGATTGCCACGCATGGTCCTAGTTTCCAGCCCGCTCCTGCACCTGACTGCATCAGCTTCTTCACTGCACCCGTGAGCTCCTGGTTCCTCATGCTGTAGATGGCAGAGTTCACTGCTGGAGGCACCACCAAGTACTGCACTAACACCATCAGATCCAGGGATGGGGACGACATACAGGGGGGTTTCAGGTTGGCAAACATGACAGTGCTGAGAAAGATGGAGACCACGGCCAGGTGAGGGAGTCACGTGGAAAAGGCTTTGTGCCATCCCTGCTCAGACGGGACCCTCAGCACAGCCTTGAAGATCTGCACATAGGACAGCACAGTGAAAATAAAACAACCAAATCTTCCTAAGGCACTAACCACAATAAGTCCAACTTCCCTGTAGTAGGTGTGCGAGCAGGAGCGCTTGCAAAGAGCCTGGCCCCATCCTCCTGACATTCACCCTTAAGGGATTTGTAGGCATTGGTAAGACACCCTCAGCCTTGTCTTCTCCAGGCTGAACACACCTAGCTCTTTCCACCTGTCCTCATAAGAAGGGGGATGCTCCAGACCCCTCATCCCGTTGCACTTCTCTGGACCCTCTCCAACAGCTCCCTGTCTCTCCTGCACTAGGGGGCCCAGCACTGGACACAGCACTCCAGGTGGAGCCTCAGCAGGGCAGCGCAGAGGGCACCCCAGGCAGCCCTGCAGACACATTGGGTGCCTTTGCGCCAGCCACCGATACCACTGCTGCAGTGCAGTGAGCTCTGTCCTCCCTCTACCCAGCAGATGCAGAGCGGCCCAGGCACACAAGGCACATCACACCGGGGTCTCCACTCGTGTGCCTGCATTCTCAGGCTGCTGGGTTTTCTCTCCAACAAGCCTTACTAGCCCCTGGATAATACAGTTGGGGAACACGCCAAGCAGTTTCACAGTGGGCCTGTCAGCAGCTCCATGGTGTGCCTGGAGATCTCCTTCTCCTCCACCAAAGGTCCTCAGGGCAGCAGATACCTTCAAGTCTGAAGAGAGCTTTGCAAGTTGGTCTTTGCAATACCAGCAACGTCTAATGAGGGCAGAGGTGTTCTGCACAGGTCTGACAGAGCTTCCTAGGACCTGGAACGCCTGGCAGCTGGTTCTGGTCATGTTCCATGTTGGCTTTACTAAGAACAGCAGTCAAGTTTTTGTTTGTTTTATTTCAGTCTTCCCTTTCTTCTTATGTTTCCCTTTCTCCGCTGCCCCTCCCTCCCCCTTTTTTATTTTTCTCCTCCAGGTAACTACTGGTTACAGTGTTTTGTTTAGTGCAATGCTACTAAAAAGCTAAATACGGAAAACCACTCTGACCAGGTCATCTCATGGACAAGATGCCTTTGTGAAGGGAGCCTGTCGGGGCACAGGAACTTTTCAGCCACGTTCACACAAGCCATCCCGCTGACTGCGGCATCTTGTGAAGCATAACGGTTCGCCATGTACCCAAGCACAAGAGCTGTAGCTGAAGTGTGTGAGTGAGGAATGGGAGGAAGAGGCACAGCCTACTTGACATCCAGCTGCCGGGATCCTTCACTTCCCTGGGTGGCATTGGGTGCTGCCAGCTCCTGTGGCCTGGCCCTGCAGCCAGCTCAGCAGGGAGGGAAATTTGCACCTACGCCTGTCAGATGCCAGCTGGAGGAACAGCGCTGAAGGAGACTTGGAGTGGAGCTGACTTTGTCCTGAGCAGCGAGGTTGTGGTGTGACATTGAGATCCAGCCTGCGCTGGTAGTTGGTGCCAGGAAAACCGCACTGGAGTCCTGGTGTCCTGCTATGGCAGGGGCAAAAACGGCTGCCCCCAGCAGGGGAGGGGCAGGGCAAGATGCCCTGAGCAGGACAGGGACAGAAGTCAATGCCCCCTGAGGGGCAGGAGCAAAGCTCGCCACCCCAATGAGGGCAGGGGCATAAAGAGCCCCCTGAGCAGGGCAGGAGTCAACCCAGGTACCTGGTGTGGACAAGGGGCAAAAGCAGCCTCCCTGGGCCAGGAGGGGAAACACCAGCTATCCCCAGGGGCACATGATGACAAAAAGCCACCCAAGCGAGGCTGTGGCCAAAGTGGATGTCCCAAGCACAGGCTGAGTCCTAGGGGCAGATGCAAGTCATGGGCAGGTGCTTTGCTCCACGAGTCTCACGCACACAGTCCTGTAGCTGGGATGAATGGCAAAGAAACCCTGCGCTACGCGATGGTGCCAGCCACAGCTGTGCACGGGCAGCTTCCAGCCCGGGGCAGGCGTTGACTCCTCTGGCTGTGCGCAGCGGGGAAGAGGTGGGAACTGTGCCGGCGGCCGAGCAGCCCTTCGCCAGCAGCACATGGGGAAGCCCAGCGGCACCGGCTGCTGGCTGCAGGGGAGGTGCCCAGGCTGGGGCAGCTGCCTGGCCACAGTGTGTTGCCGTGCAGCCCTGTGTCACAAAGGGGCAGTGATGCGGCACCCACCCGGAACTTGTGACCTCACCTGGCCAGGGCTGGACATCCTGAGCAGCGGGACCACCAAAGCCAGTTGGGCTGAGCTGCCCGTCAGGATAACTCGGCTCCTTCTTGAGCTACTTGCGTGGCTACCTCTTTCTAAACATTTCTCCTTTCCTGCTGACTCCTCCTCAGCTTCCACCGTCTTCCAAAGGTAACTAGGACTTTGCTTGTGGGACAGGTCCTAGAAGAGTTCCCCACTGCTCTGGTCCTTTCAGGAGGAAAGGACAGGACCTTTTCACAGCTCTCTTGGCAGGACATGGCGACGAGCAAGGAGGACACTCCAGAGGACAGCAGCTCCTTCACAGGAGCCAGCACCAACCAGCTAACTGCAACAGGTCCATGGGAGGCAGCTGCAGGCTGGCTGTGGCCCCTCTGGGCAGGTGGGCTCAGCATTGCCTCCTACATAGGCGCACACTTGCATCGCTTCTTCTGCGGCTGTGGAAGGCTGCTGGCTAGACAAAAAGCAGCATGCCCAGACTGGTGTCAACCAAGACACCGTGCACTTCACAGTGTACGAGAACAGGATGACAAAGAGGAGCACGGATTCAGCGCTTCTTCCCGCTGCCAGAGGAACAGTGCCAGGGAGAGGACCCGGAGCAGGTCCCCACAGTGGGGAAACAATCTCCGCAGCTGGTTCGTGCACACCATGGATTATGACCACTCAGTAAGGAGGACAAGGAGAACAAGTCTCCCAAGTCGTGACCACGCTCCCAATGATAACCCAGTTCCAGGGCGCTCCAGTGGCAGCTCCCAGTATTCTCCTGCACCCAGGGATGCTCGGGAGCAAACCCTGGTGAGGCAGAGAGAGCGGAGCAGATCTCCACGGCGTGGCTATGGCCTCCGCAGCCGGTTTGTGGAGTCCAAAGAGTACCCCCCCTCAGCAAGGCGGAGGAGAACAACAAGTCCTCCAAGTTATGACCATGCTCCCAATGATAACGCAACTCCAGGGACCTCTAACAGCAGCTCCCAAAATCCTGCACCCAGCGCTACTCGGGAGCAAACCCTGCTGAGGCAGAGAGAGATCAGATCCCCACGGCGCAGCTATGATCTCTGCAGCCAATTAGTGGAGCACAGAGAGTACCACCAGTCATCAAAGAGGAGGAGAACGAGTCCTCCAAGTCATCGTCATGCTCCCAGGATTGACACAACTCAAGGACTTTCCAACAGTTTTTCCGAGTCACCTCTTGCACCCAGGGCTGCTGGAGAGAAAAACCTGCTGAGGCAGAGAGAGCGGAGCAGATCCCCACAGCATGGCTATGATCTCCACAGCTGGACTGTGGAGTACACAGAGTACCACCACTCAGCAAGGAGGAGGAGGAGGGTTTCAGTGCACTACAGATGCAGCTGAGAGAAATACTCAGGGTGCTGTGGTGGAGACACGGGTGGTTTGCAACCCTGGATGAGCATGGAGCACAGCATCTGTATCATGGAATATCAGAGAGGAGGAGGAGGAGGAGGAAGATCCAGGAAGCACCGCAAGTGACCCCAACAGGGAACAAGCTGCACAAAAAGCACCAGCAGCCCACCCTGTCCCTCCTCCCAGTGCTGCCTGTGGTCACCAAGAGCTCAGAGGGAGCTTCCAGAGACTGGGACAGCTCCACCAGCTGGCCCACCTGTCCACAGGTCCATCGAGGAAGAGCTTTAATCCCTCTTCTGCTTTGGGGATCACCCTGCAAAAACAACACTCATTTGGAACCCACCGGCAGAGAAGCCAAAGCCAGAATTAAAAGCAGTTGCTGGCCTTGCACAAGTCACTGAGGGGGCATGTACTTCTCTAGGTTTGGGGGGAGTTGGTGAAAATACCCAGTGTGGGAAGTTTATGCCATGGGATTTTGAAAGCTGTGTGCTTGCATGGGCCCCTCTTGACATCTCTTCCTTTTAAACATGGAGTTCAAGTCACTCAAATGGAAAAGGGCTGGGTGAGCTGACAGCGAGCGGGACTGAAAAGGACTGAACAGCCGGGCCCAGCGGGTGCTGCTCGGTGGCACCAAGTCTGGTGTGAGGCCAGGAACTAGCGGTGGCACCCAGGGGTCAGTACTGGCTGCAAACCTCTTTGACACCTTCCTTAATTAATGGTCTCCATGACGGGGCAGAAGGCACCCTCACTTTGGTAAATGACACCAAAGCGGGAGGAGCGGCACTTAGGCCAGGGCATCATGGTGCCATCCCAAGGGACCTGGGCAGGCTGGAGAGAGGGGCTGACTGGGACCTCATCTAGTTCAGACCTCCTTCAGCATACACAAGCCAAGCCTGTGTATAACAACGAATATGCAATGTACCATGATGCTTAAAGACTGAACAAAGGAGGGGAGAAGTTAGAGGAGAGTCCATCATAACTTTGTCCCATGGGTCTCCAGGTACCCAGTGAAAGCACAGCAGCTGCTTTGACTGCTCCGCCATGTCCCTGCACCATGACGCGCTCAGCAGTTTTTCCAGGCAGAGTACAGAGGTGCTAAGGGGGCCAGCGGGACCCTGCAGGGCTCCTTGAGGGACTGTGGGACAAACAGAGTGCCTGAGTTGCCCTGACTGCCTCAGGAGGGCTCCCATGATCTGGCTAGAGAGCAGCACAAGGCTCTGGGGCATTACAGACACCTATGGAGGGGTGCCGTGGAGACTCAAGGGGAATGGCCAAATCTAGGGGGCCAGGCCCCGAGTCCAGTGGGCTTTCTTTTGGTGCTAGAGTCCCTGCAGAGGGGTCTGGGGTGCAAGGAAGGGCTCAGGAGGCATCCTGGGTGGACTAGAGCGAGCCTAAGACAGCTCCAGGGCAAAGACAGCTCCAGCACACCCTGGAGCAGAGGGTGCCCAGGGCCAGGTGGCCTCCACAGCCATCAGGGACCTGGCAACAGGCATTGTGATGTGTGGGGGGAGGGAGCGTGGCATGGGCTTGTTGTGCTCATCATCTCCCTGCCCCTTTGCAGTGCCTTGATGTTGCAGCTGGTACAGGCACTGCCCACCACCAGCGCAGGGACCCTCACACAGCACTCCAACTAACATCACTGGAACAAGCTGCCCAGAGAGGCCTCTGGAGACATTCCAATGCCACATGCACAGAATTTTGTGCAACCTGCTCTAGCACAGCCTGCTTTTACAGGGGGGTGGACTAGATAATCTCCAGAGGTTCCCTCCAACAACGACCATTGTGTGATTCTGGGACTCGTGGCACTTTGGCTGAGGAAGAAGATGTCAGGACCCTCAGGCAACCCAACGTCTGACTGCCTTCCCAGTCTCCCTGTCCAAGAAACCTGCCAGTCCTCACTAGCAGAAATTGGAACTCCACACGTGGGCTTGCAAATGTGCATGAGCACTGCAGGGCAACAGCCTTCTCTCTCTTCCCCATCCTCCACTGCAGGGTAAGTGCAGATGTTCTGCGGAGGGACCACCAGTCCCCATGGGCCGGGCTGCCCTCCCTGTCGTGCAGTGGCTCCTCTACCCTGGGCTCCCTCTACCGCATCCCAGACCAGTGGCACTAACCTGCATAGCACATTCCCAGTCCCTCAGGGCCACTCGGTGCCAGTGGGGAAGCTGGGAATCGCCCCTGGCCAGGACCTCTCACTGGAGCTGCCAGAGCAGGAGTTCCTCATGGATGGCAGGGAAACAGCACAGAGCCCCATCCATGTGAGGCCACCCCCAGCAGCCCCTCAGCCATAGCTGTGGTTACACAGAACCTCATCAAGGAGGTCATCCACATCGTCCAGGACACCCTCATAGTGACCACCACTAACAAAAGTTTCTGCAAGTGATGATGGCCAAGTTGCGAAAGGAAGCCTGTGGTGGGACCCCCCCCCCCCCCCCGCAGTGCCCTCCTCCCCCCTGCCAGGAAAGAGGAGCAGATCTAACCAGGCTGCTGCAGCCCAGAGGGTGGCCCCAGGGCCTTTGAGTGGAGCTGCTGGGGGCAGATGCAGACTCAGGGAAGACAGCAGATGGAGACAAAGACCAAGGGCAGGACACGGTGCCAAGCAGAAGCAGCCCTATGCAGATCGGCAGAAGGAGCCCGGTGGGGGTGACGAAGAGGAGCCCCTTGGCGCCAGACAGAATCAGCTCCATGGGCTTGGGCAGCACCATCCACGTGGGGGTGGGCAGGAGCATCCCAGCAGAGCCCAGGCCCCAGCACCGGGTGCCCGTGGGCAGGGCACGTGGGCAGGCGGCCTCAGGACTGTGCCTGCAGGAGGGCTGCTCCCGCCTGTGGGGCTGCTCAAAGCTTTGGTGGAGATGCGACTGCTGGCCCCACTGCATCCGCTTCTGCAAGCCCCCGTGGTGGCAGCGCTGCTCCCAGAAGAGCAACGGGTTTCCCTGCCAGTGAGCAGCTGGCAGGGTGCAGGGCTGGGAACCCCCTGGGCTGCCCCCCATCTGAAATGTTCAGTCTTTTTTCTATCCTGGTGCTGGGGCTCATCCATCCGTCCCGCAGCTGGGGCTCTGTCACTCTGAGTGCCTGAACCCAGTGGGGACAAGCAGGCATTGGGCACGGCTTGCACCCACAAAACAGGGGGTGGGTGTGTCTGGTACCACAGTGGGTGGCGTGTGGGGATCGGGCTGGGCTGGAGAAAGGGGCTGGCAGAAACCTCTTCAAGTCCAACAAGTGCCGAGTCTGGTGCCTGTGGAGGAACAAGCCCAGGCCCTGGCACAGTCAGGGGTCACCTTGCTGGAAAGCAGCTTGGCAGAGGAGGTCCTGGTGGGCCCCTCAACGAGATGCCTACTGGGCAGGGGACTTGGACCCCTTGCAAAGGGGGGATCCAGTATGTATTGAGACGCCACAGTTAATCCATACACCACAAACACAAAGTCCTGATGTCCCCGGGTTGGCATATTCAAATGCCTAACAAATGGGCTAGGGGCTTGGTCCCTTAAACACTTTTTGTCCAATACAGATAATAGAGTTGAAACACGGGAAATAAATCCCTTACCCCATGAGAATACTCTCCTCAGGAATTGTTTGTGAGCAATTAGTTGTGAGTCGTGGAATAGAACCATGGTATACCCCAGACTTGCAAACCTTTATTCCAGACATGTGACCTTGTTGGGGTTTTCTTGCACCAGGGTTTAAACCTGGAGATCCCATATGTTGGGCAAAAATTTCCAATCGAGAAAACACATTGAAATATATGTGGTTTCACTTACTATCAAAAAAAAGTGGAATTTTGTGAGGGAAGGAAAAGAAAAAACCTGTGACCTATCAACATGCTCCACCGTTCAATATCCAGCCCCTCAGGGTCCTTTCTGGGCATGTTCAGATGGCAAGTTGTACTTCACACTAAATAGTTCCCTGAAATTATTTACATATGCATAAGGCACTTGTGTATGTCACTTTGCTCCTGTGGGGCTTTCTTGGGGTCTTTTGAGACTACTGGTGGTCAACAAGTTGCTGAACTTTCTTGGGGCACATGCACTCTGCTGGTATTATAGAACCTCATTTATTCTCGGTGCTATATGGTTTTGACAGCAGCGCTCTGTTACCCCACTTCCCTTGGCTATTGTTATAGCCCAGGTGCCTCAGAAGGCTTGCCACCCCTAGGTGAGCTTATTCAGTAAGTCAAATTAATCACTGCTTTAGCTGCAGCCTCTCCTGGTGACTCTTTACAACTTAATCCTGCCAGCGAGAAGCATCCAGCTCTGCCACTGAAGGGCAGCAGGCTCCAGTCACCAGGCTGCTCCCCACAGGGCACAATCCCTACTGCCTGGATCTCGGTGGTGAGAGGCTGTATATAAAAATGAACTATTTTCCAGCAAGGGAAGCAAGGCTTGAACATGCATACTCTGGCTGGTAGTTCTCCCAGGCAGCTGCATATTCCCAGTCCCTCAAGGGGACTGGGCTTCCCCCAGGGCTGCCCCAGCCCAGCCTGACTCCAGCTGCCCGGGGGCCCGGCACGCTGGGGGGTGGGAGCTCCCCCCACACACACCCCCAGGCAGCCAGCAGGCAGGAGTCACCCCTGCGCCAGCCCAAGGGCCTCCCTCGCCCCATGGCCGGCCCCAGCCCCCACTCAGCCTGTCCGCAGACCCAAAACAGGCTGCGACCCCCCCAGCCCAACGTGGCTGCCAGGAAGCTGAGGGTGGGCAATTACAGCTGCCAGCACACCCTGGGAACAATATGGCCATGGGGCAGCCCCAGCCTACAGCTCCCAGCATGCCCTGGGAACAACGGGGCCATGGGGCAGCCCCGGGCCTACAGCTCCCAGCATGCCCTGGGAACAAACGGGCCATGGGGCAGCCCCAGGCCTACAGCTCCCAGCATGCCCTGGGAACAACCGGGCCATGGGGCAGCCCCAGGCCTACAGCTCCCAGCATGCCCTGGGAACAACATGGCCATTGGGCAGCCCCAGGCCTACAGCTCCCAGCATGCCCTGGGAACAACATGGCCATGGGGCAGCCCCAGGCCTACAGCTCCCAGCATGCCCTGGGAACAACATGGCCATGGGGCAGCCCTGGGCCTACAGCTCTCAGTATGCCCCGGGGCACAACTTCTCCCAGCAGGCCATGGGGCACACCTGCCCTGCAGTCAGGCCCTGCGGGGACACCAGGCTCTGGGCCTGGCCCTGCAGGCTCCATGGCCACTGCCCGGGGCTGCTTGGCACAGACCTCAGCCCCGGAGCCTCCGTGGGGCAGGGACTAGGGGGAGAGAGGCACCGAGTGGCAGGGAGAGGTGGGTCAAGGCGGAGGGGTGGCCAGAGAGGGGCGGGAGGTGGCCAGAGGGGCAGGGGGAGCAGAAGGGGCTGGGCAGGTGATCCTGCCACAAGCATGCTATGTATTGACCCGGGAGAACGCTGCCGTGACTGTCTCAGCAGTCAAGGTTTTCGGTGCTGTTTCTGTATTTGAGACCCAAGGGACTGTTTCCCTCGGCTGCGTTTCTGTGCAGGCATGTGCATGAACCATCGCTGCGCCTCTGTGCCAAAAGTGGGACTGATGGCAGCTTTTCATTTCATTCCAACTTGAAACTCAAGAAAGACTGTACCAGCAAAAGAATTCAGACAGCTGTCTTTGTTTCCCAGAGTGAGCATACAAGTGTGGTCCCAGGAGCACTTTGCAGGTTCAGAACTTCAGCCTGCTCTGGGTGGTAAACCATCAGGAGAGGAAAGAAAAGCCCCACTTTAATTTAATTACAACTTTTCTTTCCTTAACATGTCTTCTTGTTAGATTGTGTCAATAGTGAGACTCCAAGCATGAGATTGAACTGTGCTTCTTTAGCCAGGTATTTGAGGGTTATTTACTGTCTTAGCTCCCCTTACAAGCAGGGCACTCTGTTGCCCTGTGGGCACTATGATGGCATGACTGGTAATTTTCCTTCCCTTCCCTAGTGTAAGGATGCATTTATGAAGGCAAATGTAGGGTGTGGTGCCGCACAAGAAACCAATGTGTGAAACCAGGACATTCACTGTTACAGGCACGAAGAAGCTATGGGCCTTTGCTTCAGACTCTGCAAATATGTACCAAGGCTGAGGAAAGTGACAAAAAGGGAAGAAAAGCTGTAGCTTAACTTTGGGATGGCAGGTGAGGTTTCCATCCATGTTCCTCAAACGTAGCAGCCTCATTTCATTTGTGGATGCAGTGTTGAACTTGAACTGCAAGACTTGTTTCCTTTACTTCCAATGGTGCTGTAGTGCACATACCTTACTGTAGTGCATGTCCCAAGTAAAGTGGCTGAGACTTAGTCAAACTTCTGCAAAACCATCTAAACTTTTCTTTTGTGTGCGATTCCTTTCAAGAGTCAGGTCCAGGTCTGTGGCATACAGTAACCCGTGCCCTGTTTGGGATCCAGATGTGACTGATTTTTAATCCAGGCTTACCTGCTGTTAGAGATGGTCAATTAGTAGTCCAAAAAGGGAAATGCGGATTGTGTGTGTTCTTTTGCTCTTTCATATAGCGTTGTTCCATGTTTAGTCATTTGCTTCTTACAAAAATAAATTATGGGTGTCTATGAAGCTGGAGGTGTTAATGTTCTTGTGGTTCGGTGTAGCAGTGCAGCTAACTACCTATATACTACTAAACAGTATTTAAATCAAGAGAAGTATAATGCTATTTTACTTATAATCTGCTCTTGTGAGTGACAGATTCTAACGTGATAAGCACTTCTTTAAAAAAACAAAAGCACTTCTTTAAAAAAACAAAAACAAAAACAAAAACCAAATCCATAGCGATGTGTAGTTGGAGCCACAGAGCTTGTGAAAGGCAGGGAATCTCTTGCTGATATCCACCAATATCAGAACTGTTGCCATCATGACCTTGAAATACAGAGACATTAATGTTAATCACTGGCAGCTTAAGAACCTAACTGTCAAGGTAGAAAATAATTTCCCCACTACCAGACATTTTTATTTTCTTTTTTCATTCTGTATTTGAAAGTTTCTGATTTGATACATTCTGATATATTTGAACCTTTGTCATATCCTGTGTAGTTTATGACAAGCGTGTGGCAGATGGGACATTTCCTCTTTGAGGGCTGGTGAGCTGGAGAGTGGGGAATGTTTTTATGGAACAAGCGCAAAAGAATCAAAAGGGACTAAAAGGCTTGTATAGCTTGCTGCCAGTTCAGTGGCATGAGAATTCCTGTGATGATATTCCTCCTGGCTCTGAAGGAACTGTGAAACACGATCAGAATAATTTTTCATGCTACACAGTTGTGATAAATGGGAGACCAGTTCTAAACATCCCAAGCCCTTACATCCCTTTGTGCCAGCCACACTAGTGGTATCCTTGCACATCCAGCCAGAAAGCTGTGAGCAGGTTTTTCTCACCGCGGGGCTCACCTATGATATGCTAAGGCGTAAGGCAAAGACAACTGCTGTTGGCAGAGGAACATGAGCATTGCAGCCCCTACCCTTACAGCTACACAGCTCAGTGGGCAACAGCTTTTCTCTACAAATGTATAGAATGGATGATTCCCAATACTTTCTCATCTCTGTGTTGGGAGATAACTGCCCGGGCCAAAAAGCACGTTAGTGAAGCAAAGGGTGGGAAAAAGACACTTCCTAGCATAGCCAGTATCCTCCTGATGGAGATGCAATTTTTGTGTTTAGAAAGAAGCTTCATTCTGCACCCAGGTGAGAGTTAGGTGAAAGCGGTACCTGCTGCCCTTCCTTCTGCTTAGTTCTTCTTCAATTCGTTCTTTCCTGGGATTGGAAACTTGCAAAGATGAAGACGCCAGCCTGCTGAGGTTCCAGCCAGACCAACACTAGCAAGTATGTTGTTCCCAAATGGCGAGGTTGTTATAAGCTTCATCAATAGTAGAAGCTGTTGAGAAAGTCACGAGTGATCTCCCATTCTACAAGTCAATATCTGGGCTCTTTTGTCACTGCTGTTGGTTTAAGGGTATGTTGCCTATAATAGGACTTCAAATTTGTATTTCTTCGTACCGGAAAGTTTGGTGCCATAAGAGAAACACTGTGCTGAGAAAGCCCTTGTAAACACATGGCAATGTTTGTATTTACCCATTTTGCCTTCCCTTCGATGAAGTTATTTGGTAACTTGAAACCTCAGTGGAAGGATTTGGAGCTTTATCTTGATCAGCCACTAAGGGCCAGCTCTCAGCTGTAGCGTAAGTATTCAAGTGGTTTAAGCACCAAATGAAACTTCCACTTAGCTGTCATTTTGGTTTTGTTTTGGTTTTTTCCCTTTTAATTACTTGGCTTTCTTACAGGAAAAAAAAACAAAACAAAAAAACAAACAAACAAACAAAAAAAACCCCAACACAAACCAAAAAACAAAACAAACAAACACAAAAAAACCACCCCCCAAAAAACCCAACAAAATACAACAACCAAAACCAAACCAAGCAACCAGTATACTCTTGTCCTGTTATGATAAGCTCCTTTATTTGGAGGGCAGAATGCAGAGACCATCAAGAAGATGTTAAGAAGAAGGGTCAGAATGTGAGAGCCATAAGTTGGGTGTTCTTTAGCTGGCCAGATCCGAGGAGACGGAAGAGGCAGCCCTCAGGTAGCTGAAGGGAAGCACAGGAGAGCAGCTGGGAGCCAGAAGTGTGGTGTGGGCATATGGAAGTGCTACACTGTGGTGTGTCAGGCAAAGTATTTTCAGGAACTTTCACTTCTTGCTGTCATTTCCCAAGCTCCTGAGGTGCAGGAATGCTGGAGGCAAGAAGCTGCCGGCATAGGTAGAGGAAGATCATTTCTGTCTCCATTGTATTTTCCTTACTTCTCTGTTGCGTTTGCAGGGCAGCGAGTATGCAGGCAGCTTGCGTGGCCAGTGCCTGTGCGAATCTGGCACAGAGGACCAAGCGCTTCACGCTTCAGAGCTGTCAGGCTGACACTCTTCAGCACTCAATGAAGCTCTAAATTACAGCTAAAGGAACACAGAAGTTTGCTTCAGAGCTTGATGATGTTGTTTTAATCCATCTTTTTGCCTGTTCAGTGGGTACAGAGGGGAAGCACTGCCATGGTAGGAGCATCCATTGAGTTCTCAACGTGTGATATTAAGAGAATCATTGTGTCTATTTATGAATGAGATCATTACAGTAGGTTTTTTGATGATGTTCACATGTGTGGTACATAAAACTTTTGCCAGTCAAATAGTAAATCCACACAATGGGAGTGTCTAAAGCAGTAAATCCAATGCAATCCTCCAAAGAGCTTTGAAATCTGTCCCAGAGGGCACAGACCTGGTTGCTGGTGATTCTGTTGTACTGCCTCTCATAAGAGGTGTCTTGGAGCACCTGTGAGAAGTTGTCTTCTGGGGGCCGAATGCTGCAAATGGTAGGTGCTTTAAAGAAGCAAATGAATAATCTTCAGACTTGGTTTTGCTCTTTGAACAGATTGTACACAAATGAGAGGCCTGAGCATGCTGCTTTTAACGGGAGAACGTGCCCTGACTGCACAAGAGGTAAGGAACTCTCTTTTCTCACTGACCACGAGCCTTCAGTTTCAAGGGAGCTCTGAGGGGGAATAATTGACCCATGGGAGATGCAACTTCAGATACGTACCTCAGGTGGGACCGCAGTGTGAGCCCTGCGCTAGGAGCCGTGTATCCCAAGTGTGAATGTAGAGGTTGGGCCTTGTTTTTAGCTTGGTTCAAAGTGAACTGTGCTGACTGATTCTCTGATCAGAGCAGGCAAGTCTGATCCCTGAGAGAATATTGTCATGGGTGGAAGAGTTGAAGTGCAGGGACTGTGTCAAAAAACAGGTGGTTTGAAAAGTCTTTTGGTCAAGGATCTGGTACGGTTGTGTAACGCCTTTTGCTTTTACAAAGGTGTCTAGTAAATCCAAGTGTTCCTGCCTGTGTCCTAGTAGTGCAGAGACCTCTGTACTTTCTTTGGACTGATTGATGTGTAAGATCTGGGGTTTTTTTGGACAGCTCAGAAAATTGTTCAGAAGGTGGCTTGTATGTTAGATGAAATCAGTCGTCACTTCCATAAACCTCTCGCCTGGTAAGAAGACCTGTGGAAGCAAGGAGGGTTTGGGGTTTTTTTCCCTTTTTTTTTTTTTTTTTTTGGTTTGGTTTGGTTTGGTTTGGTTGTTTTGTTTTGTTTTGTTTTGTTTTGTTTTGTTATTACTGGGAGGAAAAGCAGTGATTAAGTATCACTCTGTGATACCCCCAGGTGCAGGCTGTGTAGTGCATTTGAGGTGGGTCGTTCCTGTACAGCCAAGACGGAGCCCAGACTCCTCAATGCTTTGCGCACTGGCAGTGGAAGCCTTTGTGCAGCTGTGGGGACTGGCTTTCTGTGCTGCAGCATGAAAAATAAGAAACACTAGGCTAAGGCTGACAGAGAAGTGGAAAGGAATGGAATATTTTTTGATGAAAAGTGTATGTCCTGTAGTTTTCAAGCTCTGAATATCTCCACGTGGAATTTAAAACCTGCTTTTAACTATGCTGTTCTGTTTCAATGAGAGGGAAGGTGTCTTGTAGTCACAGATGATCTGTTCTGTTAGTAAGGTTCTTTGCCTTCTGAGTTGAGCTTTCTTGGCTTTACATGAAAAGTGCCTCAAGCTGTACGATTTCAGGAATTACATCTACATGGGGATTTAGAGGCAAATGAAAAAGTATGTCATCTTATTGTTTCAGTATATGAATACTTTTAAACAGTATTTGCTGTGTTTTGAGCAAGAGACCCGCTTCCCATGCACCTACATAAACCCCAGTTTCTCGTGAAGCCACATGCAGTATGGTTTGTGATGTGATATTTACTTGATTCGTAAGCCGTACTATGCTGTGCTCTTCTGGGCTTGTCATAGTCCTTTGAAACACAGCCCTGCACATCAAACGAGCAAGCTGTGTAATCTGCTTTCCCTCATAACGTAGAGCCATCTAACTGTCATCAATACAGGCAGAACAAAACTAGTTGAGGGATTTGTGGGCTACTGTGCAAATCATGGTGTGCCAGGAATTAGCCCATGCTTACTAATAAGTTCCTGTATTTGAATAGGAATGGGAACATGATGGTACCACAGAGCTGATCAGATGTCCACTGCCATGATTTTCCCTTTTTTAACAAATTATACCAGGGCTGAGCAATGACAGAAAAGGCAAGAATACGGTTACACCAGAATGCAAACTTGTAGTTCCAGCATACTAGATGGATTGTGCCCAGATGCTTTCTGTTCCAGTGTCTCTGGTGCAACAGAGGCAGCTCCTCTAACCCACCAGACTCCTTGGAATCTACCTTCTTGTGCTGGCCCTTGGCACTTTGATTCTGGGACTTTGAGTCCAACTTGATCAGTGTTTCCCAAATGGTTTTCATTGTCTCTCTAATGCTTTCTGTCCCTTCTCACCCGCTGAGGATTCCATCAATGTACCGATACACTGTGATGCCAGGTGGAATAGATCTGTGCTAAGACTACAGCCAGAGTACTGTGAGCAATAGCAGGGCAGTGTTTATATCCTTACAGAGGCCTATTGAGAACGTACTGAGTCCCTTTCCAGGTAAAGGCACACTGGGCTTTATCTTGGATGTGGAGCGGAATCTAGAGGAACATATCTCCCATATCAAAAGGAGCCTTCCAAATCAGGGAGGCTCCCTGTATTTGTGTCACCAGCTGGGTCTTGTTGGGCACTGCCACACTAAAAGGGAGTTAGCATTTAACTTGCGGCTACCGAGAATTAGGTGCCATTGCCCATAAGGCATTCTGACTGGTCAAAGCAGAAAACTGTACGGAGAGTGGGCTCTAGTGCTGATACCTCTCTTTTCTCAATGTGCCACCACCCCATCCATAGCGGAGTTTGCTGCTGCTGGCAAGGGGCATTGTTTTAACTGGTAACTGGAGAGCGAGGAAGAGGTGTGGATGGTTGTAACAGACAAATTAATTTCCCTGTTCCATTTTTCTCCCACATCCACCCAGTAATTATGTGGGGCTCCCTATCGTCTTCCTCATCTGCTGTCACCAGAGAAGCAAAAGACCATACAGACCGGCCAGGCGTTTTCCTGCACCGACCATATGGCAGGACAGATCCCAAAATGTTACTCTCAGGTTCTCCAGCGAGCACTTCTGCATCTGCCATTTGTTTTTCCTGGCCGGGGTAGCCATAAATTAATTTTGGCCACTTAGCTTTCCTTACTTACTCCCTCTATTCCGGTATACCTTACTTTGCGGCAGCCAGATTGTGTATGTAATGCCTTGGCCGGGTCAGCAGTGACTACTGACATTTGGACAGCTCCATCAATTAAAAAGTGCACAGAAATTTTTTTGATCCAATTGGAATACTGAGAAGGGGTTCAGGGCCTTTCTCAGAGTGCCATACATTGCATAGTCATGTGTCATACACAGGTTTGGTTACCGGTTTTTCACTTCTAATGCAAATACGTATGCATCCTCAATAGCACTACTGACGTGTTTTACCAAACTACGCATGCTCTCCAAGCAGGGTCTTGGCCTCTTTCGGGTGGAACTATTTGAGTTGGAGGTCGCCACCTCCCACTCCTGCAATTATCTTTGTCCTATTTTTAACTCATTTTCTGTTGGTGTCAGTGGATCCCAAGACCTTACCAGCTTGTGTTCCCTTGCTGCCAGAACTTTCCTCATTGGAAGGCTTCTTCCTGCGTAACTTAGCTAACGGTGTTCTTTTCACGACCTGGTCTTTGTTTCTCACCCCTGCCAAGGCTGCCTCCCTTGATGGGAAGTCCCTTCATTTGAAACTGCTTTAGAGCGTGGGTCATGTCGGTGGAGGTGTCACCTAGACAGAGGGGAGTGTGGAAGGTCGGTTCTCTGCATGCAGCAGGGGCTGCATTAACCCCCATCTCCCGCTGCGTGAATGACCGCAAGCAGAGGCACTGTGCACGGAACATCAAGCCTTTAATGAATTAAGGAGAGATATGGGAGAGGGCTGGGGCTGTAGTGGGCGGGTGCAGGTCACACGTCACAGGGATCTGTGCTCCACACCTTCTCTATCAATATATCAACGGTGACTGGGGCAGTGTGGAGCACTTTGTCTCCTGGAGTCCCTCAGGGTTCTGGCTCACTTGGTGAGCACGGAGTCGCTGTTGGATGCCCTCTGCTTGCTGCCGCCCACCTGCTGCCCACTACAGCCCGCAGTTGTGCCGTCCCTGTCCAGGTTCCCCTCCCAGAGGGTTTTGGAGCTTTTTGCCACCTAGCAGACCACCATCTTCTTGCACTTCCTGGGTGTCATGCTGTCTCGTAGGGAGGTCTTTAGCATCCTGGGGGTACCAGCCAGTGCAGGGTGCTTGGCTTTTTTGCCAGCAGCCTTGCTTGATCTGGGCACCACCCATCTGGAGGGGACACCCAGTGGTGACTGCAAGTGGGTCAAAATGACCCGGGGCTGACTTTGCAGTGCCTCCTCCACCAATTGGGCCATGTGGGGCAGATGATGCTGAGCGGCAGCCGTGGGTCTGGCCAGGGGACTCTGCAGCAGGATCTGCAGGAGACTCTCTGGGGGACCATTCTGGAAACCCTCTGGTCTTGTGGTCTTTTGGACCCTTCTGGTTTTCTGGACACTTCAGCTCTCCTCTGAAGTGTCCATCGTACCCACCTGAGAGAGCTCCATGGGACTCCCTGGAAGGCAGGTGGGGAGGAGCGCTGCCAGCCCACCCTGCTTCCCCTGGGGGTCCAGCAAGGGGGTGTGAGAAACTGCGCTGGTGAGACCCACCATCGCCATAGCAGATGTGTTTTCTCAACATTGCTATGGCAGGAAGCTCAGGCCATCACCGCAGTGAATGATCTGTACGTCGTTAAGGCAGGAAGATATCACTGCTACAGAAGAGATTTAAGGCAGGAAGATCACACCACTGCCACTGCAGAGGTTTAAGGAGGAAGCTGACTGATGCCATGGAGCAACAGGGGAGGCTGATCCTGCAAAACTTAACCAAACCCCTGTGCTTGTGCCCAGACCAGGGGTCAGGGGGATAAAGGTACCTGGAGGCCCCTGAGGAATGTTGGGCACGTACACCATTGCCGGGTGGAAGGTGTGGTGTAGCAGAACAGCTTGTAACAACACTATAAAAAACGGAATCACCTAACATTGGACAGAACGTTCTGCCACTGGACTTGGAAACGAATCAGACTGTTGAGATGCTGCAGCTCCGGGTGGTAGCTATTGCTCTTAACTCTTTTCTTTATTTTTCCTTCTTTCTTTCCTTTCTTTCGGTCTTTCTCTCTCGCTCTCTCTCCCTTTGCATTTGCAGACTGATTGTTGGGCAAATAAAGTTCCTTGGCTCTTGACTCTGTTTTGAGTCTTAATTCTGTTCCCGAGAAGACAAACAGAACAATGCTCCGGTCTCAGACCAGCATGCGACAGGGGGATGTTGCCTGTGCAGATTTCCCATTCCCACCGTAGCTTCCTATTTCAGCTGTGTTTTGTTTTGGGAGTTTAATTTCATGTGAAAGGGGAAGACACGGGGCCAGCACTGCCGACCCTACAATGCCAACATCTGTGTGCTGGCCAGCCTTCCTTGAGGGTGGAGTTGGGAGGGGACCTTGGGGTACTTTTGGGTTGTTTTTGTCCTCTCCACTCTCTGGTCTGGGCCAGAGGTCAA
Source organism: Falco peregrinus (assembly GCF_023634155.1). Classification (NCBI taxonomy): domain Eukaryota; kingdom Metazoa; phylum Chordata; class Aves; order Falconiformes; family Falconidae; genus Falco; species Falco peregrinus. The sequence continues at coordinate 5,199,414 of NC_073743.1, read as the reverse complement.
TCTTGGTCTTGCTGTCAGGGTAGCAAAGCTGTGTGGTGTTCACATGCCCCTTCCTGGGGAACGCTGGTGGGGCTGTACTGGGGGTCTGTCCTGGCTGTGGAGAAGCATCATGGGGTAGTGGGCAAGCACCCTTCCCTGCGGGGTCTGCCAGTGCAAGGGGTCCACCAGCGGTGAGTGAGAGCTGCAAGGAGCCTTCCCCTGCACCTCAACATTTCTCTTGAAGTGAGGAGCCCAAAATGACAACACAGTGTTGTAGGTTTGGCTTCAGCCATTTACAAGGGGTCGAACACTGCCTTGGTCCTGCTGGCCACACTGTTTCTGATACACCTTTTTTCTGATACAAGCCAGGATGATATTGGCCACCCGGGCGCACTGCTGGCTCATGCTCAACCATCTGTCAACCTGCACTCTCAGGGTACTTTCCCACCAGGGCAGCCTTCCAGCCACTCTGCCCCACGCCTGTAGCGTTGTGTGGGCTTGTTGTGACCCAAGTGCAGAACTAGCACTTCTCCTGGTTGAACTTCATACAACTTGACTCATTGAAATTGTCCAACCCATGCAGATCCCTCTGCAGAACCTTCCTGCCCTCAAGAACATCAGCCCTCCCACCCAACTTGTTGTTGTATGCAAACTCACTGAGGGTGCACGCAATCCCCCTGGCTGCATCATTGATAAAGTTCTGAAGCAGGACTGGCCCCAACACTGAGCCCTGGGGAACACCACTCCTTATGGGCTGTCACCTGGATGTCACTCCATTTACTACCACTCCTGGGGCTTGGCTGTCCAGCCAGCTTTAACCCAGCATATAGAGTTTCCCCTCCCAGGAAAGTGTTCCAGCCCCTGAGCATCTCAGTGACTCTTCACTGACCTCACTCGCAGTCATACACATCTTCCTTGCTGTTATGGGGAGAAAGATTGTCTTCCCTTGCTTCAGCTGATGCCCATTGCCTTCATCGTCCCGTCATGCACAAGAGGCATAAACCTGTTTGCCTTTTCTTGCTGATATGACCCAAGAACACATGGGAAAGCTGTTACCAGGTTGTCCCCAAAGCCTCTTCTTCTCCTGGCTTTGCACCTTTCAAAAAAGGCCAATGGCATCCAGGGCTGCATTAGGAAGCTCTGCCCAGGGGTTGGTGGAGGTGATCTTTCCTCTATACTCAGCCCTGCTACAATTTGTCTTGCTGACTTGCCCTTCATTTCTACTTTACCAGATTACCCATACTTGACTCAAAGATGTTGTCCAGAATTTTCACCACTCCTACATTGTCTTTTTGTTCAAAACAAGTTCATGAGAGCATTTGCGCCATGTTGGTGAGGGATCATCTTCCACTTTCCCTTCAACCAAGGCCTTCAAGTAAAGGTCTCTTTCTCTAGCAGTCGAAAGGAAATGTTGTTCTCCTTCTAACCTTCATCAGGGGGTTCAGAGAATGTGAGCAGAAGACCTTTGTACATGAAGGAGTTAGTGATGAGTGTCACAGGAAACCTGAGCAGGCCTGTGCTGTGCTCCACGTACCTCTTGGGCTTCAGGCTGTGCTGTGCTGAGTGTGCCCCTGGGTTGCAGAATAAGCCATATTGGAAGAAGAAATCTGCAGGAAGCTGCTGGTGAATGGCCAACCGCTCGCCCTTACCTTTACCTGGGACTGCAGTTACCAACTCCCAAGTGAACATCTCCTCTTAGAACACGAGAAGTGATGACTAGAATGGGTTTCCCTGGCAGAAAGCACTTCAAGGTCTCACAGGAGACAATGTGGGATAAGCCTTCTGCAGGCAGGATCTGCACAACTTGCTGCACCACTCTCCCAACACTGTAAACTCTGTGTTTCCAGCCTCAGAAGGGACGGAATACAGCTGACACGATTGTCTCCATGTGAGGAGAGTTTGCTCTAACCAAGGCCATTTGAAATGACACTTTGTCTCAGAGTCCAAGTGCCTTTCTTACTGCAGCCATAACCAGCTGGGCTGCTGATGGCTCATCCCCCAAGGGAACTGGACACTCCAGGGACCTCAAATTCGCCTTCATGACCATGTGCCTCCTAGTGGCCTATGAGCTTCTCAGATGTAATGGGTGTCATAATGATAGGCCAGATCATCAGCCTTCTTGTGGCCTCGGTTACTCCTTGGTTAGCGGTTCCTGAATTGGAGAAGGCAGTGATAAAGAGATGCACAGCAATGGAAGAGATGGCCAAGGACCCTGCAGGTGCCACGAAGGCTTTGCAGGAAGGAGTTTGAGGAATAGCCCCTATAGCTGTGCAAAATGGAATGGTATTAGTTATGAAGCTGGCGTCTCAAGGCAGACTCTGTACTGTTGTTAATACCGTTTATTGTGTATATGTAGATCAAAGTGGGGGAATTTCTACAGATATAAAAAAGATTTGGAAACATCCTAGTATTTTTCATGAGTTCCCGAAAGTTCACACCTTCTATGGAATTCAAGACATTTGGAATACGCTGACATCCTGGTTTCCTGATTTACAGCTCTGGGTTAAGAAGTTCATCTCCAGATGCCTTTCTCCTCTTCCTCTATGATCACGCCAATCCATTTTACCTATGCAGCTTCTCCTTTAAGGTTCAGAGAGGAAAAGTTGGACTGTCTTTCAGTAGTGTCTCTAATATTCCCTATGGGCAACTCTTCAGTTGTGGCAATAGACCTCATGGGGATCTGCTTGAAGTAATATCTGAGAAATGTAATTTTTATTTATTAATTTCTAACCCTATCCCCCACACCCCCCCTCCATAAGAAATCTCTCTTTTATTTGTCTTTAACACCCCATTGTCTAAGGAAAGCAGGCAACAATTACTGCCAAGCACTTGCTACACTCAGCTGCAGAGTTGGTTAAAGAAGTCTCATGAAAAGCGATGCAAGTCCCATGGAGACAAGGATAGAAATAGTGGGGCAAGAGAGTTGAGGAGCAAGGCTGTCCACACAGTGTTTTATCTCCAGGGACTGCTTTTCCCACCTGTCCGCACTTTCTTGCGAGATACTCTGCATCAATTGCAATTGGAAAAGCATTACCTGCCTTTCTCTTTCACTGTACTTCTGAAACTTATCCCATTAACTGTGCAAGCAAGACTTGAAGACCAGATGTCCCTGATGGGAGAGACATGGCTTGTCAGAGCTTTCTGATTCGTAATGAGCCCAGGGTGTCTTTGGTACTGTGAACTTGAGGTCTTCAGAGGAGACTTAATAAACCTCTCAAGAACACCAAGTCAGAAGCAAATCCCACAGTCCCTGGAAGCATTAACAAGCCCCGCTGAGGGCCATGACCGAGAAAGCCTCCCCATGGCCTTGTTAGAGCCCATCCTTGGAGGCTGTGAGTGCAGGTAGGCAAAGGGGCTGTGCAGGCAGCTCTGCTGCTGAGCAAAGCCTTGGCTTGCTTGATGAAGCAGAAAGGCCAAGCCGTGACCTGCAGCCTGTGGGGAGGTCGGTGCTGTCCCTCACAGAGGGCTCAGGGCTCTTCCTGGGGACCATGGAAGGTGGGGGATCCAATGCCATGTTAAGGACAACAATGGCACAACAACTTCCAGCTTCCCCATGGGGCTGCAAGGAGGCAACGATGCCTCAGTGCCATGAGGACAACTTGTCTTCTCACAGGCCTCAGTGTCAGAAACAGCTGCCATAGCCAAGGGGACAAAGAGCTGGATTCTCTTCAAGCTTTCCAGATTTGCTAAAACCCTTTTCCATCTCCACTGCAGGCTGTTCTACATGGTTGGACAACTGCCCCTGTTTCCGTGCAGGCTGTAGGCACCATCTCGCTGCCCTGCTTTGCTCTCACCCCAGCAGTTCCATCTGTTCACTGAGGTACTTCCACTCTCACTGGCTGTTCCTTGAAACACAAAGCCATGGGCTGATCCAGACTCCCTCTGGGATGCGTTCTTGCACCACAGCAGGACCCTTGGAGTGACAGTTCTTCCTCCTGATAGCCACTCTCCACCTTCTGAGTTGTACTTTGTGGCATATTTTTCCCTCTCCTTTTTTTCCCCACTACCCAGGAAAGTTTGTCCATCGCAGAAACCCTCCTTTAAGCATGGAACCCAACCCATTAGCCTTTTCTCGTGCTCTTTCCCCTCACCACTGAGAAGGAACCTGCACGTGGTCTTCTATACCACATGACTGCTTCTGGCCTTTCAGCTTCTCCCAGAGACATGACCAAGTCACGTGCCTGCTGCTGTCGTGTCATGTCCCCAAGAAAATGGACATGGCATCCCTATCTTCCTGGAGAAGGCCTAGGGGGTACAGTGGCCGAGGGACTGTCCCAGCCACGTTCCTGTGGCTGGCCTGGCACCTCCCAAGAATGAAATGACCTCACATCCCCCTTCACAGCCATGCACTTTCTTCTGCATTAGCAGTTTCTGTAAGCATAACTGAGTTCCTAACAGCGTACTCCTCCGTCACGATCCTTCTGGCCTGGGACCTGACCAGAGAAAAGCGTGTTTGTTTTATCAAATTTATCAAATATAATCCCTAGAAACCATTTGAGTGGAGAAATATTCTCAAATAAAATCCTATATTTGTATTGACATATTTTCTATATCCTTTCATTCCTTTTTTTCTATTTTTTATTATTTCCCTCAGCATAGTCGTTCTTCAAAAAACTTTCAAGGGGATGATTCATTGCATCATAGAGTAACTCATGCTTGAAGGGAGCCCTGAACAACAGTTTGTCTGGCTCACCTGCCCAGGACATGGTGAACTAGAGGAGGTTGCTCAAGACCTCCACCCAGTTTTGTACCATCCACAAAGGTGCTGAATGTGCACACAGTCATAGCATACAGGGGGATCAGAAAGATGTTCAACAGTGTTGGTCCAAGTGCTGGTCACTGAGGGATGCAGCTAGTAACTGCCTGCATGGAGGATTCTGTACCACTGATAACAGTGACTGAGAGGGGACATGACATCATTACAGGTAACACAACACCAACATCAACAATAATTACAGACCACAACCCAGGTCTGTAATGATTTCCATGATGACAGCTGTGCGGAAGAGCAATGGGTTCGTGTTTGGAATAATATCCAGTCATCAGTTTGCACACTGCACCCTTGAGCTCCTGGTTCCTCATGCTGAGGGGGTTCACTGCTGGAGGCACCACTGAGTACAAGACTGACAACACCAGATCCAGGGACTGGGAGGAGATGGAGAGGGGTTTCAGGTAGGCAAACGCACCTGTGCTGACAAAGAGGGAGACCACAGCCAGGTGAGGGAGGCACGTGGAAAAGGCTTTGTGACATTCCTGCTCAGATGGGATCCTCAGCATGGCCCTGATGATCTGCACGTAGGACAGCATGATGAAAACAAAACAGGCAAAGGCTAAACAGGCACTAACCACAAGAACATTTTACTTTGAGCCTTTCAATTCTTTTCCCCATCCCATCATGGGGGAAGCTGTGTGGGGCTTAGCAGCAGGACAGTCATTATGGAAGGAATGTTGTGGGTTGATTATTGAGACAAGTATCCAACATGATAGAATGAGCTGAAGGAATACTAAAACTAATCAAGAATGCCACCCTCCTCATCAGGAAAAAGGAGCTAAGTGACCTGCTGGGCCTTTCCATTACCATTTGAGTCTCTTTGTGGAGAGGTTTCTGTTAACTGGGAATCAGAAAATTCACTTTTCTTTCTCAGTGCTAAATGCCCAGGAAGCTTAGCATGCTCCCCTTCAGACGTAGATTTGCTCACATCAGAGAAAAAAATCTCATGGCCCATCGCAAATTCAGTTCATTTCCCTTTGTGCATCGCTCTTGAAGAACATCTTCATTTCTCCTGTAGAACAGAGTTCAGCATCTCATGGCCAACTCGGTCTCGAGGATAACATGGGGCACAGTCACGGGTTTGGAGCCAGGGAGGTGGAGGTATAGGGAAGCATTTTCTGTTCCTGCACAGATTGAATGGATTTATTTTCTGCTTCCCTTCTCTTTGGTTTGGTTTAACTTCCTTCCACAGGTTTGGCACTTTTAGCACCTAAACTTCATGTCTCTTTTTTTTTTTCTACTTTTTAAAGTCCTGAAATTATGTAATTATACTGGAAGTTGCCAGTCAGGCTAATGAACATGATTCTGACAGCCTTTTAAAAATCATTCATGGTGCTGTGAGCATCCAGGGGGGAGCAGCGGCAGCACCAGCATCCCCACCTTCTCTCCTGAGGCTGCTTACTAACTGTCTTATAACAGGTGAGAGTGACAGAGAGGTGTCCAGAGAACCTTCTCCAGATGGTTTCCAGGGGAATGCTAGAGAGAAAAAGGTCACTCACTGCCTCCTGCAGCATCATGTACTGAGAGTTGTGCTCCTACCCCTTGGCTCCTGACCATGCTAAATCCCTTTGGGCATGCCCTGAAGTGCTGAGAGTGGGGCAGCACAGACAGCACCAAAAGGAGCCACAGGCATCTGTCCAGCATGGCTGGGCTCACTGGAATGGGCTTCCTTCACTGCGGCGAATGAGGAGACGGGACGCAGCTTGATGCAAGCAAATGTCGGTTTATTGTACAGGAGCACAACTTTATATACACTTTCAAAGGCTGCGCGTCTTAAACCAATTGGTTCCTGAGGCTAAGCCTTGCATACTAGGCAATCCCTGATTGGCGGCTAATTAACAGCAAGATGTTGCCTTTCCTTGGCGCCAACTTTGGCGCCATCCGTTTCCCGCTCCCCTGTGCTCTGCAAACAGGCCTCATCATGTTAATTGCTGTCTAGACAAGCTCATCATGTTGATTGTTGTCTAGACAAGCCAGAGCACATTCCCCTCAGCTAACTGATTGCCACGCATGGTCCTAGTTTCCAGCCTGCTCCTGCATCTCCCCCTTCCTGTTGCACAAAAAGAACCCCTGAAACCGAGCAAAACCAAGGCACAAGTAATAGAACAAATAAAAAACCAACTAAGACATGATATCAATGTCAAAATAACCCACTGTCCTTGTTCCGTACAATTTTACAATTTCCCCTTTTTGCTTTTTGAACAGCTAGTACCAGGTTTGCCATGTTCTGCAGGGCCCTTGCAAACATGACAGCAACCAAGGCAATAGCAAACAAATAATACTGCCAATTGAGTGAATAAATGCTACAAAGGCTGAAATTTTCTCAGATTTTGATAACATGTTGCTGCAGTGGGGCGCCTAAAATCCACGCAGCACATACCATCAAAATCCTCACAGCCATGTCCCTGAACCAACAACAAAGGCAGTAGCAATTTTGACTCACATTCTTAACTGCCTACCAAACAAGGTGATTTAACTCTTTAATGCTTTTCCTACTGTTACTCTGGGTAAGATAAGAACCGCTGCGATACACGTTCCTATCATAGCCTCCTACTACATTAACATCTACAGAAAGACAATTATCGACAAAGTGTAAACAATATCATCTTTCTTTTAAATTAACATTATACATAGATGGAAGGGCACACCAAACAAGAACTGGTTCAATCAAAAAGTTCGAAACATCAAACATCGCATGCCTTCTTTGAACACACCTCTGGGGTCATTCCCTTCATTCCCTCTCTTTTTTATGCAAAGAGAGACAGAGAAGCCCCTATTTACATCTCTGAGCCCGGACACAAACCGCAGCTGTATGCGCCACCAGGCTCAGGGCAGAAATCATTCATGTAGTTACATAACTATATCTAAACAGTAATCTTCACACAGTTTTTCTTTCATTCTGTAGGGTCGGTGTCGGTATCAGTTGTCTGCAATAAAGGTTCACGGAAAGGTCTTACATTCTTCGCTGGGATCCATCTAGGTCCTTTTTCTGTAGAGACACAAGCATAACCTTTTCCCCAAGTAACAAGAGGATATGGTCCCATAATTTTACCTGTTTCTGGATCTCGGACCAATACTGGGGCTTTAACCCGTGCCTCGAAGGAGGCATTTGCAGTAAAATGTCGAACTATCGGTGGATTGTTATCTATTAAAGAACAATTCAAAAAATTAAAACCATACAATGCTTTCTGTAACCGTTCCTCCGGAATAGCCATTCCCATTCCCCCTTTTTGTTGTTGTAATAAACGCTTTAGAGACTGATGAGACCGTTCAATGAGAGATTGACCGGTGGGGGAATGAGGAATGCCAGTAATATGAGTTACACCCCATAGGGCAAAAAAGGTTTTGATAGTGGTTGAAACATAAGCTGGACCATTATCTGTCTTTATCTTTAAGGGAATACCCAAAGTAGCAAAAGCACGCATTAAATGTCTGTTAAACAGTTTGTGTGAAGGTGGATGAGAAGTTATTTGGCCTGTATAGTCGGCAAGTGCCATAACAAAGGTGTCTGATTGCTGATAAAGCCATTTTAAGTATACTGTTGTTATTGGTAGACAAATACAGACAAAATCCTTCCCTGATAAGGTTAGCAGGCGTGATCTAGCTTTAACAATCAGAGAGGCAAACATTTCATGTTGTGTCAAAATAGTTTTTGTAGACTGGTTAGGTAAAAAGATCCATTCAATAATTAACAGGGGGTCCGAGTTCTGAAGGTCCCATTGAAATATCAGGGCATAAGGCTGTCGTACAGGGTTTAAAATAATCAAGTAAAAAGGTAATTCAGGGGCCCATCGGTGGGCCTGTCGAGAAGCGATAGCCGAGGCAACCTTTTGTAAAGATGTATCTGCTTCAGAGTTAAGATTACGTGGAGAGCAAAGATTAGTGTCCCCTTTTAGCAGGTCAAACAAAGGACCCAAGTCTGTATTAGAAATTCCCAATAATGGTCGAACCCAGTTTATTGTTCCCAGTAATTTTTGTGCATCATGCAGGTTTCTTACATTGGTATTGATCTGCAATGGTTGAGGAATAATAGTTTGTGCTCTTATTCGCCAGCCCAGATATTTCCAAGGGGGAAACTTTTGGACCTTTTCTGGTGCTATACAGAGACCTGCCGAATTCACGGCATCTGTGACAAGGGCTACAGCTTTCTCCATGACTTCGTGATGTTGTGCTGCCACTAAAAGGTCATCCATATAATGATACAGTAACACAGTAGGCATAGCATTTCGGACAGGACTGAGTATTTTCGCAACATACCATTGACACATTGTAGGGCTATTTTTCATACCTTGTGGCAGTACAACCCACTGATATCTCTGCAACGGAGCTTGCATGTTGATGCTTGGAATGGAAAAGGCAAATTTTGGTGTATCATCTAGATGCAATGGGATACTGAAAAAACAATCTTTAAGATCTATGACAGTTAGATGCCAGTGTCAAGGGATCATAGTTGGAGACGGGAGCCCGGGTTGGAGGGCTCCCATATCTTCCATAGCATCATTAATTTTTCTGAGATCATGGAGCAAGCGCCACTTGCCAGTTTGTTTTTTAATAACAAAAACTGGTGAATTCCATGGGCTGGTAGAGGGCACAATGTGTCCTTTGGACAGTTGTTCTGAGACTAAGTTTTGAAGTGCGCGAAGTTTTTCCAAAGGAAGGGGCCATTGATCCACCCAAATAGGAACATCAGACTTCCAAGTTATTTTTAGGGTGTCACGCACTTCAATGGCCCCATCTAAAAATGTGTACGGATAGACATTCCCCATTGTGACAATACATCACGTCCCCACAAAACCATAGGGACAGGTAGCACAAAAGGTTTAACAGAAGCCACATGTCCCTCTGGTCCTTGAATTTGAATTAGTTCCAAACTCTGACGACTATTACCGGTCCCCCCTATCCCAGCCAGTGCCTGAGAGACATTAGTCAGTGGCCATTGCGGAGGCCATTTGGCTTGAGAAATTACTGTGACATCAGCTCCAGTGTCAATGATCCCATTTAGTGCTATTTGTTGGTCATTGTAAATAAGGGTACACTGATACATAGGTCGCTGTGGAGAAATGGATTGTACCCACAAAATGTGAGGTAACCCTGTAGATCCAAAACTTCCTTTCCTCTGCGGAGGGTGATCAGAGGTAAGAGAGCTTACCCCTGCCGGGATCAAAATCAATTGCGCTATTCTACTACCTTGCATTTTCAACAGCTAGTTTTGTTAGCAATATATCCCGAGCTTCCGCATTATCTACTTGACGTTCCAAAGCCTGTTTTAGTCTATCAATAAACTGCATATAAGGTTCTCGAGACTCCTGAGTGATGTTAGTAAAAGCTTTTTGTGGCTTTTGTACATCAGGAACCTGGAAAAAAGCCTTTTTTGCCTCTTCTCTAATTGCCTCGAGAGCCGCACGGGGGCAGTGTTGAGCCTGTGTTACCGGATCAACATGTGCCCCGGTGCCCATAAGATGTTCTATTGTTAATGCAGCTAATACAGGATCATTATGATTAACATACGTGAGCAGGAGTGCTTGCAGTCCTCCTCTCCAATGCGACTCCCACAACGTATACTGAGTCGGGGTTAGTAACAATCGTGCTAAAGATTTCAAATCATGAGGAGTCATGATATAAGTATCAAACACAGAAGATAACAGGCTTATAAAATAGGGAGAAGAAATACCATGTTCTGTAACCGTGCGGCGCAGTTCTTTAACAACCGAAAAAGAAAGAGCCTCCCATCGTGCTCCCCCTGCCCGACCCTGAGAATACAAGACCGGAGCAACTATAGTTTTAGCCATGTCCAAATCCCCCTCCTTTAAGGCTTGTTTCTTTATTTTTGTCCACACATCACGTAGATCAGGAGGGTATAAATCAGGTTCTTTTTCACGGTCTATCGGTCCTGGGTCAAAAGGATCTTCTTCTGGCGGATACCCCACTGCATTGACACCCAGGGGTCTAGAGCACTGTGACTTAGAGGCTGATGAGGAAAGAGCTGTAGGAGCTTGCGATTCCTCCTCCTCTCCTTCCTCTGCTTTCATAGTCTCAAAAATAGCTCTCCACGAAGAGAGCAGACGGTGGGACTCAGTATTGCCCTTTGTCGCAGAATCCCATAATTTCACCCCTGTGTCGTCCCAAAGTTCCCGCGTAAAAATTGTAGATGCAGTCACTGCGGGCATATTTACTTGCACCCACCTGAGCATTGCTTTAAGGTCTTGTCCAGAGATATTTTTCTTATGTTTATTAAGAAGACCTTTCATAAGCTCATAAACGTCTCCTTCTGGGGACGAAGCCTGATTCCCCATTACGGATTCCCCACAGCTCACCTCTCACCTCCGGAGGGATTTATGGCCGGCTCCTGCTTCCTTTCAGCAGATCATTCAAAGTTCTGTGGGATTCGCTGCATGTCGCTCAGATAGGCGATTCGAGAGCCCTTCACGTTAGATCCTTAAACGTATCACGTCGGGGTCACCAATTTGCGGCGAATGAGGAGACGGGACGCAGCTTGATGCAAGCAAATGTCGGTTTATTGTACAGGAGCACAACTTTATATACACTTTCAAAGGCTGCGCGTCTTAAACCAATTGGTTCCTGAGGCTAAGCCTTGCATACTAGGCAATCCCTGATTGGCGGCTAATTAACAGCAAGATGTTGCCTTTCCTTGGCGCCAACTTTGGCGCCATCCGTTTCCCGCTCCCCTGTGCTCTGCAAACAGGCCTCATCATGTTAATTGCTGTCTAGACAAGCTCATCATGTTGATTGTTGTCTAGACAAGCCCGAGCACATTCCCCTCAGCTAACTGATTGCCACGCATGGTCCTAGTTTCCAGCCCGCTCCTGCACTTCACCTTTGACAAATGCTGCCCATGAGACAATCACCATGGAAGAAGTACTCTGCCAGTTTCCTATGAGCAAAGCTCTCCTGAACTGTGATCTTGCGAAGCATTGAGACATCTGAGAATTGGAAAGAATAGTCTGTATGTTTGAGGACTTTGGAAACAAGCAGGACATGCTGGTATGTGGATAATCTGCCTGTGAAGGGTTGCTTTGAATTAAAGCATTTGTTTAAAATAGATGTTGGTATCTCACAGGTCTTGTTTGGTTTGTTAGTTGTTGGGGGGTTTTTTTGTTTGTTTTTTTAAGAAAAGTATTGCATTTTTCTGTGCATTTATATAAGGAGTTAGATTAGAAAACAATTATGGTGACATTTCTCTCATGTGAACTCTAATTTTATCTGGGAAATTTTGAATGGCACCTCTGTGAGATAGATACAACCCAGAGGGAAAAGGCAGGAATACCTTGGAAAGAGAATCAAACTCTTAGGATGACATGCTTTTGTGAAATGAAAATTTTCTCTGGAGAAAACCACCCCGTGTTTTTCACTTGGCTGTTTTGAATGCTTTTATTACGTGTGTTCTGACCTGCTGTTCTCATCATTAATACGTCAGAGTTTAAGACGACTTCTCAAAGGGTGTTAGTGACAGCTGGAGAGATGCAGCCAGCATCCTCAGTCTTCTGCCTGGAAGAGGATATTCGTTCCCCATGTCCAACTGAGATTCTTCAACATCTTTCAGCTGAGTCTCTGCTTCGTAAGAGGCAATCTGCCGTTGTGGTGCTGCTCACTTGTAGTTCACAGCCTTCAAGTGTGCCCAGTGAGAAGTCTACGCTCTGGGAAAGGTGGGACACGCAAAGGAAAGGCTCCATTCCTCAGACAAGAAGAGCATCGCTCTGCTTCCACGAGAGCTTGCAGGGGACTGGGAAGCATTGCAGGGCGGGATTGGAGCAAATGGGTCCTCGGTTGGTTTTGTAAGCTGTCGTAAATCCAGGAGACAAAGCAGCAAATTTAAAATGATTCAGGACTCCAGGAGTTCTAAAAGCATGACCTACTCAGGAAAAACTGGGTGTTGTGGGGAGGTCACCCACTTTTAATCTCTTTCTTTTCTGTATGACTGGAAACTGCATGAAGCATTTTGACTGATTGCAAAAAATGTCTTTAAGCACCCTGAAAACTTGTGATGTATGCATCAGCTGCTGCTTATCTACCTACCTAAGATGTTCTGCGGATGCATCAATGTCACTGGATTCATTGGCAGATAAAACTGTGTTTTACTTCTGAGGAGATTCACATGTCACCATGCAAAAAGGAATGATTCAGATTTAAAAGAGTCTCCCAGATATTTGAGTGTGTGGACACAGCATCAGGGGATGAGCCCTTACATGTGAGGAGAGCTGGGATTCATGTCTCTCACTCAGGTCTAAGAAACAAGTCATACTCTGCCTTGCTTTGTTTTGATGGCTTCTCCTTACCCAGCCTTGTCTTGCTTTATCTTCCCCCTTTTCCTCCCCATCCTCCTTTTCACCCTATCTCTTCTGCATGTTCTGATGTTAAATGCAGCTCTTACAAGACCTGGACAGGGAGTGTAAGAAAGACTGTTCTTGAAGGGGCTAGTATATATCTATTTAATTCCTTTCTTCTCATCAGTCACCAGGTCTTCTATTTAATAAAATCACCTTTAAAAAGAAGTCAAGTTTCTTTTTTCCTGATGACAAAACCCAGTCACTGAGGCTCAAGGATTCCATTCTCCCCTCTCTTTACAAAGCTCCCTGCATCAAGCAACCCCTGTTAGATTCCCTAACATTCATGCAGGCCTTGGTCAACCTCACCTAATCCTGCAATCACGTGTATGCTGGTGTTTGGAGTCTTTCTCTAGGCTTGAAGCGTATGTGATGGTGGACAGGCCATCATCATCCTCTAAGAGCCTGTTGTTTGGATTGCTCTGTATAGGGAAAATGCCCCGAAGAAAAGGCTTGGAGAATCACACTGTTGGATCTGGATTCATTCTTGTGGGGTTTTCTGACCTGCCCGGCCTGCAGGGCCTGTGCTTCACAGTCCTCCTGGTAATCTACCTTGTGGTCCTCATAGGAAACAGCCTGACTGCTCTCATCACAGTGGTGGACTCAAGCCTTCACAGCCCCATGTATTTCTTTCTGAGGAACTTGTCCTTCCTGGAGATCTGCTACACGTCAGTCACCCTGCCACAAATGCTGGTGGGTTTCCTGAGGGAAGATGGCAGGATCTCCTTCCTTGGCTGTGCTGCCCAGCTGTATTTCCTGGTTTTGCTGGGCAGCATCGAATGCCTACTCCTGGCTGCCATGGCCTACGACCGCTACGTAGCCATATGTGACTCCCTGCACTACACCCTGACCATGAGCAGGGTGCTCTGCATCAGACTGGTGGTGGGGTCATGGGTGGCTGTCGTACCAGTGCAAGTAGGACAGACCTACCAGGTGTTCACTTTACCCTTCTGTGCATCCCATGACCTTAACCACTTTTTCTGTGATGTTCCCCCGCTGCTAGAACTGGCCTGTGCAGACACTTTCTGGAACCATGTGGTGCTGTACACCATCATCGTGGTATTTGCAGTCCTTCCTGCCTCCTTCATATTTATTTCTTACATTGCAATTATCAGGGCAATTCTGAAAATGCCTTCAGTTCTGGGCAGACACAAAGCTTTCTCCACCTGCTCTTCACACCTCGGGGTGGTGATGCTCTTCTATGGCTCAGCCACAGTCGCCTACTTAAAGTGACGGTCAAAGGATTCCGTAGACACTGATAAATACTTTGCCCTGTTTTACACAATTGTGACTCCCATGTTCAACCCTGTCATCTATAGCCTGAGGAATAAGGAAGTGAGAATTGCCTTGAAGAGACTCCTATGGACAAAGTGAAACCACAGGGTATGTAAAATATTCCTAAATGGTACCAGAAGTCCCACTGGGGCTGCCTTGTTCCAGGGCCGGCTGCAGGGCTGTGAAGGTGGCTGTGCAGGCAGTGGTGTCCAGGGCTGTCCTTGCCAGCAGGGTCCCTGCAGCCCAGGGGGCTGTGTGCTGGGGCAGGGGCTCTGCCGCCTGCCAGGGGCAGCTCTCACCCTGCCCAGGAGCTCCCGTGGGGCTGTGGGGAGAAGCTGTGGGTGGAAGGAGCAACCCTACTGAGGGCAAGGTCCTTGTGCTGGTGATCGGGTGCTGCACGGGTCAGAGGTACTCACAACTCCAGCTCAGGCCCAGGTCATTTCCAAGGGGACGTGTCATGAGCATGTTCATTGCAGGGGTTCCCTGCTTCACTCTGTGCTTTCCTGAATCTGTGCGTCCACTTTTCTGTGTCTTGGCTTGTTAGAAATGGAAACTCAGCTGTGGAGGTCAGACCAGGGGCACAGACTATTAAAGCATTACACAGGTTTACCAGGAATTTCAGCAAGTGCCTTCACTCCCCACCAGCTTCCACATCAAAATATCCTTTCCTTTTCCATCAGGGTTTGGATGACCTGTTGTTCTTTCAGGCGTGCAGACAGGGAGCGGCTGCAGGGCAGAGCTGGGCACACAGGGGCTGAGCTGGGCTCTGTGAGCGCTGGCAGGGAAGAACCATGGGGCCAGAGAAAGAGCTGCTGGCAGGGAGAGCTGCAGGATGGAGACATAGGGACAGAGGGGGCTTGGGGCAGTGGAGGAATGCTGAGGAGAACACTAACACAGGGTAGATAGGGGCACCACCCACTGTGCCCTACCATGCAGATGCCTTCCCTGAAAATACACAAGTTTTCTCTCTTCTATAAGCTATCACAGCCTTTAGCTCATAAGTTCCAGGCTCCTTGGTACCTCCTCATCCAGCAGAGCTGGGCAGCTGAGAAGGAGCTGGAGGGACACAGCAGATTCCCTCACACTGCCCTAAGGCACAGACAGTCCCCTTGCCTCTCAGCACTCACCCTGCTCTCCCTGAGCACAGCACAAAAACCTTCTGACCTGACTCTGGCCATGGACGTTGCTCAGCACGGGCAGAGCAGATGCTGACAGGCCCTTCTGCGCTGGGAGCAGTTGGGTCTGACCAAGTCCAAGGGCAGGACTGGCCCCTACCCCCACGGTTCCCATGAAGCCCCTGCTGCAGAGCGGGGCTCACTGCTGGGCAGCCAGCGGGCACAGCCCCTGCTCCTCACAGCACACTCGGCCAGCACTCAGCACAGCTCCAGCCACGGCTCTGAAGGGAGCTCTCCTAGGAACGGTAGAGGGGGGGACACGGGGCAGCGGGGTCGGATCTAAGAGAAAGGGCTTTACCTTGGCTCACGGCAGTCTTTCCTGACTTGTCACTATGCTTGCTCCATGAACAGGACCCTAGGGTTGGAGGCAGCAGATGTCCAATATAAGTTGCACCACCCAGTTCCTCCTCCTGGCTTTTGGAGACACATGGGAGCTGCTGCTCTTGACCTTCTGGCTCTTTCTGGGCATCTACATGGCTGCCCTCCTGGCCAACGGCCTCATCATCACCACTGTAAGCTGTGACCACCACCTCCACACACCCCATATATTTCTTCCTCCTCAACCTGTCTCTCCTTGACCTGGGCTCCATCTCCACCACTCCCCCTAAAGCCATGGCCAACTCCCTCTGGGACACCAGGGACATCTCCTATGCAGGATGTGCTGCACAGCTCTTTCTATTTCTCTTTCTCATTTCAGCAGAGTATTCTCTGCTCACCACCATGGCCTATGACCGCTACGTGGCCATCTGCAAACCCCTGCACTACGGGACCCTGCTGGGCAGCAGAGCTTGTGTCCACATGGCAGCAGCTGCCTGGGGCACTGGGTTTCTCTGCGCTGCGCTGCACACGGCCAATACACTGTCACTGCCGCTCTGCTAAGGCAATGCCCTTGGACAGTTCTGTGAAATCCCCCAGACCCTCAAGCTCTCCTGCTCACGGGCCTACTACAAGGAAGCTGGGCTTCATGTGCTTAGTGCCTGTTTAGTCTCTGGCTGTTTTGTTTTCATCGTGCTGTCCTACATGCAGATCTTCAGGGCTGTGCTGAGGATCCCCTCTGAGCAGAGACGGCACAAAGCCTTTTGCACGTGCCTCCCTCACCTGGCTGTGGTCTCCCTTTTTCTCAGCACTGCCACCTTTGCCTACCTGAAGCCCCCTCCATCTCGTCCCCATCCCTGGACCTGGTGGTGTCAGTGCTGTACTCAGTGGTGCCTCCAGCAGTGAACCCCCTCATCTACAGCATGAGGAACCAGGAGCTGAAGGGTGCAATATGCAAACTGATAGCTGGATGTTTTTCTTAAGCAATAAACTTCTGCTAGCAATTATAAAGTAACTCATTACAGACCCAGAATGTGTCCTCTATTTTTTGTTGTTTGTGGATTTGGGTGGTTTTGGTTTTGGTTGGGTTTTTTTTCTTTTTTACTTATAATATTGTTATTGCATTTATAATTCACTCTCATCTTTGCTTTTCTGCCCCAGTGGCTGTGTAAATGATGAGCCCTGCTCTCTGCCTGTTTGAACAAAATAAAGGGCCCTTCAGTCACTATTTTCCCCTGAGATCCTTCCTCCAAGGCCTATTTGGAGCTGCAGGGGCAGTTCCTGTGTGCAGAGCTGGAGGGGAAAAGAGTCCTGGCATGGCCGCACTGCCAGGGGGTGGAAGCCCTTGGCTCTGCAATACTGTCCTCCTTCCACTTCCATGCTCCTTCTGATCCCTTGCGTTGCTGTCAGGCCTGAGTGCGCTGGCAGCCTGGTCACAGCCCTGCTGCGTGGCAGTGCTGTGACCGCAGACAGGGACAGGCAGTGGCACCTCTGTGACACAACTGGCCTCCATAAAATGTTCTGGATTGACAAAAACCGCCTGAATGCAGCCCTGGGATGTGCTCCCTTGAACCGAGGTGCCTGTCTCCACTGCTCATGACGAGGGCCATCTCCGAGAGGTGCCGAGCAGGGCGCTACACCCCCGGGCTGAGGTGCTGCCAGCCTCTGGCAGGGGCAGCAGGAGGCCAGGCAGTCACTGTGCCCACTGCAGTGCTCTGCCTCCGCACATGCCAGGGAAGGGCTCGCTAGTGGAATCCCTTGAGATAAGCACCTTGGCCAAATGTATGGAATGTGTTTATTAAGGCCCTGTATAATGTGGTGGTGTGCCTTTTCAGCTCCTCTGTAGATGATCCCAAGCTGTGTAGAGCCTTTGATCTACGATCTACCTCCTCTGCTTCACCCTGCCTTGAGCAGGATAGCTGGGCAAGACGACGTTCAAGGGTCTCTTCCAACATGAGTTATTCGATGGTTCCATGAATCGTTTTCTTAGAGAGCTATTTGAGACAGAATAGCAGGAGGAAGAAGGAAAAACCAGAAGAAAGAAGTGGAGGTATAAAAAGTACCAACAGAAATACCGCAGTTCTTCTGAGGAACACTTCTCCACTCAAAACATGAGTAGGAAATCTATTAGATTAATTGCATGAAAGAATCTTCCTTTTATCTGCTCAGGTACAGGGTCACAAGGAGGGTGCTGGGTTGGGATGCCTGCCTGAAGGGTGGTTTCCCAGGTGGTGGAGCTTTCCTTGGAGGTAAGAAAGAGCAGGAGAGAGAAGCACTGCCACACAGTGCAGCTTAGAAAGTGGAGGGTGGAGATCATGAGGAGGAAATGTCACTCAAGGGCTAATGCTGTGGTAAGAGACGTCCTCCAGAAGGAGTATGAGATCTGAGGAACAGAGTGTGAGGCTGGAAAGACATCAGTGCATGTGTGGAAATGCCAGGGTGAGAGCAAGGTGGGGAAACCAGGTGGGTGTCTGCAGCCTGCAGGGAAAAAGCAGCAGCTGTGGGACAGCGTAGGACACCCTGTGATGGACATGGCAAAGGGCACTGGCAAGGCTGGGAGTCACCAAGAGAACCAAAGTCTTTGTCCTTGTGGTTACAGCCATTGTCTCTGCCACCAAGGATAATGAGAAGATATTTTGTCCTAAGGCGCTGGGGCCTCATGGCCTCCTTGCAACCACTTGCAGAACATTCTTCTCCCCTTGAGTGATACTGCCCAAAGAATGTTCCCAGCATTGGCCACAGCCTGCCACCCTGAGGCCTGGCACCTGCACTCTGCTGCTCTCCTGCCTCACTCCCCCTGGGGGATGAGACACCATTATTTCTTGGCTACAAGAGCCAAGGGGGACACGGATGATGCAGGGTTTCAGACCCAGGTAAGCATCGCAGCTGTTGGCCCATCTGGCAGCTGTGCTAAAATGCTGATGCAAAGAACCTGCAGACACCTAAAGGAGCATTGTCACTGTGCTGTCCTGTGACTGTCAAGGTGTGGTGGCTTGAGCATTGCCTCGCAAGAGCCCACAAGCCTCTCTCTCACTGCCCCCTTCCTTCACACAGCTTGGTGTTTGTAGGATTGTTTCTCTCACAGGTCTTTCACTCACTCCTCTCCCTTACAGATGCTGCACACTGTGTCTCATCCTTTCTCCCACAGGCTGTCAGAGACGTGCCACTGGTATTTCTTATTGGCTCATCTATGGGCAGTGACTGGTTTATTATGGAGCGATTTGAAAGTGGCTTTCTTGGACATGGAGTCAGCTCTTAATCTTTTCTCACCATTGCCAGCCCTACAAACCCCATGACCACTCCCGAACCCTTGCCATGTAAACCCACAGGGTCATTAAAATCCCCAGTAAGATGTGAGGTTATTGATCCTAAGGCTTCCTCACGCTGGTTTAGTACCATTTTGTCCCCTTCTTCTTCCTGAACTAGTTTGTTTATGTCAGGGAAGAGAGGCATTGGACATCAGTTGTGGCACCAGATTCAATCTCAGACACGTTTAAAAAAAAAAGCAGGTACCTGTCGCGACGGAAGGAAGACACAGTCACTCAATATGAGTGATCAGCAGACTTCGTTTATTCTGTCTTACAGTCAGCTTTTATGCCTTGTTATAATTAGCTCATACATATTACAAAAGTTAAGCTCATTATTGGTTAGTTGCCTAAATACCAAGCCCGCCCCTAGTTTCTCTTCTGTAGTTATCTGTTCCCTCCTGCAACATTCTTTACTGACCGCAATCTTCCTGTTATTGTGTAACAAGAACAGCCAAGGACAGTGTATTTTTGCTTTACTTCAGATAAGATGAGTGCTATGTGCATTTTTGTCCAGCCAGCTGGACTATGTCTATGTGACCTTTTTCAGCTAGCCAGTTATCCACAATTCCCCTGTTTTTATTTTGGGCGACATAGGCTTGGTTGACCATTTTCAATAACAGTGTTTTAACACAGGAAAATATACAGCTAAGCACTACTAAAACTATTACAATAATGATCAAAAATAATAATCCCGTTTGCAAAATGCCTTTAAGCCAGCCTCCTAGTCCCAACCAATTTCCACATTCAGAATACAGCATAAATACAGAATACAGAATAAATTATCTCCATCAAGGCAAAAAGGCTTCTCTTTAAGCACAGAGATGTTTGCTAGTTCAAGGCAGAAACCCATTTCTTGTAGGGAACATCTGAAGCACTTTTTTTTAGTGGGTTTGTAATCAATTCCGTATTTTTCCTTGAGAAGCTTAAGCTGTTCCTCTTGTTTCAGGAGTGTTTCCAACTCTGATTTGTCGAATAGGTCCGCATTTCCCAAAAATATCATACATTTCCTCCGCTGTGATTTTATACGGCAGGTTCCGAATATAAAGGATCCGATTGACCTCTGGGGGCAGCCGGATGTCAGCTCGCTTGGCCGCTTGCATCGCCATGGCGCCGATCGGAGGCGGGGGGGGGTGTGCCTTGGAGAGAAACCGCGGGTTTTTACTATCATCAGTCCATTTGTCACTTCAGATTACCGCAATGTGTTCTACAATATGCTACACTACAAATCACTTAGAAAACTATACAAGAAAGCCCATTTAAAAGTGGACTGCCTTCTAGAGAGGATAAAAATTACAATCATAGTCATCTCATTTTATGAGATTTCCAATTGTATTTTCTGGTAAGAACACAGTTGGTATTCCAGTTTCTCTTGAATTGTGTGTGATGGTACCACGACAGTCATTAGTAATGTGATTAAACTAAGCATTCTTTTGCAGCAATGTTCTAGGTACAAGATCTGATGCTATACAATTGATGTGGAGGAAAATTACAGTAGAGAGCACCCTCTTCTCCTTCCATCCCCCTTTTTTTTTTATCTCTAGTGTGTATATATATATATATAAGTTTAAAACTATATATAGTAATTTGAAACTAATTCTGCTATGGACTTCAAAGGAGCTGCAGTTGGTTTATAAAAATGAAAAATGTAGGTTCAACTGAAGTTAATGAGTATTTTGACAATCTCGTCTGATATTGGCAAATGTCAATTTTGCAGTAAAGTTACTCTGGTGATATGAGCTCTATTGCTCTCATCTCACTAATGTAGAAAACTGGGTTTAGATCGGAAAAATCCAATATCCTGAAGAAAAAGAAAAGTAAATTAAGAGTGTTCTTATGGGCTGAATTCTATAGAAATAAAAGTGAGTTTCTTAATCTATTTAGGTAGGGAATAGCATCAATCCCAAAATGTAATTCAACCATTCCTGCAGTAATTTTCTCCTTCTACTGTTCCTTTCATTGTTTCTTCATCAAGATAATAATGAATCTTCAAATTTAATTACCAACTACTGATTGCATATTTTCCTTTTTACTTACAGACATTGTCTTCTGAGACAATGAAGCTGTACACTTCCCCTTGTATTTATGTAGTCTCGTTCGTAACAATTTAGCAAGAAGAAAACTCTTATTTTCTGAACATACCGTGATATTGAATGACACAAGTTTACAATATTTTAAAACATATATAATCGATGAATCAGATGCTTTACAAGATACAGTGGAAAGAAGTGACCAAAATAAAGTTTTCAGAGAACCAACTCTTATCAAAGTGACAATCAAATGGCTGTTCCAACACAACTTGTCAGAAATCTGAAGGGGTATTAATGAGGCAGAGCATGACTTCTTTGGATTACTAGAGATGATTTCCAACCATTCAACCAGTTGTAGGTATGTAAAAGAGTAGGTATTGCCAAGAGTATGTCAAGAAACAGAACACAGATCACTCCTGCCTTCAAAGAAAAAAAAAAAAAAAAAAAAAGACTGCAGCAACACAAAACATTGTTATGCTAAAAACAGTGCCTGGGAGGAAAAGCTTAAATCAGATTTGGGCCCTAATGAACAAAATTACCTCATATAGGTGTTAATAGAAAGAAGAATTAAAAAATGATTATATATTGAAAGGAACAATAACTAATGAGACACAGCACAGCCATATGAAGGAGGACTCAGATCATTTAAGGGCCTAGTCTAACAGATGGCAATTGCAGTTCAGTTTAGATTAAGGAACGTTAAAGTCAAGAACAAAGGACATAAAGGAATTAACAGTACAGTTGTTTTCAGCACAGTGAACAGAATATGGGCAAGGGTTGGATTTTTTTTTATTTTCTTTTTCAGTTCAATAACTGAAGAATCGACGACTAATTCTACCTTCTGAGGACTAGACTAATCTATAACCTGGTATTATACAACTGGAAAAATCAAATGCGTGTGTCTGCCTTGAAGTGTCTTTCAGTTCATTTTATCTTCTCTCAGATCCGTTGCTCCTTCAGGCAGGGTGGTTTTGGTAAATAAGGGTAACTTTGAAAGTTTAATCAATAGAGGCATCGAAAAATTGCTTTGAATTTTATCCTGGTTTTCTGGTTGTCAGGGTTTGTATGCTACAGTCAGCAAGGGCACTGGCTGAGCGAGGGCTGGAATTTTCCAAATACTATCTCTGAAACGGTTTCTCAGACGCTGAGTATTTGTGGGTTGCCTTACACATTGTGGAGATTGGCATGGTCAGTAATGTGGTTGTGTGAGACATATGATGTGCTGCTGCCTACAAGTAGATTGGGTTTTATTTTCTCCTTTTGTTGTGTAACTCTACAGGAAGAGAACAGTCCTAGAACAAATCCTCGCTTGCTGGATGCGCCTCCTCAACAACTCTTACCTCTAACTGATAAAGACAAATGTATTAGTTGTTCCAGAATCAGTAAAACAGCACATAAAGATGGAATTCAGTTTTAGAAACTCTTAATATGCACCCAGTACTTCTTCTATGCTCTAATTGTGTATGATAGCAGTTGATGTTATATAAATCCTTAATGGTACTGAACAAAGACTGGGTTATAAGTGGAAACATAGAACACATTTTCATGGATGTGAAATGAGTTCATTGTCATAGGAGCAATTAAAATGCATTTCAGATGAAACTAATGGCTGGATGCTTACAGTCTTATATTTTAAACTGCTTTCCCTCATGAATTTATTTTGGTATATTTTCTTATGGTGCTATAGATAAGGATTCATTTGGCATGCATGTGCATCTTATCCCTATTTCCATAAGCATTCCGTTAGTTAATAGATACTGTAATGCTTGTTACTTCTCTCCCTCCTCCCTGCTGTTTGTGGACTATTTCTAATGCATGGTTTGTCTCTGTTGCTATTATTTTGCTTAATTTAGCGTAGCACAGAGACTCTGCAAGTGGAAAATGATTTCTTCTTTCCTGGGCCTTAACATATAGGATCCTGAATCATGTTAATAAACTAGAAGTGTTGTGATTAGATTCTGCTGATGGATACAAGCTCCCCTCTTGCATATGTTTCAAAAAAGTAGTATATGGATGTATCTTTGGCAGGTGTTTAGAAGTTGAATTCACCTGGGGACAGAGCTGGAGATAATTTTCACAGAAAGTTCGTCGTTTGCACGGAGTACAGCGTTAGATTCTAGATTCTCCTCTAAATGTATAAGACTATTATTTCAGGACCAAATTGTACTTGTTAGTATGCATTTATATTATAATAAAAGAAATTTATACTGTAATTGCAGTGTTTGCCCTAGCTTCCAGATTTAAAAGACCAATTAAGCAGCACACAAAATAATAACTTACTGAAGATTTCTTTAAGGAATAGTCAGTTCCAGATATTAGCATTTTTAAGCTTCTTAGAAATGGTTGGGTGTATTTTGCAGATACCTTTCCACATTTTCACCTTTTATATGGAAAGATAAATTGTCTTAGAAACTCCTTCTAAGCCAGCTTTTTGGGCTGGAAAGTAGGTTTCTGGAGACATTCTGAGATGGGTTGTTTGTGGTTTTTTTTCCTTTTTTTTTTTTTTTTTTTTGTTTAAGTGAGAGAAAGAAACAATGAAGCATTTTAAGCTAGACAGTAACAAAAAATTGCACTGCAGTGTTTGCGTAACACCTGTAATAATTTGTACATACAGTACAGCAATGACTTGTGTGTTCATAGGGAAGAGGCCAATACATTTTCTTTCTAAGCTACGTATTCTTGGTTTCAGTCTATAGCTTCTAAGCTAAGGAACTAATTTTTCATACCTGTTTCTTTTTTTTTTTTTTCCCCCCCCCACCCCGGAGGATTGCCTTATTTGCTAAATATGACACCTTATTCATCTCACAGCACCGCTCCACGTGCTCATATGGCTTCTTCCACCACAGAGCTTTCTATATAAATTTTTCCATTATGGTGCCCATGCAAGCAAATGAAAAAAATAAAATAAATAAAATAAAATAAAATAAAATAAAATAAAATCTACATTTTTGTATTCCTCAGGAAGTGGAATCCCGGTTGTATTGAAGCCAGTGGTAAAACCTCTATAGATTTCCTGGGGTCAGGATAGCATTCGTGGCCTTGACCACCGGTGCTTTTCTAGGTTGAAACATTTCTGTTACAACTTTCAGATGTTCAACCAACCACTTCAAGATGGGGATCCTCTGTGTGTCTATCCCAGCTAGGAGCTGGCAGATTGCATCCTCTGGGTCCCCATGTTATATTTAAGAATCTATTTTTAATGGCTACGTCCCAGTTTGAAGCTATGGTTTCACATCCCCAATATGCACAGTAATAGTGGTTAGGGAAATTGCAATAGCTTTTCCCTGGATTCGAACTGGGGCAGAGATAAAAAGGTTTTAATGTTCTTTCTTGTCGGCCGGGTGGGTCTAGTTCATAGAAGACTAAATCTTCCAATTTAACTTGGAATTTTGGGGATCCGGCTGTCACGTTATACCGAACTTCTATTGAATCTTCCCATCAACCTAAGGTCCAATTGAAGGGTAATGCTCATTTTCTTTTTTTTTTTTTTTTTAAATCATGGTAATCAATACCATTAATAGGATACTAGCTTTCATTTCCCCACTGTTCAGTACCTCTCTGCCTTCCTCGTCTACTCTTTTGCAGAGAGCAACGGGATATCAATATCTTCTCGGCAGCAGCAGGTAGTCTTCAGGGGAATTTTGCTGTTATCCTGTCAATAATTTCCAAGGTCTAAAGAGTTAGTTATCTCTTAAATATATTTCCACCTGTTTGGTTGTTGTGTCCGTTTCCAGGCAAATCTTATAGTACGCTTTCTTAAAACTCTGTACCAGTCTGTTTCATGTACTTCCCAAAGTTCAGGTACTGACAGTTCCCATCCACAAAATAATTTACGAATTTCCACTTGATCCTCTGGTCCCCTGGTACGTATCGCATCATTGTGACATTTCATACAGTAAGGTTGTTTCTTAAATGAAACACAGGACCAATCTCTATTACAATTTAGACATTGGCAAACAACCTAACATAAATGTCTGGAAGTAGGGTGTTTTAAATTGGGTATTCCCTGGAGATCTCCTATTCTGGGTGATTCGGGTATCTCCGTCTCTGTGTTGTTTTGTGGTCAGCCAGCAATGTTAGCGATGTCCCAGTAACGTCCTTCACACCACCCCGTGGCTCAACATTGCTGCTCCGTGGGTGGCATAGATAGAGATAGAGAAAAGATTCTGCCAACTATACAAACGAGGTTAACAATCTTTATCTTTATCTAAGCTTTAAACCCATTTACAATTATCAATAAACAATAACAGGCAATAACTAAAAATGACTAACAATAACTATAAATCCCTAACGTTACTACAATAACGTTAGCTAACAATTCAAAACTCAAACATGTCATAAGCTAATTTCAAAACATTGTCATAACAGGATTACATAACAAAACAAAATAAAACATTTCTTGGCATATATAAGGTTTGTTTGTGGGGGTTAAGAATCAAGAGCCAAGAGGTGGGCATTTAAAGGGGTAAATTTTCATGCCCCTTTAAGGTTAGGCTGCGCATGCATTTTCATTGTGCAGTTTTGGTCAGGGCATTAGCCTGAATCTTGACCAGGAGGGTCACGGACCAATTTGTTTGTCTCGCTACAAACAATCCTTATCATTTTGGAAAAGATGGGAGCAGGAGACAACACACTTTGTACGGTTTTGCTGTTCAGCCTTTGTCTCATCGTGACTACAGTAACCATCAGTATGTGCTTTTGTGAGTGTTTTTGGTCACGCTGGTACAGAAGAGTGCGATCTCTTCCTCGCAGTCTGCCCCGAGTAGTGGAACCCATGGGATACCAAAGCAGAGTGCGAGAGACTGTTATATAAACAAAAGAAAACTCTTGGTCTCCAGCAGTTACCATGTGACTTGTTATTTGTTTCTGTTCATCTTTGTTACCTCGTGAACAAAATACCAAGGACCAGAGACAGACTATCGTGGAGGGAACAGATGGAGTTACCACCTCGACATTATTCAGGACTGTGCTGGACTCATGAGTGAAGAAGCCTGTTTTCCACCTCACATGAGACTTTGCTGGACTGTTATTCTGTTATTCAACTTCTAGTTCATGTTTGTTAATAAATTGTTATTTGTTGTTTACTGGTTGTCAAATGATTCATTGAATTTACTTTACATCTAACACACGGTTTTCAAAGTAAATCAAAAGGGTTGGGTAATACATATAATAATAACCTACAAAACCAAAACCTATAAACAACACTTACAACTATACATTCCACTTAAGTAATAAATGAACTATAAATACTATAGTTTCTTTAAATATTCTTTTTATATATATATATATATATATATATATATATATATATATATATGCATCACTATCATGGCTAGACTATAGGGATTTCGCATGCACGGTCTTTCCAGATTGTTCCAGTACATTCTGTGGGGTTTAAAATTGCGCATGCGCATGTTCAAAGGCATACACGATAAAAGATGGCTGCTGAGTGTCCAGATGAAGTCCTGGACCCATTTCCCGAGCTTACCACTCCGGTAAGTTTGTTAATGGTAACATTTATGGCAATATGGCCAAATGACAGGTCCTTGCTTTCAATGCAATGTTTTCTCACCATCAGACCGCCACATCACCTGCCAGGGAGGAAGGCTCTGGAGTGCGCATTTTCCCCTCTGAACATCCCGTAAGGTGAGTGTTTTTTAAACGTCTAACCTGTATGGTTCATTATAAAGGGGAATCAAAACCCCCCTTTTTTTTTTTTTTCTCGTTGTTTAGGCAGAGGGTGCGTTTTTCTACTGTCACACGCCAAGAACTTATGGCGGAGGTGGAAAAGTATAAAAGACGTTACCCCATCCTCGTCTGCGCGTTCCTGACGGTTGTTTTCTTTGCTATTCTACTTGTATTCTTAATCAGCCTACATTGTTGTATGAATTGTTAATAGTTAATTATTCCCAGATTCTTGTTTGCTATTAAATTGTTATTGTGTTAACTATATAATCTGTATTGTCGACTGTACATTTCGGTGTACTACTCGAATTTGTTTAACGCCATTGGGTGAAATCCTAGTAGCAAATTGCATGTTAGTTATAACGTGTTGAAATAATCTTATAAAACATGGAACAGTACATGGCAAAAACAATAAGGTGGCTAATCCACATAACAAATAAAATAGGATTTGTTTTACCCAGAGGCTCCCGAGAAGCCAGAAAAACAAGTCAATATTCCAGTCTTTCCAAGTTCGGACGGGAATATGGGCTAACTTCCCTGTCTCTGCTGTGATTTGTTTAACTCCCTCACCATTGCCATCAATCTTCAAACAACAATTGGAAACTTTTCATTTACCACAAACACTTCCTTCTTCGGCTAGCAGGTAATCGAGAATCATTAGAATACTTTGGCTCCTGATCTGTACTTACAGTTTGGATTTTACCATCTGGTATTAAGGATAATTCCTCCTTTCCTACCTCCTCTGCTGCTGCAGAGTTTCATCTGCACATCCCATAACAAGTCACTGTCATGGTAAACTGTGGATAACTGGCTAGCTGAAAAGGGTCACATAGACATAGTCCAGCTGGCTGGACAAAAATGCACATAGCACTCAGCTTATCTGAAGTAAAGCAAAATACACTGTCTTTGGCTGTCCTTGTTACACAGTAACAGGAAGATTTCGGTGGGAAAAGAATGTTGCAGGTGGGAACAGAAAACTACAGAAGAGAAACTAGGGGCGGGCTTGGTATTTAGGCAACTAACCAATAATGAGCTTAACTTTTGTAATATGTATGAGCTAATTATAACAAGGCATAAAAGGTGACTGTAAGGCACAATAAACGAAGTCTGCTGATCACTCATATTGAGCGACTGTGTCTTCCCTCCGTCGCAACAAATGGCGCCCGAACAGGGACCCTAGAGAGGGCTGAACCTGCGAGCCACGGTTCGACGGAGATTCGGGTACCGGTCCTGAAAGCAGCGCAGGAGGCGGAAGGGCACAGTCCCCGCGCCCGGGAGCACCTACAGAGGGTCCC
Organism: Falco peregrinus; assembly: GCF_023634155.1. Taxonomy (NCBI): domain Eukaryota; kingdom Metazoa; phylum Chordata; class Aves; order Falconiformes; family Falconidae; genus Falco; species Falco peregrinus. Next base: position 5,171,242 of record NC_073743.1, on the reverse strand, counting down.
GCCGGCCACGCGTCGCCGAAGTCTCGCAAAGGCTGCAACAGCGCTGACGAAGGTATGGAGGGACAAGCGACGTATGATTCGCTCATATGCTTTATAGAAAAGCGGAGCGTTCGGGACATAGATTGTAAAAAGGAATTACTCGGGTTATTAGCGTATGGGATAGCATCCGGGACCCCCGCGGCAGTGGCGAGCGGCGGCGCGGCCCGGCAGGCCCCGTCCCGGCCGCGGTTTCTCTCCGAGGCGGCACCCCACCCCCCCCCTCCGATCGGCGCCATGGCGATGCAAGCGGCCAAGCGAGCTGACATCCGGCTGCCCCCAGAGGTCAATCGGATCCTTTATATTCGGAACCTGCCGTATAAAATCACAGCGGAGGAAATGTATGATATTTTTGGGAAATGCGGACCTATTCGACAAATCAGAGTTGGAAACACTCCTGAAACAAGAGGAACAGCTTAAGCTTCTCAAGGAAAAATACGGAATTGATTACAAACCCACAAAAAAAAAAAAAAAAAAAAAAAGTGCTTCAGATGTCACCTACAAGAAATGGGTTTCTGCCTTGAACTATCAAACATCTCTGTGTTTAAAAAGAAGCTTTTTTGCCTTGATGGAGATAATTTATTCTGTATTCTGTATTTATGCTGTATTCTGAATGTGGAAGTTGGTTGGGACTAGGAGGCTGGCTTAAAGGCATTTTGCAAACGGCATTATTATTTTTGATCGTTGTTGTAATAATAGTTTCTTGATCAAAACCAGCCAACACTATTTGTAAGCATTAGGCATATGTGGAAGAGAATGCCTTTATTTGAATCAGCAGTTAAGGTGTAGTTTAGTCTGATGCTGTGGTTTTATCTGCTTCTGGTGAATTTTTGAAGTGATGAAATCAGAGATACAAGGTATACTAAGAGTTATGAGGTAATAAGGTAATAATCTAAGTAAGGGTGCTGTCTTTTATATCTACAAGTGCAATATGCTTTTATGTAGCAGAGAGAAACTTTAACAATAATGTTGCTTGAGCGAGATGTGCATGTGACAACTTGGGAAAAGGGATATCACAACTGGAGTGCAACAGTGTTTCTATGTCTGGCAGAGTGAAATCTTTCAAGCCCTGAGTTTAGACAGTCTAAAATAAATTGTTAGTATTCAGAAAACCCATCTTAAGCCTCTTTTGCTTACATAGTGTTATGGAAGTCAACTGCTATTGTAGAGAATTAATGATTTTTTTTAATACATATTAACAAATACTACTATTTTAACTTGAGGCAGTTGAGTGAGAAATACTCACGTGTAGCATTTGAGGGAATGTCAGCATAAATCGCACTTACAGTAAGACTGCATTTTTAATTACTGTACTCGTTAAGATTCGATGATGCCATAAGGCTAAGGCCTTTTATCACAGATTGGTTCTGAACTAAAAGGTGTGTGCACATGTAGATATGCACATTTGTGTTATTTTCCTTAATTGGCTACAAAATAATATAATTAGGTTGGGGACTAGATCTTTGGAATTTGTCTATTATACTTCTGTTTGTTAAGGAACGTGCATAACACACAGCACCCATGTAGGCTTGGCTTGTGGCACAGTTGTCAAATTTAGCATAGACATTCAGACAGATAAGCAACGTACTCTTCTTGTGTGTATCACCTACAAGCCATTATGGCTTAGTGTGTAAATCTGTATGTAACTATTGAAAAAAACACTTATGAATGTATATAGCTTAGAACTAATTTTTTCCCTTTGTTAATTCTTTGATATCAATGAGGTATTCTTCAGAAAATGTATGGACTGGTTGGTTGCATAAGGGCAGTTGTTATTTGGACAGAAAATTGTTAATGGTCAGGGATTTTCCACTAAAATATTTGCAAATATTCCTAGTCAAACATCAGTTTGGTTTCTTTTTGGGTTTTGAGCTTGCATTAGTCCATGTTCAGAACTTTAAAATTACCTTTGAAGTTTTTAAACTTTTTATATCACTGGAACAGAAAGAGCATCTAAATTAAAGCTTCAAGCTAACTTTATTTTTCAAGTATTTCTGGAATTATACTTCTGAACTGAGATTTTATAAGTTGGCTGTGTATTTTCCTGTGTTAAAACGCTGTTATTGAAAATGGTCAACCAGGCCTATGTCGCCCAAAATAAAAACGGGGGAATTGTGGATAACTGGCTAGCTGAAAAGGGTCACATAGACATAGTCCAGCTGGCTGGACAAAAATGCACATCGCTCTCAGCTTATCTGAAGTAAAGCAAAATACACTGTCTTTGGCTGTCCTGTTACACAGTAACAGGAAGATTTCGGTGGGAAAAGAATGTTGCAGGTGGGAACAGAAAACTACAGAAGAGAAACTAGGGGCGGGCTTGGTATTTAGGCAACTAACCAATAATGAGCTTAACTTTTGTAATATGTATGAGCTAATTATAACAAGGCATAAAAGGTGACTGTAAGGTACAATAAACGAAGTCTGCTGATCACTCATATTGAGCGACTGTGTCTTCCCTCCGTCGCAACAGTAAACCACACAGATTTACATTAGTAGAACTACTACAGAGTGTATTTTGTTTCAGTTTTTCTGCCAATATTCCCCATAGCCTTGCTGAGCAAGGGATATTGTTTTACCTGAACTAGGCAGGCCTTCCCCTTATCATTTTTACTGTAACAGGTAAAGCATTTTTTCCTTACCTGGAATTTATTTCCAGATATACCTGGTTAAAGATTTCTTTTACTTCAGGGAGGTCCTCTTTTCCACTTAAAGATTTTGGTGAATTTGGCATTCTTACTTGTTTTCTTAGTTTGTCCTTTAAAGGTTTCAGGATGTTTTCCTGGTGGCCAGCAGCTCCCACAACTGTAACAAATTCTTTTCACTGAAGTTTAACACCAAATAAGTTGGTTTTGTATTCACTAAAAATTCCACCTCATTTTTCCTAGTCCCTAGTTCACCAGAACCCCTTGCTGGTTCTTTAGCTTAGGGCAATCTCGCTTCCAGTGTCCACTTTCCCTACAATATGCTCATTCGCTTCTGCCTGATATTCCTCCTCGGTCATCTCCTCTACCAGTTTAGCACGACCCAGCTCTTCTTCTCTTACCTTCTGTACACGTCCCCTATTCCTTCTATCAACTTTTCTACATCACGATTACCTTAGTAAAAATCAACTCAAACCTTTATCCAGTCCTATTCACAACCAACTTTCAAACATCTAAATTTCCCCATCAGAGACTCACCTTTACTCTCCTCAGACCCGCTGCCTGCCCTAGAGGGGCCGTTACCGGTCCTGTTGTGCTGCAAATGCTGCAGCAATCGGGGTGACATTGTCAGGTCCTTCTGCTCAAGTGTCAGCAACAGCAACCCCCTCCTCCCCACCATCAGAAGGGTTCGGGGCAGGAGATGCTCTTCCTGCTCTGCAGGTTACACAAGCCTGCCTCTGCTACAGCACTTCTGTTTTAACTCTTTCTTACCCTGAATGCAAATCTACTCCTTGTTGCTTTAAGTCTGTGTTCTTACATACCATGCCTTCGCAGGCAAACAGCAAACACCCTGCCATGCGTCCCGCAGGACTCAGCCGCACCTTCGAGGGGCTACGGGGCTTTGTACAAACTCACCCCGATACTTTAACACTTTCACAGGGTCTAGACAGCAGCAGGAGGGGAGTGAGGGAGGTGGTAAGGGCTGGGGGGGTGGGGGGCGGTGGAGGTATATACGGAGGGGGAGAGGTAGGGATCTCATCCTCACTTCTATTATTCTTCTTCTTTTCCCCCCCTTTGTTTTCTTTTAACTGGAACAAAAGGGCCCTAGTTTCAGACCCTATCCATAAGGAAGCATGCTCACTTTCCTCCAGGCAAAAAGGGTCTTTTGAATTCACATATCTATTCAAAGCCTGGCATATCCAGTCTTCAGGTGCCCTGAAGACTGGTCAGTAGAGGTGGTCGCCCCTAATTTGTTTCCCACCCCAAACTTCCATACAGTAGTGTATCAATCTTACTTTACTCTTACCCTGCCTAGAAGGGTACGCATCCCAAAATTTTATCATTAGTCCTAGCGGACTCTCCGGTGGTATCTGTGGGAGCCTAATCTGGACCCCAGAACCACCCATGGGATCAGAGGGCTTGCTTTTCCTCTGTCGCATCTTCCGAGATGCATTCTTTCACTCACGCAGTCGCTTCCCCTGGTTCGTGGCGCAGCCCCTCGCACGCTTCAGGATACCCAACCCCAACCGAACAGTTAACCGGCCTATACTCACGCGTCCTGCGTCTTCATTCGGGCTTCGTGCACAGAGGTTATGGGGTAACCGGTTTTATTTGCGTACTGTCACATTTGAGGTTCGTCGGTAAAGGATTTGGCGTAGAAGCACCCTGACAAGGGCTGCTTATCCAGCGGGGCGCCTCCCCTGCCACGGACCTCAGGCCAGATTGCCCTCATCCGAGTCACGGCACCAAAATTGTTAGAGTTTACCTGTCCAATTAAATGACAGAGACTGGCCAATTAGAAAATGTGATTTATTAAAGCAAGCGACAAGTAAGCAAAACAGCACTGGGCGGCCAGGGAGTCTCCTGCTACACCAACGGCGTGCAAATTCAAGCAAGCTGAGCAGCTCTTTTTCTCTTCACCGAGGTCGCTTCTGACATCTTCAGTACACCCCTCTGCTGGTTCTATTATCGTAGCTTCTTGTCAGACAGGACGTTCCCATGTTTGGTGTAGCAAGATAACATTGTGGACATGTCTCTTCTTGTTAAACAGGAAGTTCTTAAGACCACCACAAAGGGTTCCTTCCTCTTGCTTACCCTGGTTGATCAGCAAATTCCCTTTAGTTACTTATTACAGTACCAGCCCAGGAGAGAGGGGAGGCTGCTGCAGCCCCCGCCCCGGCTCTGGCCAAGGAAGTGTCTTCCAGTGGGCACACGCGTGGCAAGCGGGCATGCCCACCACACACACGTGTGCATGCAGGTAGGGTCAGCGCTAGGTTATGCGGTGTACACACCCGCACAGGCAGCCAGAGGCAGCCCCCAGCCCCTGGTGCCTGTAAGCACGCTGCAGGGGGCTGCGCTTTTCCAGCCCCGGGTGGGCACCGGGGCCCGGGGGGCAGCGATCTCCCTCGGGCTCTCGGCGCAGGAGCTGGGCAGCAGCCCGGGCTGCGAGAGGGGGGCGGCTCGGGGGGCGGGGGGCCACCCGGGGTCCAGCAGGCGGTGCCGCGGGCTGGAGCGACCCTGCCCGCCCCTCCGTCGGGGCCAGCCGGCAGCTGGAACCCGGTCGTCGCCCCCCGCCCCCCCGCGCCGCGGTGCGCTCGCTGCGGAGTGCGCTGGCAGGGCCGCCGTGCCCGGGCCGCAGACCCCGCATGGCAGCCGGGGAGGGCTCCGCCGTCCCCCCCCGCCCTGCCCAGGGGTGGCTGCGGGAGCGGGGCGGGCGAGCCGGGGGAGCTGCGGGTGACGGGCGCCCCCCGAGCGGTTGCGGAGGACGGTCATGACCACGGCAGAGGCCGCGAGTGTGGCGTGAAGGTGCTGGTCAGCCAGAGCCGCCTCCCGTGGGGGGCCCGGGCTCACTGCTGGGTCTCCGCGTGGTCGGGGCTGTCGCTGCCGAGGTTCGAGACGTTTCGCTGCCGCCCCTCGCCCCGACACGCTCCTGCGACAGCGGCGCTGGGCCGTGCCCGGCTTGGGGCAGGCGTTTGCCAGCCGGAGAGTGGACCCCTTTTCCGGGAGAGGCCGGAGCGAGGCGGCGAGCGCCGGGGAGCGCGCAGGGAAGGGAGCGGGCAGCCCTGCGCAGGGGGCGAACCCGGGGGCTGCGCCGCGGCTCCGCACTCGCGGCTCCGCCTCAGCCGCAGGCAGCCCCCGCAGAGCCAGCCCCGGCCCCGCACCGCACCGCGCCGCGCCTCAGGCAGCCCCCGGCGCCCCGGGAAGCATTGCGGACCGACGGCTTGCACGTAGGTGGTCAGCAGAAGGCAGCTCTGCGCCTTAAATGGCGACGTAGAGAAAAGATGTGAGGGTCTGCAGCGAAGCACAGGAGAGGGTCCGGAGGACAGCGCGTGTTGCAGGCGCTTGGCAGCACACGGCCTCAGGAGAGGGAACAGACGCCATGGGTCAAGCTGGGGCATAAGGTAAGCTCAAGGAGAACCAGTTGGTTAATGGGACCAAACAGAAATTACTGGAACTGTGCATGAACACTTAAGTGAAACTAAAGACCGCTGTGCCTTTAAATGGGGACGAGGCTCATAAGACCCAGTGAGGATTAAGTGTGACTAAAGGTCATCGTAAATGGTTTTTCCAGGTGTATAAAGTATTTTCCTGTTGCGAAGAGCTGTGCTAGCTTTGTGGGTTTGCTCCCCAGCTCCCATCCCCGCAGACACGCGTAGCTGGTCCCTCGGCCGTGCGGGTGCTCGATCTGTTGCACGGCGGGCGATGGGATCTGGCCATTGGATGGCAGCATCAGGTCCCGAGGAGACGGTTGCTGCCAGCCCTGGCCGGCCTCGGCGCTCGGAGGGGCTGCGCGACGTCCCGGTGTGACATGTCCCTTCCTGGGGCTCGCCCCCCGTCTGGGTGCGAGGGGGGAGGCGGCCCGGCGGGTGGCGGGCCTGCCGGGGTGGGAGATGCGGCTCCAGGTGCTTTGGCCGCCAGCCCAGACGGTCCTTTCACCTCTCGTTACGCGTTCGGGGGAGGCAGGAGGGTCGCCGCTACCGTCAGCGAGCCCGTGCTGCCGCCGCTGCCCGACGTTGGGGCTGTGTGGCATCCCGGGGTGGCGGGGAGCGGAGCGATGCGCCTCGCCCTTGCAGGGTGCTGAGCTGCCCTTCCCCGGGGCCAGGGCTCGCTGCCGCTTCCAGCTGCGCAGGATTTGGTCCCGCAGCCTCAGGGTGAGGGCTGGATTTTCGCGAAACGAGGAGGAGCTGCTGGCACCTTCTGTACTGACGGGCGGCTTGATTTCTTGCTCTGCTTTTCATACATTTTTAATAGCCCGGTGGAGTACAAATTGTAAAGGAAACTTCATACGCAGAGTTTTAGAGTTTGAAGAGAGATTATTCACCCTCTAGCTGTCGTGAGGTTTCACCTCTCCTTCCTGGCAGGACTGATCTTCCAGTTAGAAGTGAAACAAGGTCAAACGGTTAAAAAAAAAGGTTTCTTTCTGTCAGGGTGAATCTAAATCAATCAAATTCCCAGGCACCAAAGTGTGTCGTGTAACAAATGTGAGTGCAAAGGTAAGCACGTAGCTACAGGTAGCAGAAGAGCATGTGCGAGAGAAGTTGTGGGTCTTCTCTCTAAGTTCTAACACCTTGCTCTTTGCGCTGTTCTGCAAATTTGCCTGGATTTTAAGTATGGGCAGAAGAGGGAGAGAACGAACATATGCATTTGATTTACTTAATAGAAAATATCTTGGCAGAAACACATGCTTGTGCTGTGTATTCTGTTAGAGTTTGGCTTTTTAAAATACTCATATGTTCTGTCTAATGAAAAGCTGGTAGTATCTCCCATTCACCTAAGAATATATGTTCAAACATAGCTTGAGGTATGCTGCTAATCACGTTAAGAAAAACGTATAGCTTAATATCAAACTAGCTAAAGTGCAGTCACTGGGGAATATCTCGGTGCTTGTAAACTTTAATTTAAAGAGTGCTATGAGGCTGGATTACCCGATAACCAGTACAATTGAAACAGCAATATACCCCCTCTTTTTTGAAGGAAGACTGTAGGTCATTTTGAACAGCATAGAATCATTTAGGTTGGAAAAGTCCTTTAAGATCATTGAGTCCAGCCATTAACCTAACACTGCCAAGTCCATCACTAAACTGTGTCCCTGAGCACCACATCTACACATCTTTGAAATGCCTCCGGGGATGGTGAGGCCACCCTGAAACTTCCCTGGGCAGCTGGTTCCAGTCCTTGACAACCCTTTCAGTGAAGAATTTTTTCCTAATGTCCAATCTAAACCTCCCCTGGGGCAACCTGAGGCCATTTCCTTTTGTCCTATCCCTTGTATCCTTGTTGGATCTGGTAGAAATGATCCCCAAATGGCAGTGTGCAAAGGATTAATTTAAATTCCAGATTCTGGTTGCCTGGCATTAGCAAAAATAAAGCTTTTGTGTTATTTCTCTTAACAGTTAAAAATTAGAGGCAGGAAAAATAAAGAGAAACACTAAGTACTGAATTCCCCCCCCCCCCCCCCCCCCCCCCCCCCATTTACATTTTGGTAAGACAGAACTAATTTGCTCTCCTATCTGCTGTGCATCCTGGTGCTGAGCTAATCTTTTCTATGCCCTAGATTGTTATTAGCCTTGCTTCCTTATTACTGAAAGATTTACTTGCTAGGACTCCTTTTAATTCCATTTGGTCCTACACTGCCTTTTGTCTTTTTCTATGCCCTAGATTGTTATTAGCCTTGCTTGCTTATTACTGAAAGATTTACTTTCTAGGACTCCTTTTAATTCCATTTGGTCCTACACTGCCTTTTGTCTTAAATGTTATTTTTTTGTAGTGTCCTTTGAAAGATTCTTGGCCTTTTCTAACCTGGGACAAATTTATAGTAGCCTGGTCGAGTTTTCCTAATAGTTAATGATCTTCCCAGCAGGATATGTTCTTTGTCTTCTTCCTAACGTGATTCAGGATGCATTCTGTTTTAAAGTGCCCTTACCCTTGAACCATTGTGCTGGGATTTAGTGTATTGACCCAAACTCTAGTAGATTTTTCTTGAGGCTTTTCTGTGTCACTTTGCACAGCACTCATAAGATACCTGCTGTCAAAGTGCTTGAATTTTAGTAATAACACCTTGGCATTGTTAAATTAAGTATGTTTAAATTTTCCTTTGGCCGACTCATCTGTTTTAATTCCTTAAGTATTCAGATTTGTTCTGAGACAGGTCGAGGAAAGGAGCACTTGTTCTTTACAGAGGATGAAATAGCAGAAATAAATGTGTAAATAGGCATGGCCATTAGGCCATTAGGGGTGTTTCTATGGGGATGCCTGCTATGCCCAGAATGGTGTAAGAACAGTAATCCGCTTTGCAGATTTGGCTGTATGACCATATCACTATATTTAGAGGTGCAGGCATCAATAGATGCAAGGGTTTTCACAGAATTAAGAAAACCATCTTGTCCATGCAGTCCAGCCATAAATGATGCAGAGAACAACAAATAATAGAAAAAAAAAAAGTCTTTTCAGAGCCATATGAGTAAATAGAGTATTCTGTGCTGTCCTGTACACGCATGTGTGTACATGTATTCGTAGCCAGTGAGTCACGGCTCCTAAGCCTGATTTAAAAACTGAATGAGTTCATTATAATCCCCCCCCCCCCCCCCGCCCAAATATATATATCTGAGGAATCAATCTAATCTGCTTTACTTAATGAACATGTGAAAGTGCTTACCAGGGATAAACATGGGGACTCTACATATTTCTCTCTTTTTTCCTCCAACAGAATGAAAACACCTTTGAGACAATAAAGGAGTTGGAAGAGGAGCCAGTGTGTCCCATTCAGTATTCTCTGTGTATCTGCGTGCACCGCTTCCCCTGTTTGGTTTCTGATCTAGACGGGAAGGACAGGGAGGGTGTAAGGACATTGCAACTCTCAGAGAGAAGATAGGCTTTTGTGCTGGCTTCAGCCAGTTCTGAGCTCTTTGGGGCTTAAATCTCCCCAGAATGGGTGTGATGTTGAGTTGTCTACTCCAGGGCAAATGGAGAGGAGGAGGGGCGCCTGGAGGGAGGACCACTGGCGCAGGGGACACCCTGAGCATCAGACGTTGTTGGAACCACTGATGACTAGAGCTGTGACCAGGGGGGACCTCTCAGACTTCTCTGCATGTGGTACCCCCAATTGCTGGGACATACATTAAGCAGAGATTGTGCAGTGTGGCGGGAGGGTGACTTGGTTTGCAAAGGGGGAGCTCAGGCCAAACCCCTGCAAGGCAGGTAGAACTGCAGATCCTCCCTGTGCTTCGTGTTCACCTTGCCTATGACAACGTGCCGCAGAAAAGCTGAGCACAGCCCTTTGCTGACGCCCAGCAGCTTGTGCTCCCTGCTGTGCCCCTCTGAAATATTTTGGTTGATCGTCATTTCATGGCGAGCTCTATTGTCCCCACAGCCAGGGCTACTGCAGCAGTAGCAAACCAGGGCTTCTAGTTACTCCCCGACGCCTGCCTTCCTCCCCCTCTGCATCTCCCCAGCTCTCACAGAGGAGTGGTTGCCAGTGGTACCTTCTTCAGGCAGGGCACATCTGCAGCTTCCCATTGAATACCCTCCTTCCCTTTGAAAGCCCTGCCTCTTTCTGGCGGGTGGGGTTTGCTCATTTCCATGAGCGCTTTTGCAGGTGGTGGTGACATGGGAAGGAAAGGGACATACAGTGCTGGAGGTAAAGAGCCACTGCGCGTCTGTTTGCACCGTGTTTGTACAGCTGAGGTGGATACAAATTGGGGGTGGCTTTGCTGGAGAACTCTGCCAGGGATATAACTGACCGGCTGTTTGGGAGTCCCAGAGCAGCACGTTCAGTAACAGGAGATCGCTGCGCTGCCTGCCCTTGCCGTTGCTGTTGCGCATGCGGCAGTAAACACCTCCTCTGCACAAAACTGAGTCCGGGTAGAGTCCATGGAGACAGTTTTGGTAAGAGTCCCAGGTACTGCAGAAAAGCAGTCTGAGGTCTCAGCTGAGCTGTACTGCTTCAGAAGGGAGATTAGCCATAGATAGGTACGTGCTTTCTTTCTCAAAGAGGGGAAAGATGGTGTGGGATAGTCCTTTGCTCGGTGGTCCTGTGGGCATGTGCACCGAAGAGGAGCCATCACAGGCCACCTCTTCCTGAGCAAGCCACCACTGTGGGAGGCACTGAGATGCTCAGCAGAGGCAGTTTAGGAGCGACAGGGGTGATCTGTCCCCCTGCTTGGAGGTAATCCCCTCCATACAACCCTGAGATGCAACGTACTCAGCTAGAAGGAATCCCAGTAGAGGTGGACAAAAAGATGAACAGGTGCAGGTATTGCTCCCCAGCAACATGCGAAAAAATTCATCAGCCGTACATATCCTGGCATGTATCCGTTCATATGGAAGGTGAATATTTATGGTTTTTAGTGTAAGTCAAAAGTTGTTGGACAGTCTGGTTTGCCTTGGAACGAAACCATACAATTAAATTTCGTGAAGCAACCCGTGTTTCAAATCCGTGGACAAGGTGAAATGCCATCTGCATGAGAACGTTTCTCATCAGCGCGGATCTTTGCTGTCTCTAAAGCAGTGCAGGCTGGGGCTGTGGGTGCTACTGGAGATATGCAGCCTGCCTGCACTGCAGGAAGGTCATTCTGGTCTGATTGTCAGATGGAGCTGTATGTTGTACAATATTGTACGTGTCGTGCCAAGCTTTCTGCAGGTAAAGAAAGAAGCAGTCGTGTATTTGACAACAGCAATCATAGGTGTTGCTGTGAAGAAATTCAGGGAAAATCTGCGGCGCATGTGATTTTGACTACAACCAAGCTGTAATTCTGACTTGTCTTGGTCACTTTAATTAGTAATGTGTCATTAATTTAAAAATAACCGGTGCAGTTAAAGAGCATGGGTGTTGGTCAGAAATGCCTGGTTTCTCATGTGTAAATTCACCAAGTCAGACGCACTGATGCAAGTGCCTGGATGAATCGGTAAAAACAGGGCTGGGCTAGCCAGGGCTGGTACGGGCAGCGTGTGCAGCATGTAGTGGTTTAGGCAATAGCTCTAATTCAGAGTTATGGTGGAGGTGCTGAATGTGCTTGGGTTTGAAAGCACACAGTCTTCGTTAGCTTCAACGGAAACTGCAGGATTCTGCTGTGCAAATCAATGAAACTGTGAGATACAATCCACTGTTCAGGAAAGTCAGAACATGTTTTTAAGGAAGTCTCTGTTGGGAGGTAAAACCGCTGCTGAAGCAATAGCAGCGATGGAGCGTGTGTAAAAGAGCCTGGGGAGACCCGCAGCCTTCTGGAGCCAGGCAGAATATTTAGTTTTGCATGACGCCGTCCAGCTTTACCCAAGCACTGCTGTGAAGTGTCGCACCTCATCTGGAAGCAGCAGGCAGGGAAATAGGGAAGTGATTCTCCCTTCCCAGCCCTGAGGAGGAATGTGGCCTCTAGAAATGCTGAGGGACTTGGTACTTTATGCAGTAAGATTTGCACATGTATTTTGCCAGAGATACTGAGGCTAGAAAAACATGGCGAGCAATGTTCAAGACTATGTTCAAGACACCCATCGTTATAAATTATACATATAAGCAATTTTCAGCTGCAGCGCTAGGACTCCTGGAATAAAATGGGTTTCAACACCAGCTGCTTCCCTTTGAACTGGTGGAAATCAAGTGTCAGGATTACCTGCTCCTCTGCTGTCAGACAAATGGCGTGTGAGGTGAGTTGGGAGGAGCTATGAAGATGCACAAAAACCTAGGTGAGCTGAAGACGACCAGATGTCAGGTTTACAATCTGCATTATCTGTGCTCCCGGGAGCTTGGGAGCCCAAGCCTGTGTGCCACCTCCTCCTGGGTGGGCTTCCTAGTGAGAGGATCCTTAGCCCGAGTGGGGCGGCTGTGGTTTGTCTGTGAACCTGTGGGCAAGGGTCAGGAGGCAGAGGAGAGCCTGACGGGGAAGAGCCCGTTTGTCATGTCAGAAGCAGATGGTCCCTGTGTGAGGCCACGTGACACCAGCCCCCCCGGTTCCCATGAGAGTTGCCCCCCTGAATGCAAAGTGCCAGGGCCGGGAAGGCTGGGCTGGGGCTCGGGCTGGGGCTGTGTGGGCATTTGTGTCAGTCCGTGAGTGACCTCTCCCTGCCCCTCGCCTTCCCAGCCCAGCCTGAAACGGGTTTTGCTCATCTGTTGCACGCTGTAAGAACCGCTGGGTGCTCGGGGAGCGGGGAAGCAATGGCAGCTGCTCTCATGTAACCCACCCGCTGTCACCCTGGGATGTGCCATGTTGTGTCGCGTCACTTCAGTCTCTGAGCAGCAACTGAAATACCGACAGGGAAGGAAGAAGAAACCCAGGGTGTAACTTCTGGAAAGCAGCCGACAGCACTTGTGCTCTGTTTGTCTTGTTCCATGTCATTAATACATTTATATAACTTTTCATAGTGATTTTTTTTTTTCTTTTCTACAAGATCACTTCTACAGGATCCGTATTGCAATGTCTGGAAGTAAAATTCAGTTTTCCAGCAACATCAGTGGGTCTTCTGCTCAGGCATCTATTGTCAGGGCAGCAGTTTGACTGAAATACTCTGTCTAGATCCATGTCTAGAGACACATTTGTGTCATGCAAGGAATAAAGCTGGGGTCTTCAAGATTTCAAGCCTGTGACTTTGTTGTTCATGATTTTCTGTGTACAGCACATAGGGAAACTGAAATTGCTGGAGGAATACTGTGTGGCGCACAGTGTGTCAGAGATACAGAGGTGTATATCTGCGTATGAGAGAGGTTGTGCATGTTTAAGAAACAGGAAGGGCCCAGTTGTGACCATATGTAGTGATTTTCAGCAAATTTCCCTTATACATTAAAAGGTATAATGCCCTGGAAGAAAGGAATTCACACAGATGCATCTTAAATCTGTATTATGATAATTTTCTCTTGGAGTGCACAAATTTGAGGGGATGTTTTATTTTGTATTAAGATTTTTGTCACAAGTAGGATGATTCAAGATGCACTCTAGGTGTAAATAAGTAGTATTAAGTCGTGCTGGTTATAAAAATGTGTGGTTTTTCACTGCAGGTGAGAACTCGGGATCTACCTTTCATACGTCATCATCAGCTGAAAAAGAAGACATGCAGGATGCCATTGAATATTGTGGGGTGTGGGTATGTAAACCCAAATATTTTGGATTACAGTCTGATTCAGTAAGTTGTACTATACACTAAGGTAAAGAAAACTTACCAGTCAGTGAATAATGCTGAAGGGAGAGTCCTGTAGGTGAAGGCTGTGTTACAGTCTGAAGGAAAGCTGGATACAGTTGTCTTATGGTGGGGTAAAATCCTTGTCACTATGTCGGATGCTTGCTGTTACTGATTTTTTTTCAGTTGGTTTGCTTAAATTTTGAGCGGTGTTTTTCCTCTTGTGCACTGCTGAGAAACAGTGTGGCCAAATGTGGGGTTTTTTGCCTGTGCAAAACGCACGTTCAAGTGAAGAGGGAGATTTGTCTGTAATAGGCTGATCTGTTTGGTGAAACATGCCGGTCGTCCTCTTTGTAAGACAAAGGTCAAAGAGAACACCTTGAAATGTGGTGACCTTTCTGAGGCTTCCCCAGCCTCTGCAAAATACACTCTTGTTTGGCCACGTGAAGTGTTTGAAAAGGGTTTTCTCAGAGGGTATCCTAGAGGGGAATAAGGCAGGCGTCCTGCTTGTGTTGGGCATGTGGGGCAGGGCTGCACAGTGGGGTCTGGCGTCCTCTGGAACACCCGAAGGGACAGCGTAGCAAATGATTTCCACCCCACAGCCGGGCATCGCGAGAGAGGGACGTGCCTAATTCTAGCAGGCAAAGCGCAGGACTTAAGCCTGTTGCAAGGTGGTAGTAGTTGGCCAGTGAGCTTGGGAAGGGGGAGGGTGAGACAGGTGGTGTCTGGCTGAGGTGCTCCTTCCCTCTTGTGAGCAGAGGGGTCTTTGCCGCGGGAGAACAGGGCCTGGCTGACGAGAGGAGCACGAGGAGCGTGACGGTCTCAGCCCGCTGGGACACCAAGGCTGCAGGCCCTGTTCAGAAGGCACCACGAGCCGAGGAGGCGTGTGGGCAGGACTGTGACATGGGGCAGAAGCAGTCGGAGCTGTTGAGAAACAGAGCGTGGGGACAGGGACTTGAGGGGGCTGGGTAGGGTTAAGGCGTGGTGCGGTTTTCCTGCGAGCTTGGGTTCCTGATTCCTGGGATGAGGGCAGGAGCAGGCAGGTTTCCCTAATAAATCCTTTCCTTTGCACCTTGGAGTGGAATTTATTATTTCTGAAGCTTGGGTGAAGAAATAATCCTCCCTTAGCCAGTTCTCTGTGTGGTGAACGGTAAAAAGCTTGTCATGTTCATTCCCGTTGGGTTAGCTTAGGTGGCCGGGGACTGTACAATGCCAGATGGTAGAGCGCGATGGCGGGAGGAGGGTGGGTGAGGAAAATGTTGGCAGTTTAATGAAAAATGGTATTAAAGCAATAAACCGTGAAAAATAAACATGCTCTGTGACAAATGCCGGCAGTTACAGAAAGCAAGCAGGCTAAAAGGTAAAAGCAACCCTAATGCCTAGGCAAACCTAACCCAAGAAACTGCTGTCTCTGAGTCCTTCTCTTGTTAAGAAGATGGTGTGCAGTGAACCTTTCATTTAGTATCCCTTGATTTTTGTTATGAAAATGGCTTTCAAAATCCCTTATTTCTATTATAGGATGAGTTTGCAACAGTAATTGCATAGATTAACTGTAATATTTTTTTTCTTGATAATCTTTCTGTCTGTACCTGTTTACTTAAGGATAAATATATTTTAGAAACTACCAACTTGACAGAAAAAAACAGCACATGAAAATCACACTGATAAGGCAGAAATTTTACATCAGAAATTTCACAGCAGAAAATGAGGAATTGCACAGTGCTGACAAGCAGTTAAGTCCAAAACCTTGGGAAGAAAGATATGCAAGAATGTGAGTTTGAAATGAGAAAAGGGAATTGAAAACAAATTGTAAAAATGTTACAGCAGAGCTAAAGCAGCTGCTTGGTGAAATTAATGAAACTGGGAAAACTACTTCCCTTGTGGAAGAAATGTCAGAAGATGGCTTCAGTGCTGAGCTGAAGAGTTCTCATGTTGTTTTGTCTCATGCAACAGAATCAAGTAACAACTTAGAAAGTAAAGGTGAATTTGGAGATACTAAACTTATGCTAGGTGGAAAAGTACCCAAAATGGAAACTGTAATCCGAGTCTTGGTGTCCTTTCTGATCAAGATAACTGAAATGCAAACATGGAAGATACCTGGATTACAGATGAAGCAGATTGCACAAATAATATCGAGGATACAAAGATGCCTCTAGCAAAAGGAGAGAGAGAAAAAAAGCGCCTCCTATGGAAATGGAAGAGAATGAAACTGGAAGTAGTAGAAATGCAGTGGGAGGTCCTGAATACTCCCCGAGATACAGCTTTAAAACAAGTCTTTTGGATGACATTTCTAATATTATTCCTTAAATAAGACCAGTTTCTACACGTGATGAAAATGCATTTTTTGTATCAGAGAGGGAACTTGGAAAAGACTCTGGATTTAGTGATGATTTTCTGAGGGACTGCTTTATCAACAACAAAATAGGAGAAACAGAAATGGAAAGTCCTTTTGCAAATGCTCAGCATTCGTGTGTCATGCTGAAAAGGAATCTTGATGAAGAACTAAAACAAGATAGGGGAAGATTTAAGGGTAAGGTAGGAATGCTGCAAATAGTATTCCTGGCTTTGGAGAAAGAGAAGGTACGGCTGCCAAAAGACTTGGTTCACCTGCTACGCTTTAATCTCGCTCCGGATCAACGGTCCTGTTCACTTTAGCTATTTGTCATGAAGGGGAAGATGCTTCCTACAAATTGGGTTTTGTTCTAATGGAAATAGGTGACTTGTGAATAAAGAGGGCAGTGGAGAGTTGTCTTTTTCCCTATTTTTGGAAAACGGAATGCATTATTGTTCCAGTTTAACAGCAGGTGGCACTTGGTTCCAGTGCAAGTAGTTATCACTTCATTGCCATAAAAAGAAATCCATATAAATATGTCGGTTCTGATTCTGAATCAAAGAATGAAAATAGCTTCTGAACAGGGTCTTGACTAATAATTCACGTGCTGTGGTATCTGCATGGTGTGTCTTCATTGCCTTTCCCTAAAATTCCTCTTTCCTGTGAAACCAGTTGTGTTTGTGGGTTTGGGATCTTTTTTTTCTTTCCTCCCCTTGTTCAGGGAGCAGTAGCCCAGCACAGTTCCACTTGATTTTTTTCAGGTGGTGTTACAACTAACATTGTGCAGTCCTTCTAACTCTGTCCATCAGTAATGCTTTCACTTTTTTGTTGTTCATGTTTTAAGAGACACTATTGTTTTCTTTCTAAGGGCTGTATTTTTGTTATGTCCTTCATGATGAGTGAATTCAAGGTACTTTCAATGGCATAATACACTTTGTAGTGTAATTTTGTGAAAATGCTCCTCTATGAATTACAAAAAAGATTTCATTTTATATTATTTCAGAGGTAAACCCTGAATTAATCAATCTTGGATGTGGTGTTTCTGTCTTCTAGAAATACTAAGAAATACATGAAGCTTAACTTTGTTTTTATAGGTTGAGAAGGAAAAAGCAAACAAAGATGTTCAAAAGTGCAGGCGGTGGCAAAACAGCAATGTCTGGACAAATTAAATACACCACCAGGCAACATCACTAATCGGCAAATGAAACAAAAGATTACTGTAAGGAAGAATGACTGTTTGAAAATGGAGAATGAAAACACGATAGAAGAAAAAGACAAAAAGATTTTTTCATCTGGGGAGAGCTCAAAATTGATTAAAATGCCAATGAAATGGTAAGCTAAGGAAATAATCTCTAATTCCTATTTGTAGTACTATGTAAGTGTCTTAGGTTTTCTAATACTGTAGTAGTTGAAGTAGTTTCCCAGTGGTGAAAGCCATAGTGAGTAGTCCACTGCTTCTGAAAAAGTGAAGAAAATTTCTTTTTAGAAAACACGAAGCTCATGATGGAGGTTCAAATTTATTGCCTGCTCTAAAAAAAGAAAAGGGGAAAAAAAAAAAAGAACCCCCCCACCCAAATTCCTGTGAGTTACATGTCAATACTGAGGCAAAATGCATCTTCAAAACCAGAAAGAAAGGCAGACAGGAAAAAGCAGTTATTTTTGTAGGAAATGGCCACCTAGAAAAGAAAAGTAGGAACTTGCGGTTTGCTACTACTCCCTTTTCTAGGTGATTTTAGTGATCTCCGCGCAGTTGGTGTTTTCCTTTTCATTAAGTTAATATGCCCTTTGTCAGGAGAAGATGATATTACCAATCTCAAATAAAACCAATCTCAAAAGTCTAAAGAAGGCACACATATTTTTTTGCAAACCTAAGCAGGAGTTTTTTCCTGTCTGTCCTTCAAAGGAATCTCTGCTCTAGATGCTTCCTGTAACGTGACTATTGGATATAGTCCAGCTTAACCTGGATCTAGCTCAGATTCCACGTGTCCCCCTCACTCCTAGGGGCAGGTTTTTTAAGCACTTGGGTATCTTCCACGATCTTTGCAGTCAAGTCTGTGATTTTATCATAGATATTTGTTGTCTCAGTTTTTTCTGGACATCATCTTAAGTATGTCTGTTTCACAGAAATACTTTTTGCAAACCTACTCACTTGGTGATTTTTTTCTTTCTTTCTGTGTAATGCAGTAAAATTGCCCTGAATGCCGAAGGTGTAAAGGAAAGTAAAAGACAGCCTTCAAAGCAGAAGGCTCATCAGCAGATGAGCTCTTCCAGTGGCAATCATGGTCAAGTACTGGAGCAGCAAGAGCTGGGGGCAAGTTTGGGTTTTTGTTGTATTTTGGGTTTTTTGGCAAATCTGATGCATATGAAGATTCTTGTTCTTTTGTGTGACCACACTACCTGGTGTGCTTTGGGTTGACAAACACTTCTTTTTTGTTTAGAGTGCTTTGAGCATGCTGGCCAAGTCAACAATAAGGTCAAGTGCACAAATTCTGATTAATTACATGAGTGTGTGCACAGGCATAGAAGTATTACATGTGTTTAAAAAGGGTGAGGAGAGACTTAGAGAAAAGCAAGATTACTCTTTCACTGCAGGTATCTCGGGATTTTTTGCCCTGCTCCCCGCTCCACACAGCTGTGTATCCTCCTGACTTCTTGCCCACCCTGAACTTACTTGTGTGGGTTGTGGCAAAGTGAGAAAGAGAAGTTGTTGACACTAGCTAAACTAGAAGTTTAGCACTAGCTAAAAATCTGGTGTGTTATCAACACTGTTTTGGTCAGAAATCTAACACAGCGCTGTGTGGGCTGCTGTGAAGAAAATAAACTGCATCCCAGCCAGACCCAGGACACCAGAGAATCCAAAATTACAGTTCTTTGACCTTTAGGAGAAGGATTCTCATTACTGAAGAGAGCTAAACCCCTGGTATTAAACAGGGAACGCACGTAACCGTATAGCTACATGTCTGTAGCTGTAAGATTTCTGTCACTTTGTGTGAAGTTGAGAGAACAGTTATTTCAACTATTTGCTTAATATCTTGTGGAAAAAATAGCCTTCCAATAGACATAATGGTAGACAATAACTGTTTCAGTCTTCAACTACATCTAGCAAAGTTGTTATACTAGATTTTAGTTTAATTAATTTCTGCAATGAAGTTTTCAAAGCAACTGTAGTATTATTCATAATGCAATGTAAGCATTTCAGTACTGAAATATATTTCTGTTTTCTAGACCTGCAGCAACAACCAGGAGTGAAAAGAACAAGGTACTGTAAAGCTGGTTTCTTGATAAACGGTTTCTATCAGCTTTTAATCACTTAGATGGGAACTGTGTTTATGTCGTTGTGATAAATAACTTAGTCCCAAAATAGGATTACAATCAAAGTTTGCAATGCATTAAGCAAATAGAGGCAAGCAAACAGTGCTGGGTGCGCCGGGAGTCTCCGCTCCACCAAGACGTGCGCTGCACAAAGTTCATTTTTTGTTTATATTTCCTAAACTATTACATATTCATAGCTATTTCTAAGAAAGGGCTGGTTTATGTAAATGGATCCTTGGAATAGGCGTGTACTTCGTGGCGCATGCTCTTTCTATCTCCGAGGGTCTTCTTAACCCCTATCCGGTGGTCGGTGGATGAAGTCAGCAGTCTTCCTCGGCTCACCCTTAGGATGACCCTATATTTTACGCATGCGCCCTGTAAACTTCTCTTACTTAACACTATGCGGTTAGCAGCTCAGCCTGCATATCAGGGTGTGTAACCAGATGTCCTTTGTAAGATACAGAAATTAGGTATGTAGCCGGATGTTCTTTGCAAGATACAGGAACTATATACATTGATCACTCTGTTTTTCTTAAGCATATGGTTATACAAGGGTATGTAAGACAGAAGGTTACATTTCATCATGCAGTCCTAGCATTGTTCTATATTGACACGAATCAAATGAACACATTTCACACAGGGAAAGTGGCTGTGAAGAGGGAGAGCGATTTAGTGGGGCAGAAGGTTTTAGCCCAGCCGTAGGGTGGGAGCAGGCCAAACCAGGGGAAGTGATACAGGCTCCCCTGCGCCAGGCTGTGGGAAATGAAGGACCCATTACGGTGAGGGTCCCGTTTTCAATAACAGAGTTGAAGAATTGCAAAGCAACCGCAGGAAATTACCGAGACGACCCTGAGAAGGCGGCTGGTGTTTTTGAAATAATGATGGTTAAAACACAGGATCCAGAGTGTAAGGATATAGAGGCAATACTGCAGGTTTTGTTTGATAGTAGTGAGAAGGAGATGATTTGTCAAGCCGCTAGAATACATGTGGAAGCTGAGGTTAAAACAGGAACTGTGGAGCATCATTTCCCCTCTGTTGGTCCAAACTGGGACCTGCATGTTAACGGACCCAGGCAGCTTTGGACTCGGTATCAGAAAGGGATTATATTTGGCATTCAAAGTGCTGTGGCTAAGGCAATAACCATGTCTGAATGGTACGAGGGTAGGCACGATAGCCAAGAGCCCCCCACAGATCTGCAGAACAGAATGAAGGAGGTAGCCCGCAACTCTACAAGTGTTGACCCTGAATCTTAAGAGGGATGAGATCAATTAGCCCCTCTACTGGTGGGCCAATCCTGGGATGGTATTAGAAGAAAATTACAAAAGTTACAAGGAAGTGATTGCTTGAGATAGGGGAAAGCTGTTGGATGTTGCTTGGATTGCATATCGTCATAGAGAGAGTCAAAAGGGAAGAGTAAATTGTTGCTTGTTGGCGGTATCAGAGTAAAATAGTAGGGTGAGGGCAAGGGCCTGAGGATGGGGCAGAGCCCCGAGAGGGGGACTCCGGCCCAGCCCTCGGTTGGGTGATAATCAGTGTGCACAGTGCAAAAGGGATGGGCATTCGGAAGAAGACCATCTGCTTAATGATTGGAGCCCCTCTGCCCCCTTGCTCCCAGTAAGCGAGGAATGAGGGGGAGCGGAGGAGTCTCTCCCCAGAGGAGCCTCTGGTTAAAGCGGAGCTGGGAAGTGAAGAAGTTGAGCTTTGGGTAGATCCTGGGGCTACTTCCTCTGTTCAGAAGGCTTTAGAGGGGAACTAAGCAATAAGAATATAAGCATTGCTGGTATGGCAGGGACCCATGAAACTTGGCCATTTTTGAAGCCCTTAGCAATGAAGCTGGGAAAACGGTGGGTTACTCATCAGTTTTTACATTAGCCAAATTCTCCAAAAGCATTGTTTGGGGAGAGATCTACTCCAAAAAATTGGAAGCAGAAATCTGATTTTAAAACAAGGAAATAGAAATCTTCATTCCAGAAACTGTTTGTGTAGAGGCAGCAGCTTTGTTATTACAGGCTATGCTGCCTTGAAAGGAGAAAGATACGCCCAGAGGTCAGAGATGCTGTGATTCCTATTGTACGAGCCGGAGAGGTTCCTGGAAAATCCCACAGGTCAAAACCTGTGAGGATTGACTTAAAGCCTGGATCATCCCTGCTGAGGATGAAACAGTATCGCCTTGAAGCTGGAAGCTAGGAATGGGTCGGTACGGATAATTCAGAAATTCTTGAAGTACAACCTGTTCGTGGGGTGTGCGTCGAAATCCAGCACCCCTGTTTTGCCAGTGAAAAAGGCCAAGGGTCAAGATTGCCGATTGGTGCAGGATTTAAGAGCAACAAATCACATACCTCAAGGTATTTATCCTGTAGTAGCACATCCATACAGATACTAAACCACCCTTACAGGGGAACAGGGATGGTCTACAGTTTTTGATGCGAAGGATGCCTTTTTCTGTGTTCCCCTGGGCACTGACAGTCAGAAGCCTTTTGCTTTTGAATGCGCAAACCCAGAAACGGGAAGGAAAATGCAATACACTTAGGCGGTTATACCGCAAGGCTTTCAAAATATCCCGACAATCTTTGGGAATCAGTTGGCAAAGCAGTTCGACATTTGGAGAACAGAAAATGATCAGGGAAGAGTTCTGCGATCGTAGGATGATATTCTGGTCGCAGCAGGGACTTGGGAGCTGTGTCTTTCCCTGACGATAAGCCTTCTAAATGTCTTGGGAATTAGTGGATATGGAATTATCGAGGAGTCACTTCCACGTTTGGGGTTTGAAGTGCTGGAAGGCCAGAGACAGTTGGGATCCCAACAGAAGGAGGCTATTTGCTGCCTCGCGGAGCCTCAAACTCTCAAGGAACTACGAGGATTTCTCGGGGTGGTCGGATGGTGTCGGCTTTGGGGAGGCAATTGTGTTTTATTTGTGAAAGCTCGGTACGAGCTCCTGAAAACCTCCTGCCATGGGTCTGTTAGCGGGACAGAGGAGGGTAAAGCCACTTTCAAGCGTCTGAAAAAAAGTGAGCTCTGGTGGAGGCCCCCGCGTGGGGATTACCTGATGTGACAAAGACCTGTGCACTTTTTAAGCGTGAGGGAAAAGGCATTGCCTTTGGAGTTCTGGCACATTGTTTAGGGCCTCAGGGGTGGGCTGTAGCTTACTCCTGCAAAGAGCTGGATGAGGTGAGCTCAGGATGGCCTGGATGCCTTAAAGCAGGAGCAGCACCTGTGCTACTGATGCAGGAGGCCCCTAAGTTCACCATGGGGCAGAAGGTGACCGTCCATGTACCACCCGTGGCCGTCACGGCACTAGAAGAAAAAGGAGGACATTGGTTGGCCCCTAGCATAATGTTAAACTGTCACGTGTCATGTGGGGAGGGGGTCCTCCCATTTTGGGATGGGGGGGTCTGTTTTTGGGGCTCCGTTCCCTTGACAGTGCAGATCTGAGGGTTGCCCTGCTGCTAAGACTTCCATCGAGGGGGAGCTTCTGCGTGATAACTGAGAATGACCTGCTGGAGGGTCCCCTTGGGGGATCCTGATGTCCCAGGAGTGCTCTGCGGAGGGTCCTTCTGCTTCCAAGACGTCCCTAATGTCACTAGGGTGTCCCTGGGAGGGTCCTAATGTCCTCGGGAGTGTCCCTGGTGTCCCAGGGATGTCTCCAGGGATGTCCTAGTGTTCTCAGGTGGCCCTATAGGCATTCGGGTTTCCCAGTGTGTCCTGTGGGGGTCCTGGTGTCCCAGGGGGAGTTCCTAATGCCCCTACAGTTTCCCTGGATGCAGGTCGTGTGTTTCCAGGGGGGTCCTAAATGTTCCAGTGTTGTCGCTGGGGTGGTCCTGGTATCCGCGGGCCATTCTAGATGTCCCAGTGGTGTGTCAATGGGTCCTTGTGTATCACAGTGTGTCCCTGGTGGGGGTCATTAATGTCACAGCGGTATCCCTGGAAGGGTCCTGATGTCCCCAGTCCTTTCTAGATGTCCCGGTGGTGTCTGTCAGGGGGTGCATGTGACCTAATATGTCCTTCTGGGGGTCCTTAACGTTCTAGTGGTGTTCCCCAGGGGAGTCCCTGATGTCCTCATGGTGTCCCTAGGGGGGTGGGGGGGGTGTTCTGGTGTCCTGGTGTCCCAGTGTGTCCCTGGGGCGTTGTGGGGTGTCCCTGGGGGTGGTCCTGGTGTCCCCAGGGAGGTGAGTGGGTAGTCTGTTATGTCCCGGGGCGGGGTTCCTGGGAAATTCCTAATGTCACAGGGGTGTCCCTGGAGAGGTCCTGATGTCCTAAAGGCTATTCTAATGATGTCCCAGTGGTGTCTCCCAATATGTCCTTGTGTCGCAAGGTATCCCTGTGGGGGTCCTTAATGTCCTTGTGGTGTCACTGGGGCAGTCCTGGTGTCCCTGATGTCCCAGGGATGTCCCCAGGAATGTCCTTGTGTCCCCAGCATGTCCCTTGTGCGTTTCTGGTCCTGTGGGGGTCCTGGTGTTCCGGGAGGAGTCCTTAATGCCTCTACATTGTCGCTGGGGTAGGGCTTGTGTTAAAGGGGGGTCCTTAATGGCCCAGTGGCATCCCTGGGAGTTCCTGTTTCCCTAGGGATGTCCTCAGTGAGCACAGCCTCTCCTGCCTGATCTCTGCCTGCCCTCACCCTCGCTGCACTCTGCGACCGAGACCTGCAGCCGCTGAAAAGCTCACCCACACCCAGCCCGATGACCAAGGCCGAGAAAGGTGAAGCGTTGCTGCTCCTTCCGCAGAGGATTCACAGCGGGCCTCTCTCAGGGAAGTCCCTCAGCAGCTCTCCTGCTCTTGCTTCTTGGTCAACCAGGAGTGAAAGCATGCCCAGATCTAGTCTGAGAAAGCATTTGGCACGTGATAGAGTTTCGCTCTTCCCTGTGGTCAGCCTTTGTGTCGTTTTCCTGGGCAGGGGGTCCTGGTCACAGGACTCGGGACCTTTGCTACGGTCCAAGAGCGATTCCAAGGTGAGGAAGAGATGTACGCGGTTCGAAGACCCGTCTTCCAGCTGGACATTGCTGAGTTATCTCTGCGGGAACTCGCGTTCCTCACAGAGGTTATCCCTGGTGAGAAGGCAACGACCAACCTCCACTTTCCCGCGCCCTGTTTGGGACCGGGGTGCATGCTCTCTGCACTTTAGAAAGGGCGCAGGAAATGAGGATTTCAGAATTTCTCCGGAGAGAATTCCCTCCAAATTTAGGCGGACAGCTTGAGCTCCTCCCAAACTAACCACTCCCCAAGAGCCGTTTCCGTAAACGACCTTTTCTCTGGCATTTTGTTTCTAATTTTACATGGAAATTCAGCCCGCTCTGCCAGTGACGATGTTCCTCCTCCTTGCAGACAATGTCAAGATCGAGCCGCTGAACTACAGGTGGCTATCACGAGTCACTTCCTTCCCATGGCACGTGGTGCAGAGCTGTGTGCAAGAGACCATACTCTTGCACTCCTTCCAACTGAGGAACAGGCAGCGCCTCGCCTTCGCCTTCAAGGACATTGGCGTTCTGTCCTTCACCGACAACGTCCTGTGCATGCGGTTCTATTGCGACTGCGTCACAGGGCTGGAGGGCAAGGCCAGCTGGATTGCGCTGCTCAACACTGTGACTTGCTCAGGCTTTGAGGGTGATGCAGTGACTTTGGGAAGCCTCTTGAAGGGTGAGCAACCGCGATGGCCGTTGGGCAGCCTGCACGTGGCAGGCCAGTCCGACACCTTTCCACGTGCTCGCCCACGCTGACTTCTCCATTGGAAAAGAAGTTTTATTCTGAGCTTCTGAGTTCTTGCCCTACAGAAAGGCTGGCAGTGTTACTGCGCAGTCTCAGTGTTTGCTGTGCAGCTTCTCCAGAGCAGAGCAAGGGCTCATGTTCATGGAGGAAGATTTGGAGGAGGGGTTTGGAGAAGCGGCTTCCTTTTGGAGCAGGAGACGGGTCTGCTTCCTTTGGGAGCCAAGAGCAAGGTGCCTTGGAAACCTTCTAGCAGCTCTGTGTCACTTTACAGAGGCTGTGGATGCCCGGTGCAGCTGTCTCCGGTGGAGCGACCAGCACTCGGGGGATGCAGGCTGCTCCTGCCCACGCCTTCCCCAGGCGAGTGCGTTTCCTCTGCAGCCCTCGACTGACCGAGCGGGCGGATTCCCAGCTCCTGATCAGGAGTGCGCCTTGCCGGGGCTTGGCGTTGCACGTTGAGTCTGGGAGGGGGCCTGACCTGAAGGGGGTGGTTTCTGGTTAACTTACGATGAGTTGGGGTTACACGTGTGTTCTCCTGGAGTGGCCGGGCAGTGTCATTGCGTTTCTCGTGCCCAGCCTGCCCGTCACTCCTGTCAGAGAGAGCCAGCTGCACACAGGGAGGACTTTAAGCTACATCGTCTGGTGTTGGGGGGAGGTTGCTAATAAAACCCATGCATGGCTGCATGGCCACAAGGAAAAGGGGTGCCATGCCTCACACGAGAGTCGTGAGGATTAGTGCTGGGAAGCTGCAAGAGGGTAGGGGTCACCCTTCTTCAAGCCTGTGTCATCATTTACTGCCCAGGTTTCGCTGTACGGTGGTCAGCAGAGCAGTGGCCAAGGCTTTGTCCGCCTGAGCCAAGAAGGCTGCAGCAAAGTCCAGGCTCAGACAAGGTATGGGAACAGGTCTCCGCTGCCCAGCTGAGGCCCTGCCCCGCGCTGGGTGACCACAGCTCCGTCAAAAGGCACTCCTCAGGGGGCTGCTCTGCTGAGTTTCCTCCTTTGCCAGGTGCAGAGGCGCATCCTGGCAAGCTGCTGCAGAGACGGAGGAAGCTTTCCCTTGCTGCACTGCCAAGTCAGGGGCCAGGCACAAGACAGAAAGACTTGGGCAAGAAGACTTCTGAGAGGTGAGACCCTGGTGGGAAGGGATGAAAGGGATCCTGCACCCATGGAGGAGAGACATCCCCTCCGGACACTCCAGCCGCAGGGATGTGGCAAGGTCCCTGACACATGCCGCATGGTTCTTATGTGCTTGTTTCCCCTGTTGTGGGCCCCTCACTGGGAAGGTGGTGGGTGCTGAGTGCACCCCACGTCCCTGTGGTTCCCTTACGCAAGAGCTGAGGTGCAGTCCTCCCCCGTCCATCTGAGGGGGCTCAGGAAAGGCTCCCCGCTGCCAGCAGAAATGGCCCCACCTCACGTGCTGCTTCTGCCAGCCTGGGGAGCTTTGGTACCAGGCGAAAGTGGGAGGAGAGCAAACTGCCCCGTGCTCATGCCGACTGCTCCTGGTGCCTCTTTGCAGTGCGCTCCCCCCACGTCCAGGCAGCTCCCCCAGGATGAAGGAGGCAGGCAGGCAGGAGCCGGCTTCTCCAGCCAAACCCACCTCTACACTCCCATCCTCAGACGACTGCCAGAAAGCGCTGCAGGTACCTGCCTTGCTGTAGCTACCGTGCTGCTGGGGACTCGGCAGAAGCCTCTTTGTGCAGAGAGCCAGCCCGAAAGGACCCCTGGACACGCGCTCCTTGTCAGCTAGCTGTCTGTCACCTCCTTCAGATCTTCCTTGCCCCCTGGGTTGTGACAAAACACTTTCTCCTGGCCCAGGGGCTATGGGAGATGCCCAAGTCCTTTCTCTGCTGTTCACAGTGGAGGTCTTTGTTCGCAGCTGTGTTTGCCAGGAGCCTAGAATGACCCCAGAGCCCCCGATCTGTTAGGGGCAAAGCCCTGCCAACCGACCAGCTGAGGCAAGGGGCGGCAACACGGGTCAGACCCGGAGGACACCCGTTCTAGGAGCTGAGACTAAGCCTGCCTTCTGCTGCCTTGCCATCCCCTCCAGGAGGTCTGGCAGCTGCCTGCAGAGTGGGAGCAAGTGAGGCCCAAGTGGCAAGAGCAGCTCAGGCAAGCAAAGGCAGAGTGGGCGGCGTGGGGAGCCTGGTCTGCGGGGAAGGACCGACAGCAACCCCAGGTACGGGCAGCAATTGACACCTCTGAGAGCAGCAGCGACCCTCTCCTTCGGGGCACCCAGGGCGGCAGGTCTCCAGAGCGGGGGAGCAGGACAGACACCTGGCTGCAGGGCAGGGGTTTGCCTGCTCATGCTCCTGAGGGAGAGACTGGCAGCAGGATGCAAGCGGCAAAATCAGCCGTGATGACAGGCATGCAGTGCTGGGTCTCCAGGCTGCCAGGTCCTGCTGCAGGCTCCTTTCAAGAGGTCCTCTGGGAAACAGCACCTGTGGTTGCCATCTGCTTTGCTGAGAGCGTCTGCTCCTTGGCAGGCACTCAGCACTGGAGGCACTTGGACTCTCCACCCTCCAGCCCAGCCCAGGAGAGAGGCAGTCAGGGAGAGGTGGAGAAAGGCTCCAACCCCTCTCCCAGCCGAGCAGAAGACAGCAGCAACCTCTAGGCCTGGGGGAAACCTGCATTAGGGAGGAAATAGGCATTTCCTCCTCCCCTTAA
Source organism: Falco peregrinus (assembly GCF_023634155.1). NCBI lineage: Eukaryota > Metazoa > Chordata > Aves > Falconiformes > Falconidae > Falco > Falco peregrinus. The sequence continues at coordinate 5,143,456 of NC_073743.1, read as the reverse complement.
GCTTTGAGTCTTGTTCTGTAGAAGGAAGAGAGTTGCCTTATTGCCCGAGGATGAGGTAGGAGAGCCTGGAGGCAGCGGTGCCTGAGCCTGGGACAGGGTTCTCCAGCCTGGAGGCCAAAGCTGTTGGTGGGACTGGGAAAGTCCTGGTCTCTGCAGGGGGCAGGGGACCCGTGCTGGGGCAGCAAACATTGCTGTAAAGCCTAAAGATGTCCCCAGGGGCTGCTCCCAGCTCTGCCTGGGAGCTGCTGCTGTCAGATTCACCCACTGGCAAGCAATTCCTGGTGCAGGAGTGACAACTGCATGGAGGAGAACAAGTCTAGGTGCCTAATATCAAGGTCTCCAACATCAGCTGAGCAGCGTTTATTTTAATGGGGTTTTTTTGTTCTCCCCAGGAGTTTCCATTGCGCCCCAAAGCCATTTTCTGTCAGAAAAGGTGCAGGCATGTGCATGAGACACAGGGGTTTCTCTGTGTTGTAACTGGGAACAAAGGCAGCTTTTCTTTTCATTCCAGCTCGAAAGGGAGCACAGAGCGTCAGCCCCAGGGAGGCAGCCCTGCTCCCTCGTCCTGGCTGTGGGTGTGAGCCCGTGCACGCTCCACCTCTGGAGGAAAGCCACTGAAGAAGAGCAGCCTGGGAGGGACCTCCCAGAGCCGGCTGGGGAGAGGGCTGGTCACCCCGCGGCCCATGGCGACTGCCGGGAGCAGCTCAGCGTGGCCAGTGCCCTCTGGGCACGGGCCGGCGGGCCTCCCCTGCGTTTCTGTAGACGGGCACCGGAGCGTCCCCAGGCCTGGGCGCCCTGTGTGGGAGCCATGCCTGGGGACAAGGCCCAGGGCGGTGGCACCCGGAGCTGCTGCACGCACACAGGACTGAGCTCTGCGGAGGCTGCTGGCACCGGGGGGATGGGGGAGGTGCGGGCTCGGGCCTGCTGGGGCCTCTGTGAGGGGCAAGCAGGGGCTGCCCCACGCCGGTGGGGGCACAGCCGGTTCCAGCCAGTCCCTGCCAGGCTCCGCAGCATCCACCAGGGCTTTGTGATGCAGGCAGCGCACCATGCCCAGAGGTCATTGTGATGCGGGCCCCCACGGTGACCCCGTGGGTATTTAAGGAGCCAGAGCCCTGGGGTGCCCACTCCCAGGAGAGCCACTCCCTCAGGAGGCAGCATCTCCCCTGGGTGACCATGGCCGGTCCTCTGCCGAAGATACCCATGGGTGAGGAGGCAAACGCCCACCCCCAGCCCAACAGCAGGCTGCCGGGCCTGCAAAACCGGCACCAGGTGAGGGACGGGGCAGGAGGGGGAGGCCGGTGGTGGGACGGGGCCACGCGGAGCTGCCTTGGTGCCAGGGCCGGCCTTGCCGCCACTGTGGGGGCCACTGTGCCAAGGCAGCTGCCTCCATTCCTTGACTCCTCCTTCTGCCCGCAGATGGGCCACAGGCAGCCGCTGGCAGCGCCGCAGGACAGCCAGGGACAGGCTTCGTCCCCCCATGGGAACAGGCTGCGACGACTCCCCTGCCCACAGAGCTCGCAGGCCGCTGGGAGCCGACGCGCACAGGTAGGGAGCCCGAGGGAGACCGGGACAAACATCTTCCCATGTCCAGGAGATGCCGACAGGCAGGCGGGAGCTGCAGGAGGGGACGGGAGGGCCCGGTCACATAGCAAGCTGAGCCCCCTAAGCCATGCCTGCAGGCTGCCCGGGCATGCCAGGGATGCTCCCAGGAGTCGCTGTGGGCCATGGCCGGAGCAGGGCGCTCCCCAGCCAGCTCTGGGAGCCGAGCGGCAACTCCCTGTGTGGCCAAGTGCTGCCCTGGGAGCTGGCAGGGGAGCCGGCACAGGGGCTTTTCAGGCTGGGACAAGGGGTGCACGGGCGAAGGGCCACAGTCACTCAGCCTCTCTCCTCGCCTTCTCTTGCAGACGGACAGCCCAGCGTGCAGGGTGGCAATGCCCCCCATCAGGGTGAGGCGGGAGGAGACGGCCCGTCTGCCAGCAAGGCAGGCAGCAGCACCACAGAAGGTGCACGCAGCTCGGGCACCAGGAGCTGCCAGCACTTGCTGCAAGCTCCCGCCTCTGCCAGCAGCAACCTCTGCAGCTTCTGGCCAGGGCAGGGGAAAGGCCAGCAGCCCTGCAACCAGCAGACACCGAGAGCTTGTCCCATTTACTTGGGGCATCCCCAGTGAGCAGGGGAAAGCCACCAGAGTGCAGAGCAGGAGGCATGCCCCACACAGCCCTGCAGCCAATGCCACAGCTGTGGAGGAGACAAAGAGGTACCTTTTGAGTAAGGACCTGGACAAGGTTTTCACCGGGAGCCAACGACCCAGCCAGCAGACAGCGGCACAGTGGCATCGGGAACACAGGCTGGGTGTGGCAAAGATGGCAAGAACAGAGGAGGTCCGGGTGGCCCACAGTGGCCAGGCCCCTGAAGGTCAGCACGTGCCTGATCCTCATGCATGTAAAAGCACTGGTGCTGCGGGCAGGGTTTCTGTGCCAGCTTCCCTGGGCAGGAGGGATGTGGCTTCAGGGCACCAGGGACAAGTGGAAGAGCGCGATCTCAAAGCACAGGTGATACTTACCAAAGACAAGTGCAAAGGCAAATCACTGCATGATCAGCACAAAGCTCTTAAGGAGCATGTGGCCATCCCGTCAGTGAAGACTCAGGATCGGGAAGCCCAGCACAGCAGGACAGGCAGTCATGCAAGTGCAGCAGCTTGTGTCCCCAAGAAGAACTGGGTAAGGGCAGCAAGGCCACAGAACAACCCAGGGTCCCTGCCAAAGGAAAAAGACTGGGAAGATGACAATGAGCTGCGCCAAGAAGAGAACATCACCGTTGACAGCAACTGGGTCAACCCCTCATTCCTGGAGTTCTACCAGGACCCCCACGCTGTTCCCCAGGATGGGCCCTGCCGGCTGAGCAGTGCACAAAACACGAACGTGGTGATGGTCGCAACAAAACCTGCGGCACCTCAGGACAGCGAGTCTTCCTTGTCTGGAGAGCATCAGGGAGAGCCCGACTCAGCCTCCCTCGTGCAAGAGGAATACGAGGACGGAGACTACATGGCTTCTGCCGTGTCTGGAGACCATCAAGGAGAGGCCAGCACAGGCATTTTCTCCCCAGCAGCGCAGGAGGAAGATCTGGCCTCACTGCTTTTTCAGATCTCTCTGGATGATGCTGCCATACCCCACCTTGACCCATCAGGGGAAGACAAAAGAGATTACATGGATTCTACCTTGTCTGCAGAGTCTTGGCACCAGGTGAGCCTGGAGTGCGTGTCCGTCACGGACCATCACAAGTTACTTTGGACACGTATAGTGTCCAGGGTGTGTGCGGCAGGGAGATGGCTGGTGCTGTCCGTGTCAGCCCGCTGACATACCCTCCATCCCCTGCTGGTGCTCTTCTTCTCCCCTTGCAAGTGGCCTCCCAGCACAGAGGTGACGCACAGCCCTCCTCTGGCTGCAGGGACCGTAAACCTAACCAACCTGACACATGGCACTGCATAGTCTACCACTAAAGCATGTCCCTAAGCGCCTGTGTTTCCCCCGGTACCCAATAACGGATGCTCAGATCTCCTTTGGCTGTTAATGTTTTTATAGGACGCGCCAGTTTTCATGTCTGAGGAGGACAATTGGGAAGATGACAATGATAAAGAGCTGTCCCAAGATAAGAACATCATCATCCACAGCATCTGGGTCAACCCCTCATTCCTGGAGTTCTACCAGGACCCCCACGCTGTTCCCCAGGATGGGCCCTGCCGGCTGAGCAGTGCACAAAACACGAACGTGGTGATGGTCGCAACAAAACCTGCGGCACCTCAGGACAGCGAGTCTTCCTTGTCTGGAGAGCATCAGGGAGAGCCCAACTCAGCCTCCCTCGTGCAAGAGGAATACGAGGATGGAGACTACATGGCTTCTGCCGTGTCTGGAGACCATCAAGAAGAGGCCAGCACAGGCATTTTCTCCCCAGCAGCGCAGGAGGAAGATCTGGCCTCACTGCTTTTTCAGATCTCTCTGGATGATGCTGCCATACCCCACCTTGACCCATCAGGGGAAGACAAAAGAGATTACATGGATTCTACCTTGTCTGCAGAGTCTTGGCACCAGGTGAGCCTGGAGTGCGTGTCCGTCACGGACCATCACAAGTTACTTTGGACACGTATATTGTCCAGGGTGTGTGCGGCAGGGAGATGGCTGGTGCTGTCCGTGTCAGCCCGCTGACATACCCTCCATCCCCTGCTGGTGCTCTTCTTCTCCCCTTGCAAGTGGCCTCCCAGCACAGAGGTGACGCACAGCCCTCCTCTGGCTGCAGGGACCGTAAACCTAACCAACCTGACACATGGCACTGCATAGCCTACCACTAAAGCATGTCCCTAAGCGCCTGTGTTTCCCCCGGTACCCAATAACGGATGCTTAGATCTCCTTTGGCTGTTAATGTTTTTATAGGACGCGCCAGTTTTCATGTCTGAGGAGGACAATTGGGAAGATGACAATGATAAAGAGCTGTCCCAAGATAAGAACATCATCATCCACAGCATCTGGGTCAACCCCTCATTCCTGGAGTTCTACCAGGACCCCCACGCTGTTCCCCAGGATGGGCCCTGCCGGCTGAGCAGTGCACAAAACACGAACGTGGTGATGGTCGCAACAAAACCTGCGGCACCTCAGGACAGCGAGTCTTCCTTGTCTGGAGAGCATCAGGGAGAGCCCAACTCAGCCTCCCTCGTGCAAGAGGAATACGAGGATGGAGACTACATGGCTTCTGCCGTGTCTGGAGACCATCAAGAAGAGGCCAGCACAGGCATTTTCTCCCCAGCAGCGCAGGAGGAAGATCTGGCCTCACTGCTTTTTCAGATCTCTCTGGATGATGCTGCCATACCCCACCTTGACCCATCAGGGGAAGACAAAAGAGATTACATGGATTCTACCTTGTCTGCAGAGTCTTGGCACCAGGTGAGCCTGGAGTGCGTGTCCGTCACGGACCATCACAAGTTACTTTGGACACGTATAGTGTCCAGGGTGTGTGCGGCAGGGAGATGGCTGGTGCTGTCCGTGTCAGCCCGCTGACATACCCTCCATCCCCTGCTGGTGCTCTTCTTCTCCCCTTGCAAGTGGCCTCCCAGCACAGAGGTGACGCACAGCCCTCCTCTGGCTGCAGGGACCGTAAACCTAACCAACCTGACACATGGCACTGCATAGTCTACCACTAAAGCATGTCCCTAAGCGCCTGTGTTTCCCCCGGTACCCAATAACGGATGCTCAGATCTCCTTTGGCTGTTAATGTTTTTATAGGACGCGCCAGTTTTCATGTCTGAGGAGGACAATTGGGAAGATGACAATGATAAAGAGCTGTCCCAAGATAAGAACATCATCATCCACAGCATCTGGGTCAACCCCTCATTCCTGGAGTTCTACCAGGACCCCCACGCTGTTCGCCAGGATGGCCCCTGCCGGCTGAGCAGTGCACAAAACACGAACGTGGTGATGGTCGCAACAAAACCTGCGGCACCTCAGGACAGCGAGTCTTCCTTGTCTGGAGAGCATCAGGGAGAGCCCAACTCAGCCTCCCTCGTGCAAGAGGAATACGAGGATGGAGACTACATGGCTTCTGCCGTGTCTGGAGACCATCAAGAAGAGGCCAGCACAGGCATTTTCTCCCCAGCAGCGCAGGAGGAAGATCTGGCCTCACTGCTTTTTCAGATCTCTCTGGATGATGCTGCCATACCCCACCTTGACCCATCAGGGGAAGACAAAAGAGATTACATGGATTCTACCTTGTCTGCAGAGTCTTGGCACCAGGTGAGCCTGGAGTGCGTGTCCGTCACGGACCATCACAAGTTACTTTGGACACGTATATTGTCCAGGGTGTGTGCGGCAGGGAGATGGCTGGTGCTGTCCGTGTCAGCCCGCTGACATACCCTCCATCCCCTGCTGGTGCTCTTCTTCTCCCCTTGCAAGTGGCCTCCCAGCACAGAGGTGACGCACAGCCCTCCTCTGGCTGCAGGGACCGTAAACCTAACCAACCTGACACATGGCACTGCATAGTCTACCACTAAAGCATGTCCCTAAGCGCCTGTGTTTCCCCCGGTACCCAATAACGGATGCTTAGATCTCCTTTGGCTGTTAATGTTTTTATAGGAGCAGCCAGGGCACTCTGCCATAGAGGACAAGCGGGAAGACGACAATGGCAAAGAGCTGTGCCAAGGGGAAGACATTGCCATCCACAGCGTTATGGCCAACCCCCCATTCCTGGAGATGTTCCAGGACCTCCATGCTGGTTTCCAGGAGGGGCAGCCAGCCCCTGAGCAGAGCGATAACACGTGGCCCTGCTCCAAGCCCAGGGATGAGCCCGAGGATGACCCAGGTACATCCCCGAGTGTAGCGCTGGCCCAGCAAGGGAAGGCTTAGCCCAGCCGTCCCGGCAATGTGCACCCAGGCCAAAGCAGAAGGACTGCGTGCATGAGGGCTGGCCGTTCCCTGGCCACCACTCCCTGGGGAAAGCTCTCGGTGACAGGGAGCAGGCAGGATCTTGCCCGGTACCTGCCCAGCCCCCTGCCTACCCTTGTCTTCCTTCCACAGGCATGGCTGCCCTCCCGCATGCCCCAGCTCGACGGCGACGGCCCTCCCTCTTCCGCAGGGCACTCAAGGCTCTGCGCAAGGCTTTCTACTCTACTTGCATCAGGCCACAGCAAGAGTAGCAGTGCCGTGCTGGCAAAGGGGTCCCCAGAGATGGCAGCTGGCCCTGATCCTGTGTGGTACCCAGAGCGTGTGGCACAGGGAGGCACGCGAGGCATGGGTGCATGGACGGCGCCCAACATGTTCAGCTGCCGTGAGGACATTGTGCTGCCAGACTCTGCTCCACCTGGACACATTCTGAGAGCAATAAAAGCTGAGCACGTTCCCCCAGTGGTTGTCTGTGCCTGGTTCATTCTGGGAGAAAGGCGTGTGCAGGCAAGGGCCATGCCGGCAGGCAGAGCTGGAGAGCCCCTGTGCTCCTTCTTCTCCATGCCAAGCAGAGCCCACGCCTTGGGCCTCTGCCTGTGCCTCTGGCGCTCCAGCTGCTGACCAGCTGGGGCCTCTGCTGCCCTTGCTCCGTGGGCCTGTTATTTGAGTCACCCTCTGTCCTCAGGGTGTCCTGGCACTTGCTCGGGAGAGCCCTGGGCTGGTGCTGGCAGCAAGCCGGCAGTCTGGCTGGAACTTGCCTCTCTAGCTGACTTCCAGGTGCCTCTCTGCCATTCAAACCGAGGACTTTGACCATTTCTTTTGCATCGTAAACTTGGTCTGGTTTAACTAATGCTTGCACTGCACCACCCCGCAGCACCTTGGTCTCACGAGGAACCTGCCCATTGCAGGGGGGCGTGGGAGCACCTACATGGGCCACTTGTTTTTAAAGCCCTCCATTTTTAAGACCTGGTCCTGAGAGTAGCTGTTTTGGTGAGAAAAGCCAGACCTTAGGTGGTCTAGCTGTTGGCCAGATGTTTGGGGGCTCCGTCTGAGTTGGTTCTTGACATTTTGACATATTAGCAGGGCAGCAGGACCGTGCTACGAACGAAATGAGGTGCACAACAAATCTCTCAGAATAAACTGAAATAGGTTTTTACAGATGTTTGAAACAAAAGTAGGGAAGATTGGATAAAGACGTGGAGGAAGACTGATGAGGATACTTGAACATTGCTTCCTGAAGAAGCAAACCTCATAGTAAACTGTTACGTGTATGTGCATTTATGTCTTTGTCTCAGGCGTCTTCCCACTTGTGCATTTCCCTGACCTTTGGTTGTTCTTAGAAGAGAATCAGTTCTGGAGGAGAGTGCTTCAAACTTCTTTCTGTAACACTGGGATCCAGGAAGTGCCTCAGCGGCATCCCTAGCTGTGATGAGAAAAGGATTTTCCTTCCGTGGAGCCTTTCCTTCACTGTGGCTGTTTAGAACGTGAGGAGGCATGGGAGACTTTGCAGGGTGCCTGCTAGCTGAAATGATTCTAGCGTTCTGTGAGCAATACAGCCACACCTTTCTCTGTCCTCCTTTATGGAGAACATCTGGCATGAACCTTGGGTGGTAATGGGTGTAATTTTGATTCTCTTTTGAAATGTAATTTTTCACAGTTTAAACTTCAAAACGCTGTAGTGATTACACGCATGCATGCAGTTGGGCATGTTTTTCCTTCCCTGAGAGAAGCCTAGAAAAACCTCAAGCATGCGGTGTAGCTGAGAGTTGCAACGTGTAAGAAACCAGGCAAGGAAGCTCTTTCTGACATCAAGGACCAAGCGGGCTGACGGTTTCCGCCCTTCTCGCTTGGCACTGGAGTTTCAAACCGTGGCACCGCATGCCTTGCGGCACCATTTTCTGTGTTGGCTGCCTGAGGCAATGGAACAGCTGAATTCAGAGGGATCCTGTGCCCAGGGCTATGAGGCCTCCTGCCGGGCCTCGCCCCCCTCTCACAGTGCAGCCAGGAGCTGCTCTCAGGTGAGCGTCCCCTGTGCCTGACGGTAGGCATGAGGAACAGAGTTGGCTGCTTTGGGAAGAGCCCTGTCAGAGCGGCCATGGCCCAGAGGAGGTGACTTTTCGACAGAGGGGACCTGCAGGCTGTGCTGGGCCGTGGCGGGAGGCCCACCCGATGCCACACAAGCTGGGGCTCCCAGCAGCTGAGCCCTGGTGGCACTGGCTGTCCTGTCCTCCTCTCCCCCTGAGGGTGACCTCAAACAGCAGCAGCTGCAGAGATGCTTGGCAGAACCTGAGCGCCTTTCCCACCGGGATGGTAAAGAGCCAGCCTGCTGGGGCCAGGGGGGCTGTTGGGGACAGACCGTGGGGCCGGGGGAGAGATTTCAGTGACGGACCGGGGGGCGGGGGGAAGGAGTCTCTAGCTGGGCTGTGGGGGCGGGGGGGATGGATTTAGGGACGGACCGAGGGGGTCGGGGGAGGCCTGTAGGTAGTGAGAGGGGGGTTCCAGGGAGGGTTTTAGGGGCTGCCGGGGGGCAGGGCAATGATTTTAGGGACAGAGTGGAGGGGGGGGCTGTGGGAAGGAGTGTAGGGCATGACCGGCAGGGGCTGGGGAGAAATAGTGACGGGAGAAAGTGTGGGGTCGGGGGAAAGGAGTCTAGGAATGGCCATGAGGGTCTGGGGGGAAGGGCTTTAGGGACAGGACGGGAGTGAGGGGAAGGATGTTAGGGCCAGGCTGGGGGCAAGTGGAATCACTGCAGGGCCCGACGGAGGGGGGTGGTTGGGGTGTTGAGGAAGGTTCTCAGGGTGGGATGGGGGTACAGGGGGAAGGTTGTGGGGGCAAAGGAGGGGGATGAGGGAAGGATTGTATAGATGGACTGCTGGGGTTGGGGGCACAGGGGAAATAGTTTGGGGACAGTCCGAGAGGCACGGGGGAGGATTTTAGAAACGAACTGGGGTGTGGGGTGGGGGGTGGTTTGAGGGAAGAAATTGGGAACGGGATGGGGGCAATGGGGAGGCTTTTAGGCATGACTGGGGTGCTCGATGGAAGGATTTTAGGGACAGCCATGGTATGTAGGGGAAGGTTTTGATGGCACTGTATAGATAGCACTGCATATACCTTTCTGTCCAAGGAATCTGTTCAGGGAAGGTTGCTGGCTCAGCAACGGGGCCAGATGTCTAAACTCCCCAGTTTCCAAGCTCTAATGTCGTGTTTGGCTCTATGTGAATGAAAGCTAGGCACAAAGTTTAGCTAAGCTACCCCTCTAAAGTTGTTAGAAGTGATGAACAAAGGGATGTCTGATCTGGGGAGTCAGCCTTGGGAAGGGCACGGAACAAAGAGCGGATGGGGAAAAGAACTTCATTCTCTTGAGTGATGCACAAAAAAGCCTCTGAGTGGGGAAGTTCTGGCCACAGGAGGAAACAAGTCGGTAGAGTGTGCGTGTGTGATGCAGTATGAGCGTGCAAGTACTCTGCTGTATGTGATGCGTACCCTCGAGTAACTTGGTGAGCGTGCTCAGAGGTGACACTCCCCCGTGCTCCCAGCACTGTCATAAAGAATGCCGGCCTTCTGAAACTTCACATCAGGTCTGAGAGGGTTTTTCACCGTGACCGCCTTTACGGGATCATTTTCTGGTGACCCAGGTGAGACTCTGCTATTGAGCGTCGGTGGAGCTGTGAATCGCAGCAATTCCAGCCGGCACTGAGGGACTCTTGGGGAAGACCTCTGATTCCCGGACCAACGACTCCAAAGCAACGTTCCCCCGGTAAGATGTCAGGCATTCCTTGTGGTCTGGGATACCTGCCCCTAAGCAGAGGCAAAAGCCCCGCTGGGTTGGGGTATTGAGGGCTCTCCTGGAAACAATGTGTCTGGTAAAATTTCTGCCTGACATACTCAAGTATATTAATGGTGTGTGTGTGTGTGTGTGTGTCTAGTAGAGTGCACTCTGAACACTGAAAATACTTCTATACATGTATATGATAAAACGTTCAGGATGCTAAAAGAAAGTGGGCCCTGGTCAGTGTACACGGCCGTGGTATTTTCCAGCAGTCTCCACTGGGATGTGTTTTGGGACACTGGGAAGAATTAAGGGGTAGTTCTGAGGGAAACGTAACTAAAAGCAACCTAGTGCAATACTGTACTCAGGGGTGGTCTCTGTATAAACTGGGTGATGGGGGAAAATGGCAGTTTGCATTATTGTATGATGTTACGGCTGATGTTGTTTTGAAGGCAAGAAAGGAAAAGGGACAGAGTTTGATATGCTGATCTTTTTTTCCGCTGTAAAGACCCATTCTGAATGGCAAAACCAGTGTGGTATAAATTTACCTCCCTGAGATCCTTTTCCTTGGCTTTGGAAAAGGATAAGAAGAGGTTGTTGAAAAGGGTCTGCTCTGCTTGTAGTATCAGACAGAGGTGTTTAAAATTGTAATGACTACAAGAAAGAAGGAGGTTTAGAGATGACGGTTTAGAGTTAATGGTTGGAGCCCAGCAGAGACGGGGAGTGAGTTCTGACGCTGATATTAGTGATGTGAGCAGGGTAAGAGAAAGTGGTGGCAGTTGAGCTGACAAGGCTGGTGGCAGGGAAAGTGGCTGTGAAGAGGGAGAGCGATTTAGTGGGGCAGAAGGTTTTAGCCCAGCCGTAGGGTGGGAGCAGGCCAAACCAGGGGAAGTGATACAGGCTCCCCTGCGCCAGGCTGTGGGAAATGAAGGACCCATTACGGTGAGGGTCCCGTTTTCAATAACAGAGTTGAAGAATTGCAAAGCAACCGCAGGAAATTACCGAGACGACCCTGAGAAGGCGGCTGGTGTTTTTGAAATAATGATGGTTAAAACACAGGATCCAGAGTGTAAGGATATAGAGGCAATACTGCAGGTTTTGTTTGATAGTAGTGAGAAGGAGATGATTTGTCAAGCCGCTAGAATACATGTGGAAGCTGAGGTTAAAACAGGAACTGTGGAGCATCATTTCCCCTCTGTTGGTCCAAACTGGGACCTGCATGTTAACGGACCCAGGCAGCTTTGGACTCGGTATCAGAAAGGGATTATATTTGGCATTCAAAGTGCTGTGGCTAAGGCAATAACCATGTCTGAATGGTACGAGGGTAGGCACGATAGCCAAGAGCCCCCCACAGATCTGCAGAACAGAATGAAGGAGGTAGCCCGCAACTCTACAAGTGTTGACCCTGAATCTTAAGAGGGATGAGATCAATTAGCCCCTCTACTGGTGGGCCAATCCTGGGATGGTATTAGAAGAAAATTACAAAAGTTACAAGGAAGTGATTGCTTGAGATAGGGGAAAGCTGTTGGATGTTGCTTGGATTGCATATCGTCATAGAGAGAGTCAAAAGGGAAGAGTAAATTGTTGCTTGTTGGCGGTATCAGAGTAAAATAGTAGGGTGAGGGCAAGGGCCTGAGGATGGGGCAGAGCCCCGAGAGGGGGACTCCGGCCCAGCCCTCGGTTGGGTGATAATCAGTGTGCACAGTGCAAAAGGGATGGGCATTCGGAAGAAGACCATCTGCTTAATGATTGGAGCCCCTCTGCCCCCTTGCTCCCAGTAAGCGAGGAATGAGGGGGAGCGGAGGAGTCTCTCCCCAGAGGAGCCTCTGGTTAAAGCGGAGCTGGGAAGTGAAGAAGTTGAGCTTTGGGTAGATCCTGGGGCTACTTCCTCTGTTCAGAAGGCTTTAGAGGGGAACTAAGCAATAAGAATATAAGCATTGCTGGTATGGCAGGGACCCATGAAACTTGGCCATTTTTGAAGCCCTTAGCAATGAAGCTGGGAAAACGGTGGGTTACTCATCAGTTTTTACATTAGCCAAATTCTCCAAAAGCATTGTTTGGGGAGAGATCTACTCCAAAAAATTGGAAGCAGAAATCTGATTTTAAAACAAGGAAATAGAAATCTTCATTCCAGAAACTGTTTGTGTAGAGGCAGCAGCTTTGTTATTACAGGCTATGCTGCCTTGAAAGGAGAAAGATACGCCCAGAGGTCAGAGATGCTGTGATTCCTATTGTACGAGCCGGAGAGGTTCCTGGAAAATCCCACAGGTCAAAACCTGTGAGGATTGACTTAAAGCCTGGATCATCCCTGCTGAGGATGAAACAGTATCGCCTTGAAGCTGGAAGCTAGGAATGGGTCGGTACGGATAATTCAGAAATTCTTGAAGTACAACCTGTTCGTGGGGTGTGCGTCGAAATCCAGCACCCCTGTTTTGCCAGTGAAAAAGGCCAAGGGTCAAGATTGCCGATTGGTGCAGGATTTAAGAGCAACAAATCACATACCTCAAGGTATTTATCCTGTAGTAGCACATCCATACAGATACTAAACCACCCTTACAGGGGAACAGGGATGGTCTACAGTTTTTGATGCGAAGGATGCCTTTTTCTGTGTTCCCCTGGGCACTGACAGTCAGAAGCCTTTTGCTTTTGAATGCGCAAACCCAGAAACGGGAAGGAAAATGCAATACACTTAGGCGGTTATACCGCAAGGCTTTCAAAATATCCCGACAATCTTTGGGAATCAGTTGGCAAAGCAGTTCGACATTTGGAGAACAGAAAATGATCAGGGAAGAGTTCTGCGATCGTAGGATGATATTCTGGTCGCAGCAGGGACTTGGGAGCTGTGTCTTTCCCTGACGATAAGCCTTCTAAATGTCTTGGGAATTAGTGGATATGGAATTATCGAGGAGTCACTTCCACGTTTGGGGTTTGAAGTGCTGGAAGGCCAGAGACAGTTGGGATCCCAACAGAAGGAGGCTATTTGCTGCCTCGCGGAGCCTCAAACTCTCAAGGAACTACGAGGATTTCTCGGGGTGGTCGGATGGTGTCGGCTTTGGGGAGGCAATTGTGTTTTATTTGTGAAAGCTCGGTACGAGCTCCTGAAAACCTCCTGCCATGGGTCTGTTAGCGGGACAGAGGAGGGTAAAGCCACTTTCAAGCGTCTGAAAAAAAGTGAGCTCTGGTGGAGGCCCCCGCGTGGGGATTACCTGATGTGACAAAGACCTGTGCACTTTTTAAGCGTGAGGGAAAAGGCATTGCCTTTGGAGTTCTGGCACATTGTTTAGGGCCTCAGGGGCGGGCTGTAGCTTACTCCTGCAAAGAGCTGGATGAGGTGAGCTCAGGATGGCCTGGATGCCTTAAAGCAGGAGCAGCACCTGTGCTACTGATGCAGGAGGCCCCTAAGTTCACCATGGGGCAGAAGGTGACCGTCCATGTACCACCCGTGGCCGTCACGGCACTAGAAGAAAAAGGAGGACATTGGTTGGCCCCTAGCATAATGTTAAACTGTCACGTGTCATGTGGGGAGGGGGTCCTCCCATTTTGGGATGGGGGGGGTCTGTTTTTGGGGCTCCGTTCCCTTGACAGTGCAGATCTGAGGGTTGCCCTGCTGCTAAGACTTCCATCGAGGGGGAGCTTCTGCGTGATAACTGAGAATGACCTGCTGGAGGGTCCCCTTGGGGGATCCTGATGTCCCAGGAGTGCTCTGCGGAGGGTCCTTCTGCTTCCAAGACGTCCCTAATGTCACTAGGGTGTCCCTGGGAGGGTCCTAATGTCCCCGGGAGTGTCCCTGGTGTCCCAGGGATGTCTCCAGGGATGTCCTAGTGTTCTCAGGTGGCCCTATAAGCATTCGGGTTTCCCAGTGTGTCCTGTGGGGGTCCTGGTGTCCCAGGGGGAGTTCCTAATGCCCCTACAGTTTCCCTGGATGCAGGTCGTGTGTTTCCAGGGGGGTCCTAAATGTTCCAGTGTTGTCGCTGGGGTGGTCCTGGTATCCGCGGGCCATTCTAGATGTCCCAGTGGTGTGTCAATGGGTCCTTGTGTATCACAGTGTGTCCCTGGTGGGGGTCATTAATGTCACAGCGGTATCCCTGGAAGGGTCCTGATGTCCCCAGTCCTTTCTAGATGTCCCGGTGGTGTCTGTCAGGGGGTGCATGTGACCTAATATGTCCTTCTGGGGGTCCTTAACGTTCTAGTGGTGTTCCCCAGGGGAGTCCCTGATGTCCTCATGGTGTCCCTAGGGGGGTGGGGGGGGTGTTCTGGTGTCCTGGTGTCCCAGTGTGTCCCTGGGGCGTTGTGGGGTGTCCCTGGGGGTGGTCCTGGTGTCCCCAGGGAGGTGAGTGGGTAGTCTGTTATGTCCCGGGGCGGGGTTCCTGGGAAATTCCTAATGTCACAGGGGTGTCCCTGGAGAGGTCCTGATGTCCTAAAGGCTATTCTAATGATGTCCCAGTGGTGTCTCCCAATATGTCCTTGTGTCGCAAGGTATCCCTGTGGGGGTCCTTAATGTCCTTGTGGTGTCACTGGGGCAGTCCTGGTGTCCCTGATGTCCCAGGGATGTCCCCAGGAATGTCCTTGTGTCCCCAGCATGTCCCTTGTGCGTTTCTGGTCCTGTGGGGGTCCTGGTGTTCCGGGAGGAGTCCTTAATGCCTCTACATTGTCGCTGGGGTAGGGCTTGTGTTAAAGGGGGGTCCTTAATGGCCCAGTGGCATCCCTGGGAGTTCCTGTTTCCCTAGGGATGTCCTCAGTGAGCACAGCCTCTCCTGCCTGATCTCTGCCTGCCCTCACCCTCGCTGCACTCTGCGACCGAGACCTGCAGCCGCTGAAAAGCTCACCCACACCCAGCCCGATGACCAAGGCCGAGAAAGGTGAAGCGTTGCTGCTCCTTCCGCAGAGGATTCACAGCGGGCCTCTCTCAGGGAAGTCCCTCAGCAGCTCTCCTGCTCTTGCTTCTTGGTCAACCAGGAGTGAAAGCATGCCCAGATCTAGTCTGAGAAAGCATTTGGCACGTGATAGAGTTTCGCTCTTCCCTGTGGTCAGCCTTTGTGTCGTTTTCCTGGGCAGGGGGTCCTGGTCACAGGACTCGGGACCTTTGCTACGGTCCAAGAGCGATTCCAAGGTGAGGAAGAGATGTACGCGGTTCGAAGACCCGTCTTCCAGCTGGACATTGCTGAGTTATCTCTGCGGGAACTCGCGTTCCTCACAGAGGTTATCCCTGGTGAGAAGGCAACGACCAACCTCCACTTTCCCACGCCCTGTTTGGGACCGGGGTGCATGCTCTCTGCACTTTAGAAAGGGCGCAGGAAATGAGGATTTCAGAATTTCTCCGGAGAGAATTCCCTCCAAATTTAGGCGGACAGCTTGAGCTCCTCCCAAACTAACCACTCCCCAAGAGCCGTTTCCGTAAACGACCTTTTCTCTGGCATTTTGTTTCTAATTTTACATGGAAATTCAGCCCGCTCTGCCAGTGACGATGTTCCTCCTCCTTGCAGACAATGTCAAGATCGAGCCGCTGAACTACAGGTGGCTATCACGAGTCACTTCCTTCCCATGGCACGTGGTGCAGAGCTGTGTGCAAGAGACCATACTCTTGCACTCCTTCCAACTGAGGAACAGGCAGCGCCTCGCCTTCGCCTTCAAGGACATTGGCGTTCTGTCCTTCACCGACAACGTCCTGTGCATGCGGTTCTATTGCGACTGCGTCACAGGGCTGGAGGGCAAGGCCAGCTGGATTGCGCTGCTCAACACTGTGACTTGCTCAGGCTTTGAGGGTGATGCAGTGACTTTGGGAAGCCTCTTGAAGGGTGAGCAACCGCGATGGCCGTTGGGCAGCCTGCACGTGGCAGGCCAGTCCGACACCTTTCCACGTGCTCGCCCACACTGACTTCTCCATTGGAAAAGAAGTTTTATTCTGAGCTTCTGAGTTCTTGCCCTACAGAAAGGCTGGCAGTGTTACTGCGCAGTCTCAGTGTTTGCTGTGCAGCTTCTCCAGAGCAGAGCAAGGGCTCATGTTCATGGAGGAAGATTTGGAGGAGGGGTTTGGAGAAGCGGCTTCCTTTTGGAGCAGGAGACGGGTCTGCTTCCTTTGGGAGCCAAGAGCAAGGTGCCTTGGAAACCTTCTAGCAGCTCTGTGTCACTTTACAGAGGCTGTGGATGCCCGGTGCAGCTGTCTCCGGTGGAGCGACCAGCACTCGGGGGATGCAGGCTGCTCCTGCCCACGCCTTCCCCAGGCGAGTGCGTTTCCTCTGCAGCCCTCGACTGACCGAGCGGGCGGATTCCCAGCTCCTGATCAGGAGTGCGCCTTGCCGGGGCTTGGCGTTGCACGTTGAGTCTGGGAGGGGGCCTGACCTGAAGGGGGTGGTTTCTGGTTAACTTACGATGAGTTGGGGTTACACGTGTGTTCTCCTGGAGTGGCCGGGCAGTGTCATTGCGTTTCTCGTGCCCAGCCTGCCCGTCACTCCTGTCAGAGAGAGCCAGCTGCACACAGGGAGGACTTTAAGCTACATCGTCTGGTGTTGGGGGGAGGTTGCTAATAAAACCCATGCATGGCTGCATGGCCACAAGGAAAAGGGGTGCCATGCCTCACACGAGAGTCGTGAGGATTAGTGCTGGGAAGCTGCAAGAGGGTAGGGGTCACCCTTCTTCAAGCCTGTGTCATCATTTACTGCCCAGGTTTCGCTGTACGGTGGTCAGCAGAGCAGTGGCCAAGGCTTTGTCCGCCTGAGCCAAGAAGGCTGCAGCAAAGTCCAGGCTCAGACAAGGTATGGGAACAGGTCTCCGCTGCCCAGCTGAGGCCCTGCCCCGCGCTGGGTGACCACAGCTCCGTCAAAAGGCACTCCTCAGGGGGCTGCTCTGCTGAGTTTCCTCCTTTGCCAGGTGCAGAGGCGCATCCTGGCAAGCTGCTGCAGAGACGGAGGAAGCTTTCCCTTGCTGCACTGCCAAGTCAGGGGCCAGGCACAAGACAGAAAGACTTGGGCAAGAAGACTTCTGAGAGGTGAGACCCTGGTGGGAAGGGATGAAAGGGATCCTGCACCCATGGAGGAGAGACATCCCCTCCGGACACTCCAGCCGCAGGGATGTGGCAAGGTCCCTGACACATGCCGCATGGTTCTTATGTGCTTGTTTCCCCTGTTGTGGGCCCCTCACTGGGAAGGTGGTGGGTGCTGAGTGCACCCCACGTCCCTGTGGTTCCCTTACGCAAGAGCTGAGGTGCAGTCCTCCCCCGTCCATCTGAGGGGGCTCAGGAAAGGCTCCCCGCTGCCAGCAGAAATGGCCCCACCTCACGTGCTGCTTCTGCCAGCCTGGGGAGCTTTGGTACCAGGCGAAAGTGGGAGGAGAGCAAACTGCCCCGTGCTCATGCCGACTGCTCCTGGTGCCTCTTTGCAGTGCGCTCCCCCCACGTCCAGGCAGCTCCCCCAGGATGAAGGAGGCAGGCAGGCAGGAGCCGGCTTCTCCAGCCAAACCCACCTCTACACTCCCATCCTCAGACGACTGCCAGAAAGCGCTGCAGGTACCTGCCTTGCTGTAGCTACCGTGCTGCTGGGGACTCGGCAGAAGCCTCTTTGTGCAGAGAGCCAGCCCGAAAGGACCCCTGGACACGCGCTCCTTGTCAGCTAGCTGTCTGTCACCTCCTTCAGATCTTCCTTGCCCCCTGGGTTGTGACAAAACACTTTCTCCTGGCCCAGGGGCTATGGGAGATGCCCAAGTCCTTTCTCTGCTGTTCACAGTGGAGGTCTTTGTTCGCAGCTGTGTTTGCCAGGAGCCTAGAATGACCCCAGAGCCCCCGATCTGTTAGGGGCAAAGCCCTGCCAACCGACCAGCTGAGGCAAGGGGCGGCAACACGGGTCAGACCCGGAGGACACCCGTTCTAGGAGCTGAGACTAAGCCTGCCTTCTGCTGCCTTGCCATCCCCTCCAGGAGGTCTGGCAGCTGCCTGCAGAGTGGGAGCAAGTGAGGCCCAAGTGGCAAGAGCAGCTCAGGCAAGCAAAGGCAGAGTGGGCGGCGTGGGGAGCCTGGTCTGCGGGGAAGGACCGACAGCAACCCCAGGTACGGGCAGCAATTGACACCTCTGAGAGCAGCAGCGACCCTCTCCTTCGGGGCACCCAGGGCGGCAGGTCTCCAGAGCGGGGGAGCAGGACAGACACCTGGCTGCAGGGCAGGGGTTTGCCTGCTCATGCTCCTGAGGGAGAGACTGGCAGCAGGATGCAAGCGGCAAAATCAGCCGTGATGACAGGCATGCAGTGCTGGGTCTCCAGGCTGCCAGGTCCTGCTGCAGGCTCCTTTCAAGAGGTCCTCTGGGAAACAGCACCTGTGGTTGCCATCTGCTTTGCTGAGAGCGTCTGCTCCTTGGCAGGCACTCAGCACTGGAGGCACTTGGACTCTCCACCCTCCAGCCCAGCCCAGGAGAGAGGCAGTCAGGGAGAGGTGGAGAAAGGCTCCAACCCCTCTCCCAGCCGAGCAGAAGACAGCAGCAACCTCTAGGCCTGGGGGAAACCTGCATTAGGGAGGAAATAGGCATTTCCTCCTCCCCTTAAGCTTTGAGTCTTGTTCTGTAGAAGGAAGAGAGTTGCCTTATTGCCCGAGGATGAGGTAGGAGAGCCTGGAGGCAGCGGTGCCTGAGCCTGGGACAGGGTTCTCCAGCCTGGAGGCCAAAGCTGTTGGTGGGACTGGGAAAGTCCTGGTCTCTGCAGGGGGCAGGGGACCCGTGCTGGGGCAGCAAACATTGCTGTAAAGCCTAAAGATGTCCCCAGGGGCTGCTCCCAGCTCTGCCTGGGAGCTGCTGCTGTCAGATTCACCCACTGGCAAGCAATTCCTGGTGCAGGAGTGACAACTGCATGGAGGAGAACAAGTCTAGGTGCCTAATATCAAGGTCTCCAACATCAGCTGAGCAGCGTTTATTTTAATGGGGTTTTTTTGTTCTCCCCAGGAGTTTCCATTGCGCCCCAAAGCCATTTTCTGTCAGAAAAGGTGCAGGCATGTGCATGAGACACAGGGGTTTCTCTGTGTTGTAACTGGGAACAAAGGCAGCTTTTCTTTTCATTCCAGCTCGAAAGGGAGCACAGAGCGTCAGCCCCAGGGAGGCAGCCCTGCTCCCTCGTCCTGGCTGTGGGTGTGAGCCCGTGCACGCTCCACCTCTGGAGGAAAGCCACTGAAGAAGAGCAGCCTGGGAGGGACCTCCCAGAGCCGGCTGGGGAGAGGGCTGGTCACCCCGCGGCCCATGGCGACTGCCGGGAGCAGCTCAGCGTGGCCAGTGCCCTCTGGGCACGGGCCGGCGGGCCTCCCCTGCGTTTCTGTAGACGGGCACCGGAGCGTCCCCAGGCCTGGGCGCCCTGTGTGGGAGCCATGCCTGGGGACAAGGCCCAGGGCGGTGGCACCCGGAGCTGCTGCACGCACACAGGACTGAGCTCTGCGGAGGCTGCTGGCACCGGGGGGATGGGGGAGGTGCGGGCTCGGGCCTGCTGGGGCCTCTGTGAGGGGCAAGCAGGGGCTGCCCCACGCCGGTGGGGGCACAGCCGGTTCCAGCCAGTCCCTGCCAGGCTCCGCAGCATCCACCAGGGCTTTGTGATGCAGGCAGCGCACCATGCCCAGAGGTCATTGTGATGCGGGCCCCCACGGTGACCCCGTGGGTATTTAAGGAGCCAGAGCCCTGGGGTGCCCACTCCCAGGAGAGCCACTCCCTCAGGAGGCAGCATCTCCCCTGGGTGACCATGGCCGGTCCTCTGCCGAAGATACCCATGGGTGAGGAGGCAAACGCCCACCCCCAGCCCAACAGCAGGCTGCCGGGCCTGCAAAACCGGCACCAGGTGAGGGACGGGGCAGGAGGGGGAGGCCGGTGGTGGGACGGGGCCACGCGGAGCTGCCTTGGTGCCAGGGCCGGCCTTGCCGCCACTGTGGGGGCCACTGTGCCAAGGCAGCTGCCTCCATTCCTTGACTCCTCCTTCTGCCCGCAGATGGGCCACAGGCAGCCGCTGGCAGCGCCGCAGGACAGCCAGGGACAGGCTTCGTCCCCCCATGGGAACAGGCTGCGACGACTCCCCTGCCCACAGAGCTCGCAGGCCGCTGGGAGCCGACGCGCACAGGTAGGGAGCCCGAGGGAGACCGGGACAAACATCTTCCCATGTCCAGGAGATGCCGACAGGCAGGCGGGAGCTGCAGGAGGGGACGGGAGGGCCCGGTCACATAGCAAGCTGAGCCCCCTAAGCCATGCCTGCAGGCTGCCCGGGCATGCCAGGGATGCTCCCAGGAGTCGCTGTGGGCCATGGCCGGAGCAGGGCGCTCCCCAGCCAGCTCTGGGAGCCGAGCGGCAACTCCCTGTGTGGCCAAGTGCTGCCCTGGGAGCTGGCAGGGGAGCCGGCACAGGGGCTTTTCAGGCTGGGACAAGGGGTGCACGGGCGAAGGGCCACAGTCACTCAGCCTCTCTCCTCGCCTTCTCTTGCAGACGGACAGCCCAGCGTGCAGGGTGGCAATGCCCCCCATCAGGGTGAGGCGGGAGGAGACGGCCCGTCTGCCAGCAAGGCAGGCAGCAGCACCACAGAAGGTGCACGCAGCTCGGGCACCAGGAGCTGCCAGCACTTGCTGCAAGCTCCCGCCTCTGCCAGCAGCAACCTCTGCAGCTTCTGGCCAGGGCAGGGGAAAGGCCAGCAGCCCTGCAACCAGCAGACACCGAGAGCTTGTCCCATTTACTTGGGGCATCCCCAGTGAGCAGGGGAAAGCCACCAGAGTGCAGAGCAGGAGGCATGCCCCACACAGCCCTGCAGCCAATGCCACAGCTGTGGAGGAGACAAAGAGGTACCTTTTGAGTAAGGACCTGGACAAGGTTTTCACCGGGAGCCAACGACCCAGCCAGCAGACAGCGGCACAGTGGCATCGGGAACACAGGCTGGGTGTGGCAAAGATGGCAAGAACAGAGGAGGTCCGGGTGGCCCACAGTGGCCAGGCCCCTGAAGGTCAGCACGTGCCTGATCCTCATGCATGTAAAAGCACTGGTGCTGCGGGCAGGGTTTCTGTGCCAGCTTCCCTGGGCAGGAGGGATGTGGCTTCAGGGCACCAGGGACAAGTGGAAGAGCGCGATCTCAAAGCACAGGTGATACTTACCAAAGACAAGTGCAAAGGCAAATCACTGCATGATCAGCACAAAGCTCTTAAGGAGCATGTGGCCATCCCGTCAGTGAAGACTCAGGATCGGGAAGCCCAGCACAGCAGGACAGGCAGTCATGCAAGTGCAGCAGCTTGTGTCCCCAAGAAGAACTGGGTAAGGGCAGCAAGGCCACAGAACAACCCAGGGTCCCTGCCAAAGGAAAAAGACTGGGAAGATGACAATGAGCTGCGCCAAGAAGAGAACATCACCGTTGACAGCAACTGGGTCAACCCCTCATTCCTGGAGTTCTACCAGGACCCCCACGCTGTTCCCCAGGATGGGCCCTGCCGGCTGAGCAGTGCACAAAACATGAACGTGGTGATGGTCGCAACAAAACCTGCGGCACCTCAGGACAGCGAGTCTTCCTTGTCTGGAGAGCATCAGGGAGAGCCCGACTCAGCCTCCCTCGTGCAAGAGGAATACGAGGACGGAGACTACATGGCTTCTGCCGTGTCTGGAGACCATCAAGGAGAGGCCAGCACAGGCATTTTCTCCCCAGCAGCGCAGGAGGAAGATCTGGCCTCACTGCTTTTTCAGATCTCTCTGGATGATGCTGCCATACCCCACCTTGACCCATCAGGGGAAGACAAAAGAGATTACATGGATTCTACCTTGTCTGCAGAGTCTTGGCACCAGGTGAGCCTGGAGTGCGTGTCCGTCACGGACCATCACAAGTTACTTTGGACACGTATAGTGTCCAGGGTGTGTGCGGCAGGGAGATGGCTGGTGCTGTCCGTGTCAGCCCGCTGACATACCCTCCATCCCCTGCTGGTGCTCTTCTTCTCCCCTTGCAAGTGGCCTCCCAGCACAGAGGTGACGCACAGCCCTCCTCTGGCTGCAGGGACCGTAAACCTAACCAACCTGACACATGGCACTGCATAGTCTACCACTAAAGCATGTCCCTAAGCGCCTGTGTTTCCCCCGGTACCCAATAACGGATGCTCAGATCTCCTTTGGCTGTTAATGTTTTTATAGGACGCGCCAGTTTTCATGTCTGAGGAGGACAATTGGGAAGATGACAATGATAAAGAGCTGTCCCAAGATAAGAACATCATCATCCACAGCATCTGGGTCAACCCCTCATTCCTGGAGTTCTACCAGGACCCCCACGCTGTTCGCCAGGATGGCCCCTGCCGGCTGAGCAGTGCACAAAACACGAACGTGGTGATGGTCGCAACAAAACCTGCGGCACCTCAGGACAGCGAGTCTTCCTTGTCTGGAGAGCATCAGGGAGAGCCCAACTCAGCCTCCCTCGTGCAAGAGGAATACGAGGATGGAGACTACATGGCTTCTGCCGTGTCTGGAGACCATCAAGAAGAGGCCAGCACAGGCATTTTCTCCCCAGCAGCGCAGGAGGAAGATCTGGCCTCACTGCTTTTTCAGATCTCTCTGGATGATGCTGCCATACCCCACCTTGACCCATCAGGGGAAGACAAAAGAGATTACATGGATTCTACCTTGTCTGCAGAGTCTTGGCACCAGGTGAGCCTGGAGTGCGTGTCCGTCACGGACCATCACAAGTTACTTTGGACACGTATATTGTCCAGGGTGTGTGCGGCAGGGAGATGGCTGGTGCTGTCCGTGTCAGCCCGCTGACATACCCTCCATCCCCTGCTGGTGCTCTTCTTCTCCCCTTGCAAGTGGCCTCCCAGCACAGAGGTGACGCACAGCCCTCCTCTGGCTGCAGGGACCGTAAACCTAACCAACCTGACACATGGCACTGCATAGCCTACCACTAAAGCATGTCCCTAAGCGCCTGTGTTTCCCCCGGTACCCAATAACGGATGCTTAGATCTCCTTTGGCTGTTAATGTTTTTATAGGACGCGCCAGTTTTCATGTCTGAGGAGGACAATTGGGAAGATGACAATGATAAAGAGCTGTCCCAAGATAAGAACATCATCATCCACAGCATCTGGGTCAACCCCTCATTCCTGGAGTTCTACCAGGACCCCCACGCTGTTCCCCAGGATGGGCCCTGCCGGCTGAGCAGTGCACAAAACACGAACGTGGTGATGGTCGCAACAAAACCTGCGGCACCTCAGGACAGCGAGTCTTCCTTGTCTGGAGAGCATCAGGGAGAGCCCAACTCAGCCTCCCTCGTGCAAGAGGAATACGAGGATGGAGACTACATGGCTTCTGCCGTGTCTGGAGACCATCAAGAAGAGGCCAGCACAGGCATTTTCTCCCCAGCAGCGCAGGAGGAAGATCTGGCCTCACTGCTTTTTCAGATCTCTCTGGATGATGCTGCCATACCCCACCTTGACCCATCAGGGGAAGACAAAAGAGATTACATGGATTCTACCTTGTCTGCAGAGTCTTGGCACCAGGTGAGCCTGGAGTGCGTGTCCGTCACGGACCATCACAAGTTACTTTGGACACGTATAGTGTCCAGGGTGTGTGCGGCAGGGAGATGGCTGGTGCTGTCCGTGTCAGCCCGCTGACATACCCTCCATCCCCTGCTGGTGCTCTTCTTCTCCCCTTGCAAGTGGCCTCCCAGCACAGAGGTGACGCACAGCCCTCCTCTGGCTGCAGGGACCGTAAACCTAACCAACCTGACACATGGCACTGCATAGTCTACCACTAAAGCATGTCCCTAAGCGCCTGTGTTTCCCCCGGTACCCAATAACGGATGCTCAGATCTCCTTTGGCTGTTAATGTTTTTATAGGACGCGCCAGTTTTCATGTCTGAGGAGGACAATTGGGAAGATGACAATGATAAAGAGCTGTCCCAAGATAAGAACATCATCATCCACAGCATCTGGGTCAACCCCTCATTCCTGGAGTTCTACCAGGACCCCCACGCTGTTCGCCAGGATGGCCCCTGCCGGCTGAGCAGTGCACAAAACACGAACGTGGTGATGGTCGCAACAAAACCTGCGGCACCTCAGGACAGCGAGTCTTCCTTGTCTGGAGAGCATCAGGGAGAGCCCAACTCAGCCTCCCTCGTGCAAGAGGAATACGAGGATGGAGACTACATGGCTTCTGCCGTGTCTGGAGACCATCAAGAAGAGGCCAGCACAGGCATTTTCTCCCCAGCAGCGCAGGAGGAAGATCTGGCCTCACTGCTTTTTCAGATCTCTCTGGATGATGCTGCCATACCCCACCTTGACCCATCAGGGGAAGACAAAAGAGATTACATGGATTCTACCTTGTCTGCAGAGTCTTGGCACCAGGTGAGCCTGGAGTGCGTGTCCGTCACGGACCATCACAAGTTACTTTGGACACGTATATTGTCCAGGGTGTGTGCGGCAGGGAGATGGCTGGTGCTGTCCGTGTCAGCCCGCTGACATACCCTCCATCCCCTGCTGGTGCTCTTCTTCTCCCCTTGCAAGTGGCCTCCCAGCACAGAGGTGACGCACAGCCCTCCTCTGGCTGCAGGGACCGTAAACCTAACCAACCTGACACATGGCACTGCATAGTCTACCACTAAAGCATGTCCCTAAGCGCCTGTGTTTCCCCCGGTACCCAATAACGGATGCTTAGATCTCCTTTGGCTGTTAATGTTTTTATAGGAGCAGCCAGGGCACTCTGCCATAGAGGACAAGCGGGAAGACGACAATGGCAAAGAGCTGTGCCAAGGGGAAGACATTGCCATCCACAGCGTTATGGCCAACCCCCCATTCCTGGAGATGTTCCAGGACCTCCATGCTGGTTTCCAGGAGGGGCAGCCAGCCCCTGAGCAGAGCGATAACACGTGGCCCTGCTCCAAGCCCAGGGATGAGCCCGAGGATGACCCAGGTACATCCCCGAGTGTAGCGCTGGCCCAGCAAGGGAAGGCTTAGCCCAGCCGTCCCGGCAATGTGCACCCAGGCCAAAGCAGAAGGACTGCGTGCATGAGGGCTGGCCGTTCCCTGGCCACCACTCCCTGGGGAAAGCTCTCGGTGACAGGGAGCAGGCAGGATCTTGCCCGGTACCTGCCCAGCCCCCTGCCTACCCTTGTCTTCCTTCCACAGGCATGGCTGCCCTCCCGCATGCCCCAGCTCGACGGCGACGGCCCTCCCTCTTCCGCAGGGCACTCAAGGCTCTGCGCAAGGCTTTCTACTCTACTTGCATCAGGCCACAGCAAGAGTAGCAGTGCCGTGCTGGCAAAGGGGTCCCCAGAGATGGCAGCTGGCCCTGATCCTGTGTGGTACCCAGAGCGTGTGGCACAGGGAGGCACGCGAGGCATGGGTGCATGGACGGCGCCCAACATGTTCAGCTGCCGTGAGGACATTGTGCTGCCAGACTCTGCTCCACCTGGACACATTCTGAGAGCAATAAAAGCTGAGCACGTTCCCCCAGTGGTTGTCTGTGCCTGGTTCATTCTGGGAGAAAGGCGTGTGCAGGCAAGGGCCATGCCGGCAGGCAGAGCTGGAGAGCCCCTGTGCTCCTTCTTCTCCATGCCAAGCAGAGCCCACGCCTTGGGCCTCTGCCTGTGCCTCTGGCGCTCCAGCTGCTGACCAGCTGGGGCCTCTGCTGCCCTTGCTCCGTGGGCCTGTTATTTGAGTCACCCTCTGTCCTCAGGGTGTCCTGGCACTTGCTCGGGAGAGCCCTGGGCTGGTGCTGGCAGCAAGCCGGCAGTCTGGCTGGAACTTGCCTCTCTAGCTGACTTCCAGGTGCCTCTCTGCCATTCAAACCGAGGACTTTGACCATTTCTTTTGCATCGTAAACTTGGTCTGGTTTAACTAATGCTTGCACTGCACCACCCCGCAGCACCTTGGTCTCACGAGGAACCTGCCCATTGCAGGGGGGCGTGGGAGCACCTACATGGGCCACTTGTTTTTAAAGCCCTCCATTTTTAAGACCTGGTCCTGAGAGTAGCTGTTTTGGTGAGAAAAGCCAGACCTTAGGTGGTCTAGCTGTTGGCCAGATGTTTGGGGGCTCCGTCTGAGTTGGTTCTTGACATTTTGACATATTAGCAGGGCAGCAGGACCGTGCTACGAACGAAATGAGGTGCACAACAAATCTCTCAGAATAAACTGAAATAGGTTTTTACAGATGTTTGAAACAAAAGTAGGGAAGATTGGATAAAGACGTGGAGGAAGACTGATGAGGATACTTGAACATTGCTTCCTGAAGAAGCAAACCTCATAGTAAACTGTTACGTGTATGTGCATTTATGTCTTTGTCTCAGGCGTCTTCCCACTTGTGCATTTCCCTGACCTTTGGTTGTTCTTAGAAGAGAATCAGTTCTGGAGGAGAGTGCTTCAAACTTCTTTCTGTAACACTGGGATCCAGGAAGTGCCTCAGCGGCATCCCTAGCTGTGATGAGAAAAGGATTTTCCTTCCGTGGAGCCTTTCCTTCACTGTGGCTGTTTAGAACGTGAGGAGGCATGGGAGACTTTGCAGGGTGCCTGCTAGCTGAAATGATTCTAGCGTTCTGTGAGCAATACAGCCACACCTTTCTCTGTCCTCCTTTATGGAGAACATCTGGCATGAACCTTGGGTGGTAATGGGTGTAATTTTGATTCTCTTTTGAAATGTAATTTTTCACAGTTTAAACTTCAAAACGCTGTAGTGATTACACGCATGCATGCAGTTGGGCATGTTTTTCCTTCCCTGAGAGAAGCCTAGAAAAACCTCAAGCATGCGGTGTAGCTGAGAGTTGCAACGTGTAAGAAACCAGGCAAGGAAGCTCTTTCTGACATCAAGGACCAAGCGGGCTGACGGTTTCCGCCCTTCTCGCTTGGCACTGGAGTTTCAAACCGTGGCACCGCATGCCTTGCGGCACCATTTTCTGTGTTGGCTGCCTGAGGCAATGGAACAGCTGAATTCAGAGGGATCCTGTGCCCAGGGCTATGAGGCCTCCTGCCGGGCCTCGCCCCCCTCTCACAGTGCAGCCAGGAGCTGCTCTCAGGTGAGCGTCCCCTGTGCCTGACGGTAGGCATGAGGAACAGAGTTGGCTGCTTTGGGAAGAGCCCTGTCAGAGCGGCCATGGCCCAGAGGAGGTGACTTTTCGACAGAGGGGACCTGCAGGCTGTGCTGGGCCGTGGCGGGAGGCCCACCCGATGCCACACAAGCTGGGGCTCCCAGCAGCTGAGCCCTGGTGGCACTGGCTGTCCTGTCCTCCTCTCCCCCTGAGGGTGACCTCAAACAGCAGCAGCTGCAGAGATGCTTGGCAGAACCTGAGCGCCTTTCCCACCGGGATGGTAAAGAGCCAGCCTGCTGGGGCCAGGGGGGCTGTTGGGGACAGACCGTGGGGCCGGGGGAGAGATTTCAGTGACGGACCGGGGGGCGGGGGGAAGGAGTCTCTAGCTGGGCTGTGGGGGCGGGGGGGATGGATTTAGGGACGGACCGAGGGGGTCGGGGGAGGCCTGTAGGTAGTGAGAGGGGGGTTCCAGGGAGGGTTTTAGGGGCTGCCGGGGGGCAGGGCAATGATTTTAGGGACAGAGTGGAGGGGGGGGCTGTGGGAAGGAGTGTAGGGCATGACCGGCAGGGGCTGGGGAGAAATAGTGACGGGAGAAAGTGTGGGGTCGGGGGAAAGGAGTCTAGGAATGGCCATGAGGGTCTGGGGGGAAGGGCTTTAGGGACAGGACGGGAGTGAGGGGAAGGATGTTAGGGCCAGGCTGGGAGCAAGTGGAATCACTGCAGGGCCCGACGGAGGGGGGTGGTTGGGGTGTTGAGGAAGGTTCTCAGGGTGGGATGGGGGTACAGGGGGAAGGTTGTGGGGGCAAAGGAGGGGGATGAGGGAAGGATTGTATAGATGGACTGCTGGGGTTGGGGGCACAGGGGAAATAGTTTGGGGACAGTCCGAGAGGCACGGGGGAGGATTTTAGAAACGAACTGGGGTGTGGGGTGGGGGGTGGTTTGAGGGAAGAAATTGGGAACGGGATGGGGGCAATGGGGAGGCTTTTAGGCATGACTGGGGTGCTCGATGGAAGGATTTTAGGGACAGCCATGGTATGTAGGGGAAGGTTTTGATGGCACTGTATAGATAGCACTGCATATACCTTTCTGTCCAAGGAATCTGTTCAGGGAAGGTTGCTGGCTCAGCAACGGGGCCAGATGTCTAAACTCCCCAGTTTCCAAGCTCTAATGTCGTGTTTGGCTCTATGTGAATGAAAGCTAGGCACAAAGTTTAGCTAAGCTACCCCTCTAAAGTTGTTAGAAGTGATGAACAAAGGGATGTCTGATCTGGGGAGTCAGCCTTGGGAAGGGCACGGAACAAAGAGCGGATGGGGAAAAGAACTTCATTCTCTTGAGTGATGCACAAAAAAGCCTCTGAGTGGGGAAGTTCTGGCCACAGGAGGAAACAAGTCGGTAGAGTGTGCGTGTGTGATGCAGTATGAGCGTGCAAGTACTCTGCTGTATGTGATGCGTACCCTCGAGTAACTTGGTGAGCGTGCTCAGAGGTGACACTCCCCCGTGCTCCCAGCACTGTCATAAAGAATGCCGGCCTTCTGAAACTTCACATCAGGTCTGAGAGGGTTTTTCACCGTGACCGCCTTTACGGGATCATTTTCTGGTGACCCAGGTGAGACTCTGCTATTGAGCGTCGGTGGAGCTGTGAATCGCAGCAATTCCAGCCGGCACTGAGGGACTCTTGGGGAAGACCTCTGATTCCCGGACCAACGACTCCAAAGCAACGTTCCCCCGGTAAGATGTCAGGCATTCCTTGTGGTCTGGGATACCTGCCCCTAAGCAGAGGCAAAAGCCCCGCTGGGTTGGGGTATTGAGGGCTCTCCTGGAAACAATGTGTCTGGTAAAATTTCTGCCTGACATACTCAAGTATATTAATGGTGTGTGTGTGTGTGTGTGTGTGTCTAGTAGAGTGCACTCTGAACACTGAAAATACTTCTATACATGTATATGATAAAACGTTCAGGATGCTAAAAGAAAGTGGGCCCTGGTCA
The DNA here is from genome assembly GCF_023634155.1 of Falco peregrinus. Taxonomy (NCBI): domain Eukaryota; kingdom Metazoa; phylum Chordata; class Aves; order Falconiformes; family Falconidae; genus Falco; species Falco peregrinus. Next base: position 5,114,304 of record NC_073743.1, on the reverse strand, counting down.
GTGTACACGGCCGTGGTATTTTCCAGCAGTCTCCACTGGGATGTGTTTTGGGACACTGGGAAGAATTAAGGGGTAGTTCTGAGGGAAACGTAACTAAAAGCAACCTAGTGCAATACTGTACTCAGGGGTGGTCTCTGTATAAACTGGGTGATGGGGGAAAATGGCAGTTTGCATTATTGTATGATGTTACGGCTGATGTTGTTTTGAAGGCAAGAAAGGAAAAGGGACAGAGTTTGATATGCTGATCTTTTTTTCCGCTGTAAAGACCCATTCTGAATGGCAAAACCAGTGTGGTATAAATTTACCTCCCTGAGATCCTTTTCCTTGGCTTTGGAAAAGGATAAGAAGAGGTTGTTGAAAAGGGTCTGCTCTGCTTGTAGTATCAGACAGAGGTGTTTAAAATTGTAATGACTACAAGAAAGAAGGAGGTTTAGAGATGACGGTTTAGAGTTAATGGTTGGAGCCCAGCAGAGACGGGGAGTGAGTTCTGACGCTGATATTAGTGATGTGAGCAGGGTAAGAGAAAGTGGTGGCAGTTGAGCTGACAAGGCTGGTGGCAGGGAAAGTGGCTGTGAAGAGGGAGAGCGATTTAGTGGGGCAGAAGGTTTTAGCCCAGCCGTAGGGTGGGAGCAGGCCAAACCAGGGGAAGTGATACAGGCTCCCCTGCGCCAGGCTGTGGGAAATGAAGGACCCATTACGGTGAGGGTCCCGTTTTCAATAACAGAGTTGAAGAATTGCAAAGCAACCGCAGGAAATTACCGAGACGACCCTGAGAAGGCGGCTGGTGTTTTTGAAATAATGATGGTTAAAACACAGGATCCAGAGTGTAAGGATATAGAGGCAATACTGCAGGTTTTGTTTGATAGTAGTGAGAAGGAGATGATTTGTCAAGCCGCTAGAATACATGTGGAAGCTGAGGTTAAAACAGGAACTGTGGAGCATCATTTCCCCTCTGTTGGTCCAAACTGGGACCTGCATGTTAACGGACCCAGGCAGCTTTGGACTCGGTATCAGAAAGGGATTATATTTGGCATTCAAAGTGCTGTGGCTAAGGCAATAACCATGTCTGAATGGTACGAGGGTAGGCACGATAGCCAAGAGCCCCCCACAGATCTGCAGAACAGAATGAAGGAGGTAGCCCGCAACTCTACAAGTGTTGACCCTGAATCTTAAGAGGGATGAGATCAATTAGCCCCTCTACTGGTGGGCCAATCCTGGGATGGTATTAGAAGAAAATTACAAAAGTTACAAGGAAGTGATTGCTTGAGATAGGGGAAAGCTGTTGGATGTTGCTTGGATTGCATATCGTCATAGAGAGAGTCAAAAGGGAAGAGTAAATTGTTGCTTGTTGGCGGTATCAGAGTAAAATAGTAGGGTGAGGGCAAGGGCCTGAGGATGGGGCAGAGCCCCGAGAGGGGGACTCCGGCCCAGCCCTCGGTTGGGTGATAATCAGTGTGCACAGTGCAAAAGGGATGGGCATTCGGAAGAAGACCATCTGCTTAATGATTGGAGCCCCTCTGCCCCCTTGCTCCCAGTAAGCGAGGAATGAGGGGGAGCGGAGGAGTCTCTCCCCAGAGGAGCCTCTGGTTAAAGCGGAGCTGGGAAGTGAAGAAGTTGAGCTTTGGGTAGATCCTGGGGCTACTTCCTCTGTTCAGAAGGCTTTAGAGGGGAACTAAGCAATAAGAATATAAGCATTGCTGGTATGGCAGGGACCCATGAAACTTGGCCATTTTTGAAGCCCTTAGCAATGAAGCTGGGAAAACGGTGGGTTACTCATCAGTTTTTACATTAGCCAAATTCTCCAAAAGCATTGTTTGGGGAGAGATCTACTCCAAAAAATTGGAAGCAGAAATCTGATTTTAAAACAAGGAAATAGAAATCTTCATTCCAGAAACTGTTTGTGTAGAGGCAGCAGCTTTGTTATTACAGGCTATGCTGCCTTGAAAGGAGAAAGATACGCCCAGAGGTCAGAGATGCTGTGATTCCTATTGTACGAGCCGGAGAGGTTCCTGGAAAATCCCACAGGTCAAAACCTGTGAGGATTGACTTAAAGCCTGGATCATCCCTGCTGAGGATGAAACAGTATCGCCTTGAAGCTGGAAGCTAGGAATGGGTCGGTACGGATAATTCAGAAATTCTTGAAGTACAACCTGTTCGTGGGGTGTGCGTCGAAATCCAGCACCCCTGTTTTGCCAGTGAAAAAGGCCAAGGGTCAAGATTGCCGATTGGTGCAGGATTTAAGAGCAACAAATCACATACCTCAAGGTATTTATCCTGTAGTAGCACATCCATACAGATACTAAACCACCCTTACAGGGGAACAGGGATGGTCTACAGTTTTTGATGCGAAGGATGCCTTTTTCTGTGTTCCCCTGGGCACTGACAGTCAGAAGCCTTTTGCTTTTGAATGCGCAAACCCAGAAACGGGAAGGAAAATGCAATACACTTAGGCGGTTATACCGCAAGGCTTTCAAAATATCCCGACAATCTTTGGGAATCAGTTGGCAAAGCAGTTCGACATTTGGAGAACAGAAAATGATCAGGGAAGAGTTCTGCGATCGTAGGATGATATTCTGGTCGCAGCAGGGACTTGGGAGCTGTGTCTTTCCCTGACGATAAGCCTTCTAAATGTCTTGGGAATTAGTGGATATGGAATTATCGAGGAGTCACTTCCACGTTTGGGGTTTGAAGTGCTGGAAGGCCAGAGACAGTTGGGATCCCAACAGAAGGAGGCTATTTGCTGCCTCGCGGAGCCTCAAACTCTCAAGGAACTACGAGGATTTCTCGGGGTGGTCGGATGGTGTCGGCTTTGGGGAGGCAATTGTGTTTTATTTGTGAAAGCTCGGTACGAGCTCCTGAAAACCTCCTGCCATGGGTCTGTTAGCGGGACAGAGGAGGGTAAAGCCACTTTCAAGCGTCTGAAAAAAAGTGAGCTCTGGTGGAGGCCCCCGCGTGGGGATTACCTGATGTGACAAAGACCTGTGCACTTTTTAAGCGTGAGGGAAAAGGCATTGCCTTTGGAGTTCTGGCACATTGTTTAGGGCCTCAGGGGCGGGCTGTAGCTTACTCCTGCAAAGAGCTGGATGAGGTGAGCTCAGGATGGCCTGGATGCCTTAAAGCAGGAGCAGCACCTGTGCTACTGATGCAGGAGGCCCCTAAGTTCACCATGGGGCAGAAGGTGACCGTCCATGTACCACCCGTGGCCGTCACGGCACTAGAAGAAAAAGGAGGACATTGGTTGGCCCCTAGCATAATGTTAAACTGTCACGTGTCATGTGGGGAGGGGGTCCTCCCATTTTGGGATGGGGGGGTCTGTTTTTGGGGCTCCGTTCCCTTGACAGTGCAGATCTGAGGGTTGCCCTGCTGCTAAGACTTCCATCGAGGGGGAGCTTCTGCGTGATAACTGAGAATGACCTGCTGGAGGGTCCCCTTGGGGGATCCTGATGTCCCAGGAGTGCTCTGCGGAGGGTCCTTCTGCTTCCAAGACGTCCCTAATGTCACTAGGGTGTCCCTGGGAGGGTCCTAATGTCCCCGGGAGTGTCCCTGGTGTCCCAGGGATGTCTCCAGGGATGTCCTAGTGTTCTCAGGTGGCCCTATAAGCATTCGGGTTTCCCAGTGTGTCCTGTGGGGGTCCTGGTGTCCCAGGGGGAGTTCCTAATGCCCCTACAGTTTCCCTGGATGCAGGTCGTGTGTTTCCAGGGGGGTCCTAAATGTTCCAGTGTTGTCGCTGGGGTGGTCCTGGTATCCGCGGGCCATTCTAGATGTCCCAGTGGTGTGTCAATGGGTCCTTGTGTATCACAGTGTGTCCCTGGTGGGGGTCATTAATGTCACAGCGGTATCCCTGGAAGGGTCCTGATGTCCCCAGTCCTTTCTAGATGTCCCGGTGGTGTCTGTCAGGGGGTGCATGTGACCTAATATGTCCTTCTGGGGGTCCTTAACGTTCTAGTGGTGTTCCCCAGGGGAGTCCCTGATGTCCTCATGGTGTCCCTAGGGGGGTGGGGGGGGTGTTCTGGTGTCCTGGTGTCCCAGTGTGTCCCTGGGGCGTTGTGGGGTGTCCCTGGGGGTGGTCCTGGTGTCCCCAGGGAGGTGAGTGGGTAGTCTGTTATGTCCCGGGGCGGGGTTCCTGGGAAATTCCTAATGTCACAGGGGTGTCCCTGGAGAGGTCCTGATGTCCTAAAGGCTATTCTAATGATGTCCCAGTGGTGTCTCCCAATATGTCCTTGTGTCGCAAGGTATCCCTGTGGGGGTCCTTAATGTCCTTGTGGTGTCACTGGGGCAGTCCTGGTGTCCCTGATGTCCCAGGGATGTCCCCAGGAATGTCCTTGTGTCCCCAGCATGTCCCTTGTGCGTTTCTGGTCCTGTGGGGGTCCTGGTGTTCCGGGAGGAGTCCTTAATGCCTCTACATTGTCGCTGGGGTAGGGCTTGTGTTAAAGGGGGGTCCTTAATGGCCCAGTGGCATCCCTGGGAGTTCCTGTTTCCCTAGGGATGTCCTCAGTGAGCACAGCCTCTCCTGCCTGATCTCTGCCTGCCCTCACCCTCGCTGCACTCTGCGACCGAGACCTGCAGCCGCTGAAAAGCTCACCCACACCCAGCCCGATGACCAAGGCCGAGAAAGGTGAAGCGTTGCTGCTCCTTCCGCAGAGGATTCACAGCGGGCCTCTCTCAGGGAAGTCCCTCAGCAGCTCTCCTGCTCTTGCTTCTTGGTCAACCAGGAGTGAAAGCATGCCCAGATCTAGTCTGAGAAAGCATTTGGCACGTGATAGAGTTTCGCTCTTCCCTGTGGTCAGCCTTTGTGTCGTTTTCCTGGGCAGGGGGTCCTGGTCACAGGACTCGGGACCTTTGCTACGGTCCAAGAGCGATTCCAAGGTGAGGAAGAGATGTACGCGGTTCGAAGACCCGTCTTCCAGCTGGACATTGCTGAGTTATCTCTGCGGGAACTCGCGTTCCTCACAGAGGTTATCCCTGGTGAGAAGGCAACGACCAACCTCCACTTTCCCACGCCCTGTTTGGGACCGGGGTGCATGCTCTCTGCACTTTAGAAAGGGCGCAGGAAATGAGGATTTCAGAATTTCTCCGGAGAGAATTCCCTCCAAATTTAGGCGGACAGCTTGAGCTCCTCCCAAACTAACCACTCCCCAAGAGCCGTTTCCGTAAACGACCTTTTCTCTGGCATTTTGTTTCTAATTTTACATGGAAATTCAGCCCGCTCTGCCAGTGACGATGTTCCTCCTCCTTGCAGACAATGTCAAGATCGAGCCGCTGAACTACAGGTGGCTATCACGAGTCACTTCCTTCCCATGGCACGTGGTGCAGAGCTGTGTGCAAGAGACCATACTCTTGCACTCCTTCCAACTGAGGAACAGGCAGCGCCTCGCCTTCGCCTTCAAGGACATTGGCGTTCTGTCCTTCACCGACAACGTCCTGTGCATGCGGTTCTATTGCGACTGCGTCACAGGGCTGGAGGGCAAGGCCAGCTGGATTGCGCTGCTCAACACTGTGACTTGCTCAGGCTTTGAGGGTGATGCAGTGACTTTGGGAAGCCTCTTGAAGGGTGAGCAACCGCGATGGCCGTTGGGCAGCCTGCACGTGGCAGGCCAGTCCGACACCTTTCCACGTGCTCGCCCACACTGACTTCTCCATTGGAAAAGAAGTTTTATTCTGAGCTTCTGAGTTCTTGCCCTACAGAAAGGCTGGCAGTGTTACTGCGCAGTCTCAGTGTTTGCTGTGCAGCTTCTCCAGAGCAGAGCAAGGGCTCATGTTCATGGAGGAAGATTTGGAGGAGGGGTTTGGAGAAGCGGCTTCCTTTTGGAGCAGGAGACGGGTCTGCTTCCTTTGGGAGCCAAGAGCAAGGTGCCTTGGAAACCTTCTAGCAGCTCTGTGTCACTTTACAGAGGCTGTGGATGCCCGGTGCAGCTGTCTCCGGTGGAGCGACCAGCACTCGGGGGATGCAGGCTGCTCCTGCCCACGCCTTCCCCAGGCGAGTGCGTTTCCTCTGCAGCCCTCGACTGACCGAGCGGGCGGATTCCCAGCTCCTGATCAGGAGTGCGCCTTGCCGGGGCTTGGCATTGCACGTTGAGTCTGGGAGGGGGCCTGACCTGAAGGGGGTGGTTTCTGGTTAACTTACGATGAGTTGGGGTTACACGTGTGTTCTCCTGGAGTGGCCGGGCAGTGTCATTGCGTTTCTCGTGCCCAGCCTGCCCGTCACTCCTGTCAGAGAGAGCCAGCTGCACACAGGGAGGACTTTAAGCTACATCGTCTGGTGTTGGGGGGAGGTTGCTAATAAAACCCATGCATGGCTGCATGGCCACAAGGAAAAGGGGTGCCATGCCTCACACGAGAGTCGTGAGGATTAGTGCTGGGAAGCTGCAAGAGGGTAGGGGTCACCCTTCTTCAAGCCTGTGTCATCATTTACTGCCCAGGTTTCGCTGTACGGTGGTCAGCAGAGCAGTGGCCAAGGCTTTGTCCGCCTGAGCCAAGAAGGCTGCAGCAAAGTCCAGGCTCAGACAAGGTATGGGAACAGGTCTCCGCTGCCCAGCTGAGGCCCTGCCCCGCGCTGGGTGTCCACAGCTCCGTCAAAAGGCACTCCCCAGGGGGCTGCTCTGCTGAGTTTCCTCCTTTGCCAGGTGCAGAGGCGCATCCTGGCAAGCTGCTGCAGAGACGGAGGAAGCTTTCCCTTGCTGCACTGCCAAGTCAGGGGCCAGGCACAAGACAGAAAGACTTGGGCAAGAAGACTTCTGAGAGGTGAGACCCTGGTGGGAAGGGATGAAAGGGATCCTGCACCCATGGAGGAGAGACATCCCCTCCGGACACTCCAGCCGCAGGGATGTGGCAAGGTCCCTGACACATGCCGCATGGTTCTTATGTGCTTGTTTCCCCTGTTGTGGGCCCCTCACTGGGAAGGTGGTGGGTGCTGAGTGCACCCCACGTCCCTGTGGTTCCCTTACGCAAGAGCTGAGGTGCAGTCCTCCCCCGTCCATCTGAGGGGGCTCAGGAAAGGCTCCCCGCTGCCAGCAGAAATGGCCCCACCTCACGTGCTGCTTCTGCCAGCCTGGGGAGCTTTGGTACCAGGCGAAAGTGGGAGGAGAGCAAACTGCCCCGTGCTCATGCCGACTGCTCCTGGTGCCTCTTTGCAGTGCGCTCCCCCCACGTCCAGGCAGCTCCCCCAGGATGAAGGAGGCAGGCAGGCAGGAGCCGGCTTCTCCAGCCAAACCCACCTCTACACTCCCATCCTCAGACGACTGCCAGAAAGCGCTGCAGGTACCTGCCTTGCTGTAGCTACCGTGCTGCTGGGGACTCGGCAGAAGCCTCTTTGTGCAGAGAGCCAGCCCGAAAGGACCCCTGGACACGCGCTCCTTGTCAGCTAGCTGTCTGTCACCTCCTTCAGATCTTCCTTGCCCCCTGGGTTGTGACAAAACACTTTCTCCTGGCCCAGGGGCTATGGGAGATGCCCAAGTCCTTTCTCTGCTGTTCACAGTGGAGGTCTTTGTTCGCAGCTGTGTTTGCCAGGAGCCTAGAATGACCCCAGAGCCCCCGATCTGTTAGGGGCAAAGCCCTGCCAACCGACCAGCTGAGGCAAGGGGCGGCAACACGGGGCAGACCCGGAGGACACCCGTTCTAGGAGCTGAGACTAAGCCTGCCTTCTGCTGCCTTGCCATCCCCTCCAGGAGGTCTGGCAGCTGCCTGCAGAGTGGGAGCAAGTGAGGCCCAAGTGGCAAGAGCAGCTCAGGCAAGCAAAGGCAGAGTGGGCGGCGTGGGGAGCCTGGTCTGCGGGGAAGGACCGACAGCAACCCCAGGTACGGGCAGCAATTGACACCTCTGAGAGCAGCAGCGACCCTCTCCTTCGGGGCACCCAGGGCGGCAGGTCTCCAGAGCGGGGGAGCAGGACAGACACCTGGCTGCAGGGCAGGGGTTTGCCTGCTCATGCTCCTGAGGGAGAGACTGGCAGCAGGATGCAAGCGGCAAAATCAGCCGTGATGACAGGCATGCAGTGCTGGGTCTCCAGGCTGCCAGGTCCTGCTGCAGGCTCCTTTCAAGAGGTCCTCTGGGAAACAGCACCTGTGGTTGCCATCTGCTTTGCTGAGAGCGTCTGCTCCTTGGCAGGCACTCAGCACTGGAGGCACTTGGACTCTCCACCCTCCAGCCCAGCCCAGGAGAGAGGCAGTCAGGGAGAGGTGGAGAAAGGCTCCAACCCCTCTCCCAGCCGAGCAGAAGACAGCAGCAACCTCTAGGCCTGGGGGAAACCTGCATTAGGGAGGAAATAGGCATTTCCTCCTCCCCTTAAGCTTTGAGTCTTGTTCTGTAGAAGGAAGAGAGTTGCCTTATTGCCCGAGGATGAGGTAGGAGAGCCTGGAGGCAGCGGTGCCTGAGCCTGGGACAGGGTTCTCCAGCCTGGAGGCCAAAGCTGTTGGTGGGACTGGGAAAGTCCTGGTCTCTGCAGGGGGCAGGGGACCCGTGCTGGGGCAGCAAACATTGCTGTAAAGCCTAAAGATGTCCCCAGGGGCTGCTCCCAGCTCTGCCTGGGAGCTGCTGCTGTCAGATTCACCCACTGGCAAGCAATTCCTGGTGCAGGAGTGACAACTGCATGGAGGAGAACAAGTCTAGGTGCCTAATATCAAGGTCTCCAACATCAGCTGAGCAGCGTTTATTTTAATGGGGTTTTTTTGTTCTCCCCAGGAGTTTCCATTGCGCCCCAAAGCCATTTTCTGTCAGAAAAGGTGCAGGCATGTGCATGAGACACAGGGGTTTCTCTGTGTTGTAACTGGGAACAAAGGCAGCTTTTCTTTTCATTCCAGCTCGAAAGGGAGCACAGAGCGTCAGCCCCAGGGAGGCAGCCCTGCTCCCTCGTCCTGGCTGTGGGTGTGAGCCCTTGCACGCTCCACCTCTGGAGGAAAGCCACTGAAGAAGAGCAGCCTGGGAGGGACCTCCCAGAGCCGGCTGGGGAGAGGGCTGGTCACCCCGCGGCCCATGGCGACTGCCGGGAGCAGCTCAGCGTGGCCAGTGCCCTCTGGGCACGGGCCGGCGGGCCTCCCCTGCGTTTCTGTAGACGGGCACCGGAGCGTCCCCAGGCCTGGGCGCCCTGTGTGGGAGCCATGCCTGGGGACAAGGCCCAGGGCGGTGGCACCCGGAGCTGCTGCACGCACACAGGACTGAGCTCTGCGGAGGCTGCTGGCACCGGGGGGATGGGGGAGGTGCGGGCTCGGGCCTGCTGGGGCCTCTGTGAGGGGCAAGCAGGGGCTGCCCCACGCCGGTGGGGGCACAGCCGGTTCCAGCCAGTCGCCGCCAGGCTCCGCAGCATCCGCCAGGGCTTTGTGATGCAGGCAGCGCACCATGCCCAGAGGTCATTGTGATGCGGGCCCCCACGGTGACCCCGTGGGTATTTAAGGAGCCAGAGCCCTGGGGTGCCCACTCCCAGGAGAGCCACTCCCTCAGGAGGCAGCATCTCCCCTGGGTGACCATGGCCGGTCCTCTGCCGAAGATACCCATGGGTGAGGAGGCAAACGCCCACCCCCAGCCCAACAGCAGGCTGCCGGGCCTGCAAAACCGGCACCAGGTGAGGGACGGGGCAGGAGGGGGAGGCCGGTGGTGGGACGGGGCCACGCGGAGCTGCCTTGGTGCCAGGGCCGGCCTTGCCGCCACTGTGGGGGCCACTGTGCCAAGGCAGCTGCCTCCATTCCTTGACTCCTCCTTCTGCCCGCAGATGGGCCACAGGCAGCCGCTGGCAGCGCCGCAGGACAGCCAGGGACAGGCTTCGTCCCCCCATGGGAACAGGCTGCGACGACTCCCCTGCCCACAGAGCTCGCAGGCCGCTGGGAGCCGACGCGCACAGGTAGGGAGCCCGAGGGAGACCGGGACAAACATCTTCCCATGTCCAGGAGATGCCGACAGGCAGGCGGGAGCTGCAGGAGGGGACGGGAGGGCCCGGTCACATAGCAAGCTGAGCCCCCTAAGCCATGCCTGCAGGCTGCCCGGGCATGCCAGGGATGCTCCCAGGAGTCGCTGTGGGCCATGGCCGGAGCAGGGCGCTCCCCAGCCAGCTCTGGGAGCCGAGCGGCAACTCCCTGTGTGGCCAAGTGCTGCCCTGGGAGCTGGCAGGGGAGCCGGCACAGGGGCTTTTCAGGCTGGGACAAGGGGTGCACGGGCGAAGGGCCACAGTCACTCAGCCTCTCTCCTCGCCTTCTCTTGCAGACGGACAGCCCAGCGTGCAGGGTGGCAATGCCCCCCATCAGGGTGAGGCGGGAGGAGACGGCCCGTCTGCCAGCAAGGCAGGCAGCAGCACCACAGAAGGTGCACGCAGCTCGGGCACCAGGAGCTGCCAGCACTTGCTGCAAGCTCCCGCCTCTGCCAGCAGCAACCTCTGCAGCTTCTGGCCAGGGCAGGGGAAAGGCCAGCAGCCCTGCAACCAGCAGACACCGAGAGCTTGTCCCATTTACTTGGGGCATCCCCGGTGAGCAGGGGAAAGCCACCAGAGTGCAGAGCAGGAGGCATGCCCCACACAGCCCTGCAGCCAATGCCACAGCTGTGGAGGAGACAAAGAGGTACCTTTTGAGTAAGGACCTGGACAAGGTTTTCACCGGGAGCCAACGACCCAGCCAGCAGACAGCGGCACAGTGGCATCAGGAACACAGGCTGGGTGTGGCAAAGATGGCAAGAACAGAGGAGGTCCGGGTGGCCCACAGTGGCCAGGCCCCTGAAGGTCAGCACGTGCCTGATCCTCATGCATGTAAAAGCACTGGTGCTGCGGGCAGGGTTTCTGTGCCAGCTTCCCTGGGCAGGAGGGATGTGGCTTCAGGGCACCAGGGACAAGTGGAAGAGCGCGATCTCAAAGCACAGGTGATACTTACCAAAGACAAGTGCAAAGGCAAATCACTGCATGATCAGCACAAAGCTCTTAAAGAGCATGTGGCCATCCCGTCAGTGAAGACTCAGGATCGGGAAGCCCAGCACAGCAGGACAGGCAGTCATGCAAGTGCAGCAGCTTGTGTCCCCAAGAAGAACTGGGTAAGGGCAGCAAGGCCACAGAACAACCCAGGGTCCCTGCCAAAGGAAAAAGACTGGGAAGATGACAATGAGCTGCGCCAAGAAGAGAACATCACCGTTGACAGCAACTGGGTCAACCCCTCATTCCTGGAGTTCTACCAGGACCCCCACGCTGTTCCCCAGGATGGGCCCTGCCGGCTGAGCAGTGCACAAAACACGAACGTGGTGATGGTCGCAACAAAACCTGCGGCACCTCAGGACAGCGAGTCTTCCTTGTCTGGAGAGCATCAGGGAGAGCCCAACTCAGCCTCCCTCGTGCAAGAGGAATACGAGGATGGAGACTACATGGCTTCTGCCGTGTCTGGAGACCATCAAGGAGAGGCCAGCACAGGCATTTTCTCCCCAGCAGCGCAGGAGGAAGATCTGGCCTCACTGCTTTTTCAGATCTCTCTGGATGATGCTGCCATACCCCACCTTGACCCATCAGGGGAAGACAAAAGAGATTACATGGATTCTACCTTGTCTGCAGAGTCTTGGCACCAGGTGAGCCTGGAGTGCGTGTCCGTCACGGACCATCACAAGTTACTTTGGACACGTATAGTGTCCAGGGTGTGTGCGGCAGGGAGATGGCTGGTGCTGTCCATGTCAGCCCGCTGACATACCCTCCATCCCCTGCTGGTGCTCTTCTTCTCCCCATGCAAGTGGCCTCCCAGCACAGAGGTGACGCACAGCCCTCCTCTGGCTGCAGGGACCGTAAACCTAACCAACCTGACACATGGCACTGCATAGTCTACCACTAAAGCATGTCCCTAAGCGCCTGTGTTTCCCCCGGTACCCAATAACGGATGCTCAGATCTCCTTTGGCTGTTAATGTTTTTATAGGACGCGCCAGTTTTCATGTCTGAGGAGGACAATTGGGAAGATGACAATGATAAAGAGCTGTCCCAAGATAAGAACATCATCATCCACAGCATCTGGGTCAACCCCTCATTCCTGGAGTTCTACCAGGACCCCCACGCTGTTCCCCAGGATGGGCCCTGCCGGCTGAGCAGTGCACAAAACACGAACGTGGTGATGGTAGCAACAAAACCTGCGGCACCTCAGGACAGCGAGTCTTCCTTGTCTGGAGAGCATCAGGGAGAGCCCAACTCAGCCTCCCTCGTGCAAGAGGAATACGAGGATGGAGACTACATGGCTTCTGCCGTGTCTGGAGACCATCAAGGAGAGGCCAGCACAGGCATTTTCTCCCCAGCAGCGCAGGAGGAAGATCTGGCCTCACTGCTTTTTCAGATCTCTCTGGATGATGCTGCCATACCCCACCTTGACCCATCAGGGGAAGACAAAAGAGATTACATGGATTCTACCTTGTCTGCAGAGTCTTGGCACCAGGTGAGCCTGGAGTGCGTGTCCGTCACGGACCATCACAAGTTACTTTGGACACGTATAGTGTCCAGGGTGTGTGCGGCAGGGAGATGGCTGGTGCTGTCCGTGTCAGCCCGCTGACATACCCTCCATCCCCTGCTGGTGCTCTTCTTCTCCCCTTGCAAGTGGCCTCCCAGCACAGAGGTGACGCACAGCCCTCCTCTGGCTGCAGGGACCGTAAACCTAACCAACCTGACACATGGCACTGCATAGTCTACCACTAAAGCATGTCCCTAAGCGCCTGTGTTTCCCCCGGTACCCAATAACGGATGCTCAGATCTCCTTTGGCTGTTAATGTTTTTATAGGACGCGCCAGTTTTCATGTCTGAGGAGGACAATTGGGAAGATGACAATGATAAAGAGCTGTCCCAAGATAAGAACATCATCATCCACAGCATCTGGGTCAACCCCTCATTCCTGGAGTTCTACCAGGACCCCCACGCTGTTCCCCAGGATGGGCCCTGCCGGCTGAGCAGTGCACAAAACACGAACGTGGTGATGGTCGCAACAAAACCTGCGGCACCTCAGGACAGCGAGTCTTCCTTGTCTGGAGAGCATCAGGGAGAGCCCAACTCAGCCTCCCTCGTGCAAGAGGAATACGAGGATGGAGACTACATGGCTTCTGCCGTGTCTGGAGACCATCAAGGAGAGGCCAGCACAGGCATTTTCTCCCCAGCAGCGCAGGAGGAAGATCTGGCCTCACTGCTTTTTCAGATCTCTCTGGATGATGCTGCCATACCCCACCTTGACCCATCAGGGGAAGACAAAAGAGATTACATGGATTCTACCTTGTCTGCAGAGTCTTGGCACCAGGTGAGCCTGGAGTGCGTGTCCGTCACGGACCATCACAAGTTACTTTGGACACGTATAGTGTCCAGGGTGTGTGCGGCAGGGAGATGGCTGGTGCTGTCCGTGTCAGCCCGCTGACATACCCTCCATCCCCTGCTGGTGCTCTTCTTCTCCCCTTGCAAGTGGCCTCCCAGCACAGAGGTGACGCACAGCCCTCCTCTGGCTGCAGGGACCGTAAACCTAACCAACCTGACACATGGCACTGCATAGTCTACCACTAAAGCATGTCCCTAAGCGCCTGTGTTTCCCCCGGTACCCAATAACGGATGCTTAGATCTCCTTTGGCTGTTAATGTTTTTATAGGACGCGCCAGTTTTCATGTCTGAGGAGGACAATTGGGAAGATGACAATGATAAAGAGCTGTCCCAAGATAAGAACATCATCATCCACAGCATCTGGGTCAACCCCTCATTCCTGGAGTTCTACCAGGACCCCCACGCTGTTCCCCAGGATGGGCCCTGCCGGCTGAGCAGTGCACAAAACACGAACGTGGTGATGGTCGCAACAAAACCTGCGGCACCTCAGGACAGCGAGTCTTCCTTGTCTGGAGAGCATCAGGGAGAGCCCAACTCAGCCTCCCTCGTGCAAGAGGAATACGAGGATGGAGACTACATGGCTTCTGCCGTGTCTGGAGACCATCAAGGAGAGGCCAGCACAGGCATTTTCTCCCCAGCAGCGCAGGAGGAAGATCTGGCCTCACTGCTTTTTCAGATCTCTCTGGATGATGCTGCCATACCCCACCTTGACCCATCAGGGGAAGACAAAAGAGATTACATGGATTCTACCTTGTCTGCAGAGTCTTGGCACCAGGTGAGCCTGGAGTGCGTGTCCGTCACGGACCATCACAAGTTACTTTGGACACGTATAGTGTCCAGGGTGTGTGCGGCAGGGAGATGGCTGGTGCTGTCCATGTCAGCCCGCTGACATACCCTCCATCCCCTGCTGGTGCTCTTCTTCTCCCCATGCAAGTGGCCTCCCAGCACAGAGGTGACGCACAGCCCTCCTCTGGCTGCAGGGACCGTAAACCTAACCAACCCGACACATGGCACTGCATAGCCTACCACTAAAGCATGTCCCTAAGCGCCTGTGTTTCCCCCGGTACCCAATAACGGATGCTTAGATCTCCTTTGGCTGTTAATGTTTTTATAGGAGCAGCCAGGGCACTCTGCCATAGAGGACAAGCGGGAAGACGACAATGGCAAAGAGCTGTGCCAAGGGGAAGACATTGCCATCCACAGCGTTATGGCCAACCCCCCATTCCTGGAGATGTTCCAGGACCTCCATGCTGGTTTCCAGGAGGGGCAGCCAGCCCCTGAGCAGAGCGATAACACGTGGCCCTGCTCCAAGCCCAGGGATGAGCCCGAGGATGACCCAGGTACATCCCCGAGTGTAGCGCTGGCCCAGCAAGGGAAGGCTTAGCCCAGCCGTCCCGGCAATGTGCACCCAGGCCAAAGCAGAAGGACTGCGTGCATGAGGGCTGGCCGTTCCCTGGCCACCACTCCCTGGGGAAAGCTCTCGGTGACAGGGAGCAGGCAGGATCTTGCCCGGTACCTGCCCAGCCCCCTGCCTACCCTTGTCTTCCTTCCACAGGCATGGCTGCCCTCCCGCATGCCCCAGCTCGACGGCGACGGCCCTCCCTCTTCCGCAGGGCACTCAAGGCTCTGCGCAAGGCTTTCTACTCTACTTGCATCAGGCCACAGCAAGAGTAGCAGTGCCGTGCTGGCAAAGGGGTCCCCAGAGATGGCAGCTGGCCCTGATCCTGTGTGGTACCCAGAGCGTGTGGCACAGGGAGGCACGCGAGGCATGGGTGCATGGACGGCGCCCAACATGTTCAGCTGCCGTGAGGACATTGTGCTGCCAGACTCTGCTCCACCTGGACACATTCTGAGAGCAATAAAAGCTGAGCACGTTCCCCCAGTGGTTGTCTGTGCCTGGTTCATTCTGGGAGAAAGGCGTGTGCAGGCAAGGGCCATGCCGGCAGGCAGAGCTGGAGAGCCCCTGTGCTCCTTCTTCTCCATGCCAAGCAGAGCCCACGCCTTGGGCCTCTGCCTGTGCCTCTGGCGCTCCAGCTGCTGACCAGCTGGGGCCTCTGCTGCCCTTGCTCCGTGGGCCTGTTATTTGAGTCACCCTCTGTCCTCAGGGTGTCCTGGCACTTGCTCGGGAGAGCCCTGGGCTGGTGCTGGCAGCAAGCCGGCAGTCTGGCTGGAACTTGCCTCTCTAGCTGACTTCCAGGTGCCTCTCTGCCATTCAAACCGAGGACTTTGACCATTTCTTTTGCATCGTAAACTTGGTCTGGTTTAACTAATGCTTGCACTGCACCACCCCGCAGCACCTTGGTCTCACGAGGAACCTGCCCATTGCAGGGGGGCGTGGGAGCACCTACATGGGCCACTTGTTTTTAAAGCCCTCCATTTTTAAGACCTGGTCCTGAGAGTAGCTGTTTTGGTGAGAAAAGCCAGACCTTAGGTGGTCTAGCTGTTGGCCAGATGTTTGGGGGCTCCGTCTGAGTTGGTTCTTGACATTTTGACATATTAGCAGGGCAGCAGGACCGTGCTACGAACGAAATGAGGTGCACAACAAATCTCTCAGAATAAACTGAAATAGGTTTTTACAGATGTTTGAAACAAAAGTAGGGAAGATTGGATAAAGACGTGGAGGAAGACTGATGAGGATACTTGAACATTGCTTCCTGAAGAAGCAAACCTCATAGTAAACTGTTACGTGTATGTGCATTTATGTCTTTGTCTCAGGCGTCTTCCCACTTGTGCATTTCCCTGACCTTTGGTTGTTCTTAGAAGAGAATCAGTTCTGGAGGAGAGTGCTTCAAACTTCTTTCTGTAACACTGGGATCCAGGAAGTGCCTCAGCGGCATCCCTAGCTGTGATGAGAAAAGGATTTTCCTTCCGTGGAGCCTTTCCTTCACTGTGGCTGTTTAGAACGTGAGGAGGCATGGGAGACTTTGCAGGGTGCCTGCTAGCTGAAATGATTCTAGCGTTCTGTGAGCAATACAGCCACACCTTTCTCTGTCCTCCTTTATGGAGAACATCTGGCATGAACCTTGGGTGGTAATGGGTGTAATTTTGATTCTCTTTTGAAATGTAATTTTTCACAGTTTAAACTTCAAAACGCTGTAGTGATTACACGCATGCATGCAGTTGGGCATGTTTTTCCTTCCCTGAGAGAAGCCTAGAAAAACCTCAAGCATGCGGTGTAGCTGAGAGTTGCAACGTGTAAGAAACCAGGCAAGGAAGCTCTTTCTGACATCAAGGACCAAGCGGGCTGACGGTTTCCGCCCTTCTCGCTTGGCACTGGAGTTTCAAACCGTGGCACCGCATGCCTTGCGGCACCATTTTCTGTGTTGGCTGCCTGAGGCAATGGAACAGCTGAATTCAGAGGGATCCTGTGCCCAGGGCTATGAGGCCTCCTGCCGGGCCTCGCCCCCCTCTCACAGTGCAGCCAGGAGCTGCTCTCAGGTGAGCGTCCCCTGTGCCTGACGGTAGGCATGAGGAACAGAGTTGGCTGCTTTGGGAAGAGCCCTGTCAGAGCGGCCATGGCCCAGAGGAGGTGACTTTTCGACAGAGGGGACCTGCAGGCTGTGCTGGGCCGTGGCGGGAGGCCCACCCGATGCCACACAAGCTGGGGCTCCCAGCAGCTGAGCCCTGGTGGCACTGGCTGTCCTGTCCTCCTCTCCCCCTGAGGGTGACCTCAAACAGCAGCAGCTGCAGAGATGCTTGGCAGAACCTGAGCGCCTTTCCCACCGGGATGGTAAAGAGCCAGCCTGCTGGGGCCAGGGGGGCTGTTGGGGACAGACCGTGGGGCCGGGGGAGAGATTTCAGTGACGGACCGGGGGGCGGGGGGAAGGAGTCTCTAGCTGGGCTGTGGGGGCGGGGGGGATGGATTTAGGGACGGACCGAGGGGGTCGGGGGAGGCCTGTAGGTAGTGAGAGGGGGGTTCCAGGGAGGGTTTTAGGGGCTGCCGGGGGGCAGGGCAATGATTTTAGGGACAGAGTGGAGGGGGGGGCTGTGGGAAGGAGTGTAGGGCATGACCGGCAGGGGCTGGGGAGAAATAGTGACGGGAGAAAGTGTGGGGTCGGGGGAAAGGAGTCTAGGAATGGCCATGAGGGTCTGGGGGGAAGGGCTTTAGGGACAGGACGGGAGTGAGGGGAAGGATGTTAGGGCCAGGCTGGGAGCAAGTGGAATCACTGCAGGGCCCGACGGAGGGGGGTGGTTGGGGTGTTGAGGAAGGTTCTCAGGGTGGGATGGGGGTACAGGGGGAAGGTTGTGGGGGCAAAGGAGGGGGATGAGGGAAGGATTGTATAGATGGACTGCTGGGGTTGGGGGCACAGGGGAAATAGTTTGGGGACAGTCCGAGAGGCACGGGGGAGGATTTTAGAAACGAACTGGGGTGTGGGGTGGGGGGTGGTTTGAGGGAAGAAATTGGGAACGGGATGGGGGCAATGGGGAGGCTTTTAGGCATGACTGGGGTGCTCGATGGAAGGATTTTAGGGACAGCCATGGTATGTAGGGGAAGGTTTTGATGGCACTGTATAGATAGCACTGCATATACCTTTCTGTCCAAGGAATCTGTTCAGGGAAGGTTGCTGGCTCAGCAACGGGGCCAGATGTCTAAACTCCCCAGTTTCCAAGCTCTAATGTCGTGTTTGGCTCTATGTGAATGAAAGCTAGGCACAAAGTTTAGCTAAGCTACCCCTCTAAAGTTGTTAGAAGTGATGAACAAAGGGATGTCTGATCTGGGGAGTCAGCCTTGGGAAGGGCACGGAACAAAGAGCGGATGGGGAAAAGAACTTCATTCTCTTGAGTGATGCACAAAAAAGCCTCTGAGTGGGGAAGTTCTGGCCACAGGAGGAAACAAGTCGGTAGAGTGTGCGTGTGTGATGCAGTATGAGCGTGCAAGTACTCTGCTGTATGTGATGCGTACCCTCGAGTAACTTGGTGAGCGTGCTCAGAGGTGACACTCCCCCGTGCTCCCAGCACTGTCATAAAGAATGCCGGCCTTCTGAAACTTCACATCAGGTCTGAGAGGGTTTTTCACCGTGACCGCCTTTACGGGATCATTTTCTGGTGACCCAGGTGAGACTCTGCTATTGAGCGTCGGTGGAGCTGTGAATCGCAGCAATTCCAGCCGGCACTGAGGGACTCTTGGGGAAGACCTCTGATTCCCGGACCAACGACTCCAAAGCAACGTTCCCCCGGTAAGATGTCAGGCATTCCTTGTGGTCTGGGATACCTGCCCCTAAGCAGAGGCAAAAGCCCCGCTGGGTTGGGGTATTGAGGGCTCTCCTGGAAACAATGTGTCTGGTAAAATTTCTGCCTGACATACTCAAGTATATTAATGGTGTGTGTGTGTGTGTGTGTGTCTAGTAGAGTGCACTCTGAACACTGAAAATACTTCTATACATGTATATGATAAAACGTTCAGGATGCTAAAAGAAAGTGGGCCCTGGTCAGTGTACACGGCCGTGGTATTTTCCAGCAGTCTCCACTGGGATGTGTTTTGGGACACTGGGAAGAATTAAGGGGTAGTTCTGAGGGAAACGTAACTAAAAGCAACCTAGTGCAATACTGTACTCAGGGGTGGTCTCTGTATAAACTGGGTGATGGGGGAAAATGGCAGTTTGCATTATTGTATGATGTTACGGCTGATGTTGTTTTGAAGGCAAGAAAGGAAAAGGGACAGAGTTTGATATGCTGATCTTTTTTTCCGCTGTAAAGACCCATTCTGA
The DNA here is from genome assembly GCF_023634155.1 of Falco peregrinus. Lineage (NCBI taxonomy): Eukaryota > Metazoa > Chordata > Aves > Falconiformes > Falconidae > Falco > Falco peregrinus. Next base: position 5,095,313 of record NC_073743.1, on the reverse strand, counting down.
ATGGCAAAACCAGTGTGGTATAAATTTACCTCCCTGAGATCCTTTTCCTTGGCTTTGGAAAAGGATAAGAAGAGGTTGTTGAAAAGGGTCTGCTCTGCTTGTAGTATCAGACAGAGGTGTTTAAAATTGTAATGACTACAAGAAAGAAGGAGGTTTAGAGATGACGGTTTAGAGTTAATGGTTGGAGCCCAGCAGAGACGGGGAGTGAGTTCTGACGCTGATATTAGTGATGTGAGCAGGGTAAGAGAAAGTGGTGGCAGTTGAGCTGACAAGGCTGGTGGCAGGGAAAGTGGCTGTGAAGAGGGAGAGCGATTTAGTGGGGCAGAAGGTTTTAGCCCAGCCGTAGGGTGGGAGCAGGCCAAACCAGGGGAAGTGATACAGGCTCCCCTGCGCCAGGCTGTGGGAAATGAAGGACCCATTACGGTGAGGGTCCCGTTTTCAATAACAGAGTTGAAGAATTGCAAAGCAACCGCAGGAAATTACCGAGATGACCCTGAGAAGGCGGCTGGTGTTTTTGAAATAATGATGGTTAAAACACAGGATCCAGAGTGTAAGGATATAGAGGCAATACTGCAGGTTTTGTTTGATAGTAGTGAGAAGGAGATGATTTGTCAAGCCGCTAGAATACATGTGGAAGCTGAGGTTAAAACAGGAACTGTGGAGCATCATTTCCCCTCTGTTGGTCCAAACTGGGACCTGCATGTTAACGGACCCAGGCAGCTTTGGACTCGGTATCAGAAAGGGATTATATTTGGCATTCAAAGTGCTGTGGCTAAGGCAATAACCATGTCTGAATGGTACGAGGGTAGGCACGATAGCCAAGAGCCCCCCACAGATCTGCAGAACAGAATGAAGGAGGTAGCCCGCAACTCTACAAGTGTTGACCCTGAATCTTAAGAGGGATGAGATCAATTAGCCCCTCTACTGGTGGGCCAATCCTGGGATGGTATTAGAAGAAAATTACAAAAGTTACAAGGAAGTGATTGCTTGAGATAGGGGAAAGCTGTTGGATGTTGCTTGGATTGCATATCGTCATAGAGAGAGTCAAAAGGGAAGAGTAAATTGTTGCTTGTTGGCGGTATCAGAGTAAAATAGTAGGGTGAGGGCAAGGGCCTGAGGATGGGGCAGAGCCCCGAGAGGGGGACTCCGGCCCAGCCCTCGGTTGGGTGATAATCAGTGTGCACAGTGCAAAAGGGATGGGCATTCGGAAGAAGACCATCTGCTTAATGATTGGAGCCCCTCTGCCCCCTTGCTCCCAGTAAGCGAGGAATGAGGGGGAGCGGAGGAGTCTCTCCCCAGAGGAGCCTCTGGTTAAAGCGGAGCTGGGAAGTGAAGAAGTTGAGCTTTGGGTAGATCCTGGGGCTACTTCCTCTGTTCAGAAGGCTTTAGAGGGGAACTAAGCAATAAGAATATAAGCATTGCTGGTATGGCAGGGACCCATGAAACTTGGCCATTTTTGAAGCCCTTAGCAATGAAGCTGGGAAAACGGTGGGTTACTCATCAGTTTTTACATTAGCCAAATTCTCCAAAAGCATTGTTTGGGGAGAGATCTACTCCAAAAAATTGGAAGCAGAAATCTGATTTTAAAACAAGGAAATAGAAATCTTCATTCCAGAAACTGTTTGTGTAGAGGCAGCAGCTTTGTTATTACAGGCTATGCTGCCTTGAAAGGAGAAAGATACGCCCAGAGGTCAGAGATGCTGTGATTCCTATTGTACGAGCCGGAGAGGTTCCTGGAAAATCCCACAGGTCAAAACCTGTGAGGATTGACTTAAAGCCTGGATCATCCCTGCTGAGGATGAAACAGTATCGCCTTGAAGCTGGAAGCTAGGAATGGGTCGGTACGGATAATTCAGAAATTCTTGAAGTACAACCTGTTCGTGGGGTGTGCGTCGAAATCCAGCACCCCTGTTTTGCCAGTGAAAAAGGCCAAGGGTCAAGATTGCCGATTGGTGCAGGATTTAAGAGCAACAAATCACATACCTCAAGGTATTTATCCTGTAGTAGCACATCCATACAGATACTAAACCACCCTTACAGGGGAACAGGGATGGTCTACAGTTTTTGATGCGAAGGATGCCTTTTTCTGTGTTCCCCTGGGCACTGACAGTCAGAAGCCTTTTGCTTTTGAATGCGCAAACCCAGAAACGGGAAGGAAAATGCAATACACTTAGGCGGTTATACCGCAAGGCTTTCAAAATATCCCGACAATCTTTGGGAATCAGTTGGCAAAGCAGTTCGACATTTGGAGAACAGAAAATGATCAGGGAAGAGTTCTGCGATCGTAGGATGATATTCTGGTCGCAGCAGGGACTTGGGAGCTGTGTCTTTCCCTGACGATAAGCCTTCTAAATGTCTTGGGAATTAGTGGATATGGAATTATCGAGGAGTCACTTCCACGTTTGGGGTTTGAAGTGCTGGAAGGCCAGAGACAGTTGGGATCCCAACAGAAGGAGGCTATTTGCTGCCTCGCGGAGCCTCAAACTCTCAAGGAACTACGAGGATTTCTCGGGGTGGTCGGATGGTGTCGGCTTTGGGGAGGCAATTGTGTTTTATTTGTGAAAGCTCGGTACGAGCTCCTGAAAACCTCCTGCCATGGGTCTGTTAGCGGGACAGAGGAGGGTAAAGCCACTTTCAAGCGTCTGAAAAAAAGTGAGCTCTGGTGGAGGCCCCCGCGTGGGGATTACCTGATGTGACAAAGACCTGTGCACTTTTTAAGCGTGAGGGAAAAGGCATTGCCTTTGGAGTTCTGGCACATTGTTTAGGGCCTCAGGGGCGGGCTGTAGCTTACTCCTGCAAAGAGCTGGATGAGGTGAGCTCAGGATGGCCTGGATGCCTTAAAGCAGGAGCAGCACCTGTGCTACTGATGCAGGAGGCCCCTAAGTTCACCATGGGGCAGAAGGTGACCGTCCATGTACCACCCGTGGCCGTCACGGCACTAGAAGAAAAAGGAGGACATTGGTTGGCCCCTAGCATAATGTTAAACTGTCACGTGTCATGTGGGGAGGGGGTCCTCCCATTTTGGGATGGGGGGGTCTGTTTTTGGGGCTCCGTTCCCTTGACAGTGCAGATCTGAGGGTTGCCCTGCTGCTAAGACTTCCATCGAGGGGGAGCTTCTGCGTGATAACTGAGAATGACCTGCTGGAGGGTCCCCTTGGGGGATCCTGATGTCCCAGGAGTGCTCTGCGGAGGGTCCTTCTGCTTCCAAGACGTCCCTAATGTCACTAGGGTGTCCCTGGGAGGGTCCTAATGTCCCCGGGAGTGTCCCTGGTGTCCCAGGGATGTCTCCAGGGATGTCCTAGTGTTCTCAGGTGGCCCTATAAGCATTCGGGTTTCCCAGTGTGTCCTGTGGGGGTCCTGGTGTCCCAGGGGGAGTTCCTAATGCCCCTACAGTTTCCCTGGATGCAGGTCGTGTGTTTCCAGGGGGGTCCTAAATGTTCCAGTGTTGTCGCTGGGGTGGTCCTGGTATCCGCGGGCCATTCTAGATGTCCCAGTGGTGTGTCAATGGGTCCTTGTGTATCACAGTGTGTCCCTGGTGGGGGTCATTAATGTCACAGCGGTATCCCTGGAAGGGTCCTGATGTCCCCAGTCCTTTCTAGATGTCCCGGTGGTGTCTGTCAGGGGGTGCATGTGACCTAATATGTCCTTCTGGGGGTCCTTAACGTTCTAGTGGTGTTCCCCAGGGGAGTCCCTGATGTCCTCATGGTGTCCCTAGGGGGGTGGGGGGGGTGTTCTGGTGTCCTGGTGTCCCAGTGTGTCCCTGGGGCGTTGTGGGGTGTCCCTGGGGGTGGTCCTGGTGTCCCCAGGGAGGTGAGTGGGTAGTCTGTTATGTCCCGGGGCGGGGTTCCTGGGAAATTCCTAATGTCACAGGGGTGTCCCTGGAGAGGTCCTGATGTCCTAAAGGCTATTCTAATGATGTCCCAGTGGTGTCTCCCAATATGTCCTTGTGTCGCAAGGTATCCCTGTGGGGGTCCTTAATGTCCTTGTGGTGTCACTGGGGCAGTCCTGGTGTCCCTGATGTCCCAGGGATGTCCCCAGGAATGTCCTTGTGTCCCCAGCATGTCCCTTGTGCGTTTCTGGTCCTGTGGGGGTCCTGGTGTTCCGGGAGGAGTCCTTAATGCCTCTACATTGTCGCTGGGGTAGGGCTTGTGTTAAAGGGGGGTCCTTAATGGCCCAGTGGCATCCCTGGGAGTTCCTGTTTCCCTAGGGATGTCCTCAGTGAGCACAGCCTCTCCTGCCTGATCTCTGCCTGCCCTCACCCTCGCTGCACTCTGCGACCGAGACCTGCAGCCGCTGAAAAGCTCACCCACACCCAGCCCGATGACCAAGGCCGAGAAAGGTGAAGCGTTGCTGCTCCTTCCGCAGAGGATTCACAGCGGGCCTCTCTCAGGGAAGTCCCTCAGCAGCTCTCCTGCTCTTGCTTCTTGGTCAACCAGGAGTGAAAGCATGCCCAGATCTAGTCTGAGAAAGCATTTGGCACGTGATAGAGTTTCGCTCTTCCCTGTGGTCAGCCTTTGTGTCGTTTTCCTGGGCAGGGGGTCCTGGTCACAGGACTCGGGACCTTTGCTACGGTCCAAGAGCGATTCCAAGGTGAGGAAGAGATGTACGCGGTTCGAAGACCCGTCTTCCAGCTGGACATTGCTGAGTTATCTCTGCGGGAACTCGCGTTCCTCACAGAGGTTATCCCTGGTGAGAAGGCAACGACCAACCTCCACTTTCCCGCGCCCTGTTTGGGACCGGGGTGCATGCTCTCTGCACTTTAGAAAGGGCGCAGGAAATGAGGATTTCAGAATTTCTCCGGAGAGAATTCCCTCCAAATTTAGGCGGACAGCTTGAGCTCCTCCCAAACTAACCACTCCCCAAGAGCCGTTTCCGTAAACGACCTTTTCTCTGGCATTTTGTTTCTAATTTTACATGGAAATTCAGCCCGCTCTGCCAGTGACGATGTTCCTCCTCCTTGCAGACAATGTCAAGATCGAGCCGCTGAACTACAGGTGGCTATCACGAGTCACTTCCTTCCCATGGCACGTGGTGCAGAGCTGTGTGCAAGAGACCATACTCTTGCACTCCTTCCAACTGAGGAACAGGCAGCGCCTCGCCTTCGCCTTCAAGGACATTGGCGTTCTGTCCTTCACCGACAACGTCCTGTGCATGCGGTTCTATTGCGACTGCGTCACAGGGCTGGAGGGCAAGGCCAGCTGGATTGCGCTGCTCAACACTGTGACTTGCTCAGGCTTTGAGGGTGATGCAGTGACTTTGGGAAGCCTCTTGAAGGGTGAGCAACTGCGATGGCCGTTGGGCAGCCTGCACGTGGCAGGCCAGTCCGACACCTTTCCACGTGCTCGCCCACACTGACTTCTCCATTGGAAAAGAAGTTTTATTCTGAGCTTCTGAGTTCTTGCCCTACAGAAAGGCTGGCAGTGTTACTGCGCAGTCTCAGTGTTTGCTGTGCAGCTTCTCCAGAGCAGAGCAAGGGCTCATGTTCATGGAGGAAGATTTGGAGGAGGGGTTTGGAGAAGCGGCTTCCTTTTGGAGCAGGAGACGGGTCTGCTTCCTTTGGGAGCCAAGAGCAAGGTGCCTTGGAAACCTTCTAGCAGCTCTGTGTCACTTTACAGAGGCTGTGGATGCCCGGTGCAGCTGTCTCCGGTGGAGCGACCAGCACTCGGGGGATGCAGGCTGCTCCTGCCCACGCCTTCCCCAGGCGAGTGCGTTTCCTCTGCAGCCCTCGACTGACCGAGCGGGCGGATTCCCAGCTCCTGATCAGGAGTGCGCCTTGCCGGGGCTTGGCATTGCACGTTGAGTCTGGGAGGGGGCCTGACCTGAAGGGGGTGGTTTCTGGTTAACTTACGATGAGTTGGGGTTACACGTGTGTTCTCCTGGAGTGGCCGGGCAGTGTCATTGCGTTTCTCGTGCCCAGCCTGCCCGTCACTCCTGTCAGAGAGAGCCAGCTGCACACAGGGAGGACTTTAAGCTACATCGTCTGGTGTTGGGGGGAGGTTGCTAATAAAACCCATGCATGGCTGCATGGCCACAAGGAAAAGGGGTGCCATGCCTCACACGAGAGTCGTGAGGATTAGTGCTGGGAAGCTGCAAGAGGGTAGGGGTCACCCTTCTTCAAGCCTGTGTCATCATTTACTGCCCAGGTTTCGCTGTACGGTGGTCAGCAGAGCAGTGGCCAAGGCTTTGTCCGCCTGAGCCAAGAAGGCTGCAGCAAAGTCCAGGCTCAGACAAGGTATGGGAACAGGTCTCCGCTGCCCAGCTGAGGCCCTGCCCCGCGCTGGGTGTCCACAGCTCCGTCAAAAGGCACTCCCCAGGGGGCTGCTCTGCTGAGTTTCCTCCTTTGCCAGGTGCAGAGGCGCATCCTGGCAAGCTGCTGCAGAGACGGAGGAAGCTTTCCCTTGCTGCACTGCCAAGTCAGGGGCCAGGCACAAGACAGAAAGACTTGGGCAAGAAGACTTCTGAGAGGTGAGACCCTGGTGGGAAGGGATGAAAGGGATCCTGCACCCATGGAGGAGAGACATCCCCTCCGGACACTCCAGCCGCAGGGATGTGGCAAGGTCCCTGACACATGCCGCATGGTTCTTATGTGCTTGTTTCCCCTGTTGTGGGCCCCTCACTGGGAAGGTGGTGGGTGCTGAGTGCACCCCACGTCCCTGTGGTTCCCTTACGCAAGAGCTGAGGTGCAGTCCTCCCCCGTCCATCTGAGGGGGCTCAGGAAAGGCTCCCCGCTGCCAGCAGAAATGGCCCCACCTCACGTGCTGCTTCTGCCAGCCTGGGGAGCTTTGGTACCAGGCGAAAGTGGGAGGAGAGCAAACTGCCCCGTGCTCATGCCGACTGCTCCTGGTGCCTCTTTGCAGTGCGCTCCCCCCACGTCCAGGCAGCTCCCCCAGGATGAAGGAGGCAGGCAGGCAGGAGCCGGCTTCTCCAGCCAAACCCACCTCTACACTCCCATCCTCAGACGACTGCCAGAAAGCGCTGCAGGTACCTGCCTTGCTGTAGCTACCGTGCTGCTGGGGACTCGGCAGAAGCCTCTTTGTGCAGAGAGCCAGCCCGAAAGGACCCCTGGACACGCGCTCCTTGTCAGCTAGCTGTCTGTCACCTCCTTCAGATCTTCCTTGCCCCCTGGGTTGTGACAAAACACTTTCTCCTGGCCCAGGGGCTATGGGAGATGCCCAAGTCCTTTCTCTGCTGTTCACAGTGGAGGTCTTTGTTCGCAGCTGTGTTTGCCAGGAGCCTAGAATGACCCCAGAGCCCCCGATCTGTTAGGGGCAAAGCCCTGCCAACCGACCAGCTGAGGCAAGGGGCGGCAACACGGGTCAGACCCGGAGGACACCCGTTCTAGGAGCTGAGACTAAGCCTGCCTTCTGCTGCCTTGCCATCCCCTCCAGGAGGTCTGGCAGCTGCCTGCAGAGTGGGAGCAAGTGAGGCCCAAGTGGCAAGAGCAGCTCAGGCAAGCAAAGGCAGAGTGGGCGGCGTGGGGAGCCTGGTCTGCGGGGAAGGACCGACAGCAACCCCAGGTACGGGCAGCAATTGACACCTCTGAGAGCAGCAGCGACCCTCTCCTTCGGGGCACCCAGGGCGGCAGGTCTCCAGAGCGGGGGAGCAGGACAGACACCTGGCTGCAGGGCAGGGGTTTGCCTGCTCATGCTCCTGAGGGAGAGACTGGCAGCAGGATGCAAGCGGCAAAATCAGCCGTGATGACAGGCATGCAGTGCTGGGTCTCCAGGCTGCCAGGTCCTGCTGCAGGCTCCTTTCAAGAGGTCCTCTGGGAAACAGCACCTGTGGTTGCCATCTGCTTTGCTGAGAGCGTCTGCTCCTTGGCAGGCACTCAGCACTGGAGGCACTTGGACTCTCCACCCTCCAGCCCAGCCCAGGAGAGAGGCAGTCAGGGAGAGGTGGAGAAAGGCTCCAACCCCTCTCCCAGCCGAGCAGAAGACAGCAGCAACCTCTAGGCCTGGGGGAAACCTGCATTAGGGAGGAAATAGGCATTTCCTCCTCCCCTTAAGCTTTGAGTCTTGTTCTGTAGAAGGAAGAGAGTTGCCTTATTGCCCGAGGATGAGGTAGGAGAGCCTGGAGGCAGCGGTGCCTGAGCCTGGGACAGGGTTCTCCAGCCTGGAGGCCAAAGCTGTTGGTGGGACTGGGAAAGTCCTGGTCTCTGCAGGGGGCAGGGGACCCGTGCTGGGGCAGCAAACATTGCTGTAAAGCCTAAAGATGTCCCCAGGGGCTGCTCCCAGCTCTGCCTGGGAGCTGCTGCTGTCAGATTCACCCACTGGCAAGCAATTCCTGGTGCAGGAGTGACAACTGCATGGAGGAGAACAAGTCTAGGTGCCTAATATCAAGGTCTCCAACATCAGCTGAGCAGCGTTTATTTTAATGGGGTTTTTTTGTTCTCCCCAGGAGTTTCCATTGCGCCCCAAAGCCATTTTCTGTCAGAAAAGGTGCAGGCATGTGCATGAGACACAGGGGTTTCTCTGTGTTGTAACTGGGAACAAAGGCAGCTTTTCTTTTCATTCCAGCTCGAAAGGGAGCACAGAGCGTCAGCCCCAGGGAGGCAGCCCTGCTCCCTCGTCCTGGCTGTGGGTGTGAGCCCTTGCACGCTCCACCTCTGGAGGAAAGCCACTGAAGAAGAGCAGCCTGGGAGGGACCTCCCAGAGCCGGCTGGGGAGAGGGCTGGTCACCCCGCGGCCCATGGCGACTGCCGGGAGCAGCTCAGCGTGGCCAGTGCCCTCTGGGCACGGGCCGGCGGGCCTCCCCTGCGTTTCTGTAGACGGGCACCGGAGCGTCCCCAGGCCTGGGCGCCCTGTGTGGGAGCCATGCCTGGGGACAAGGCCCAGGGCGGTGGCACCCGGAGCTGCTGCACGCACACAGGACTGAGCTCTGCGGAGGCTGCTGGCACCGGGGGGATGGGGGAGGTGCGGGCTCGGGCCTGCTGGGGCCTCTGTGAGGGGCAAGCAGGGGCTGCCCCACGCCGGTGGGGGCACAGCCGGTTCCAGCCAGTCGCCGCCAGGCTCCGCAGCATCCGCCAGGGCTTTGTGATGCAGGCAGCGCACCATGCCCAGAGGTCATTGTGATGCGGGCCCCCACGGTGACCCCGTGGGTATTTAAGGAGCCAGAGCCCTGGGGTGCCCACTCCCAGGAGAGCCACTCCCTCAGGAGGCAGCATCTCCCCTGGGTGACCATGGCCGGTCCTCTGCCGAAGATACCCATGGGTGAGGAGGCAAACGCCCACCCCCAGCCCAACAGCAGGCTGCCGGGCCTGCAAAACCGGCACCAGGTGAGGGACGGGGCAGGAGGGGGAGGCCGGTGGTGGGACGGGGCCACGCGGAGCTGCCTTGGTGCCAGGGCCGGCCTTGCCGCCACTGTGGGGGCCACTGTGCCAAGGCAGCTGCCTCCATTCCTTGACTCCTCCTTCTGCCCGCAGATGGGCCACAGGCAGCCGCTGGCAGCGCCGCAGGACAGCCAGGGACAGGCTTCGTCCCCCCATGGGAACAGGCTGCGACGACTCCCCTGCCCACAGAGCTCGCAGGCCGCTGGGAGCCGACGCGCACAGGTAGGGAGCCCGAGGGAGACCGGGACAAACATCTTCCCATGTCCAGGAGATGCCGACAGGCAGGCGGGAGCTGCAGGAGGGGACGGGAGGGCCCGGTCACATAGCAAGCTGAGCCCCCTAAGCCATGCCTGCAGGCTGCCCGGGCATGCCAGGGATGCTCCCAGGAGTCGCTGTGGGCCATGGCCGGAGCAGGGCGCTCCCCAGCCAGCTCTGGGAGCCGAGCGGCAACTCCCTGTGTGGCCAAGTGCTGCCCTGGGAGCTGGCAGGGGAGCCGGCACAGGGGCTTTTCAGGCTGGGACAAGGGGTGCACGGGCGAAGGGCCACAGTCACTCAGCCTCTCTCCTCGCCTTCTCTTGCAGACGGACAGCCCAGCGTGCAGGGTGGCAATGCCCCCCATCAGGGTGAGGCGGGAGGAGACGGCCCGTCTGCCAGCAAGGCAGGCAGCAGCACCACAGAAGGTGCACGCAGCTCGGGCACCAGGAGCTGCCAGCACTTGCTGCAAGCTCCCGCCTCTGCCAGCAGCAACCTCTGCAGCTTCTGGCCAGGGCAGGGGAAAGGCCAGCAGCCCTGCAACCAGCAGACACCGAGAGCTTGTCCCATTTACTTGGGGCATCCCCGGTGAGCAGGGGAAAGCCACCAGAGTGCAGAGCAGGAGGCATGCCCCACACAGCCCTGCAGCCAATGCCACAGCTGTGGAGGAGACAAAGAGGTACCTTTTGAGTAAGGACCTGGACAAGGTTTTCACCGGGAGCCAACGACCCAGCCAGCAGACAGCGGCACAGTGGCATCGGGAACACAGGCTGGGTGTGGCAAAGATGGCAAGAACAGAGGAGGTCCGGGTGGCCCACAGTGGCCAGGCCCCTGAAGGTCAGCACGTGCCTGATCCTCATGCATGTAAAAGCACTGGTGCTGCGGGCAGGGTTTCTGTGCCAGCTTCCCTGGGCAGGAGGGATGTGGCTTCAGGGCACCAGGGACAAGTGGAAGAGCGCGATCTCAAAGCACAGGTGATACTTACCAAAGACAAGTGCAAAGGCAAATCACTGCATGATCAGCACAAAGCTCTTAAAGAGCATGTGGCCATCCCGTCAGTGAAGACTCAGGATCGGGAAGCCCAGCACAGCAGGACAGGCAGTCATGCAAGTGCAGCAGCTTGTGTCCCCAAGAAGAACTGGGTAAGGGCAGCAAGGCCACAGAACAACCCAGGGTCCCTGCCAAAGGAAAAAGACTGGGAAGATGACAATGAGCTGCGCCAAGAAGAGAACATCACCGTTGACAGCAACTGGGTCAACCCCTCATTCCTGGAGTTCTACCAGGACCCCCACGCTGTTCCCCAGGATGGGCCCTGCCGGCTGAGCAGTGCACAAAACACGAACGTGGTGATGGTCGCAACAAAACCTGCGGCACCTCAGGACAGCGAGTCTTCCTTGTCTGGAGAGCATCAGGGAGAGCCCAACTCAGCCTCCCTCGTGCAAGAGGAATACGAGGATGGAGACTACATGGCTTCTGCCGTGTCTGGAGACCATCAAGGAGAGGCCAGCACAGGCATTTTCTCCCCAGCAGCGCAGGAGGAAGATCTGGCCTCACTGCTTTTTCAGATCTCTCTGGATGATGCTGCCATACCCCACCTTGACCCATCAGGGGAAGACAAAAGAGATTACATGGATTCTACCTTGTCTGCAGAGTCTTGGCACCAGGTGAGCCTGGAGTGCGTGTCCGTCACGGACCATCACAAGTTACTTTGGACACGTATAGTGTCCAGGGTGTGTGCGGCAGGGAGATGGCTGGTGCTGTCCGTGTCAGCCCGCTGACATACCCTCCATCGCCTGCTGGTGCTCTTCTTCTCCCCTTGCAAGTGGCCTCCCAGCACAGAGGTGACGCACAGCCCTCCTCTGGCTGCAGGGACCGTAAACCTAACCAACCTGACACATGGCACTGCATAGTCTACCACTAAAGCATGTCCCTAAGCGCCTGTGTTTCCCCCGGTACCCAATAACGGATGCTCAGATCTCCTTTGGCTGTTAATGTTTTTATAGGACGCGCCAGTTTTCATGTCTGAGGAGGACAATTGGGAAGATGACAATGATAAAGAGCTGTCCCAAGATAAGAACATCATCATCCACAGCATCTGGGTCAACCCCTCATTCCTGGAGTTCTACCAGGACCCCCACGCTGTTCCCCAGGATGGGCCCTGCCGGCTGAGCAGTGCACAAAACACGAACGTGGTGATGGTCGCAACAAAACCTGCGGCACCTCAGGACAGCGAGTCTTCCTTGTCTGGAGAGCATCAGGGAGAGCCCAACTCAGCCTCCCTCGTGCAAGAGGAATACGAGGATGGAGACTACATGGCTTCTGCCGTGTCTGGAGACCATCAAGAAGAGGCCAGCACAGGCATTTTCTCCCCAGCAGCGCAGGAGGAAGATCTGGCCTCACTGCTTTTTCAGATCTCTCTGGATGATGCTGCCATACCCCACCTTGACCCATCAGGGGAAGACAAAAGAGATTACATGGATTCTACCTTGTCTGCAGAGTCTTGGCACCAGGTGAGCCTGGAGTGCGTGTCCGTCACGGACCATCACAAGTTACTTTGGACACGTATAGTGTCCAGGGTGTGTGCGGCAGGGAGATGGCTGGTGCTGTCCGTGTCAGCCCGCTGACATACCCTCCATCCCCTGCTGGTGCTCTTCTTCTCCCCTTGCAAGTGGCCTCCCAGCACAGAGGTGACGCACAGCCCTCCTCTGGCTGCAGGGACCGTAAACCTAACCAACCTGACACATGGCACTGCATAGCCTACCACTAAAGCATGTCCCTAAGCGCCTGTGTTTCCCCCGGTACCCAATAACGGATGCTTAGATCTCCTTTGGCTGTTAATGTTTTTATAGGACGCGCCAGTTTTCATGTCTGAGGAGGACAATTGGGAAGATGACAATGATAAAGAGCTGTCCCAAGATAAGAACATCATCATCCACAGCATCTGGGTCAACCCCTCATTCCTGGAGTTCTACCAGGACCCCCACGCTGTTCCCCAGGATGGGCCCTGCCGGCTGAGCAGTGCACAAAACACGAACGTGGTGATGGTCGCAACAAAACCTGCGGCACCTCAGGACAGCGAGTCTTCCTTGTCTGGAGAGCATCAGGGAGAGCCCAACTCAGCCTCCCTCGTGCAAGAGGAATACGAGGATGGAGACTACATGGCTTCTGCCGTGTCTGGAGACCATCAAGGAGAGGCCAGCACAGGCATTTTCTCCCCAGCAGCGCAGGAGGAAGATCTGGCCTCACTGCTTTTTCAGATCTCTCTGGATGATGCTGCCATACCCCACCTTGACCCATCAGGGGAAGACAAAAGAGATTACATGGATTCTACCTTGTCTGCAGAGTCTTGGCACCAGGTGAGCCTGGAGTGCGTGTCCGTCACGGACCATCACAAGTTACTTTGGACACGTATAGTGTCCAGGGTGTGTGCGGCAGGGAGATGGCTGGTGCTGTCCATGTCAGCCCGCTGACATACCCTCCATCCCCTGCTGGTGCTCTTCTTCTCCCCATGCAAGTGGCCTCCCAGCACAGAGGTGACGCACAGCCCTCCTCTGGCTGCAGGGACCGTAAACCTAACCAACCTGACACATGGCACTGCATAGCCTACCACTAAAGCATGTCCCTAAGCGCCTGTGTTTCCCCCGGTACCCAATAACGGATGCTTAGATCTCCTTTGGCTGTTAATGTTTTTATAGGAGCAGCCAGGGCACTCTGCCATAGAGGACAAGCGGGAAGACGACAATGGCAAAGAGCTGTGCCAAGGGGAAGACATTGCCATCCACAGCGTTATGGCCAACCCCCCATTCCTGGAGATGTTCCAGGACCTCCATGCTGGTTTCCAGGAGGGGCAGCCAGCCCCTGAGCAGAGCGATAACACGTGGCCCTGCTCCAAGCCCAGGGATGAGCCCGAGGATGACCCAGGTACATCCCCGAGTGTAGCGCTGGCCCAGCAAGGGAAGGCTTAGCCCAGCCGTCCCAGCACCATGCACCCAGGCCAAAGCAGAAGGACTGCGTGCATGAGGGCTGGCCGTTCCCTGGCCACCACTCCCTGGGGAAAGCTCTCGGTGACAGGGAGCAGGCAGGATCTTGCCCGGTACCTGCCCAGCCCCCTGCCTACCCTTGTCTTCCTTCCACAGGCATGGCTGCCCTCCCGCATGCCCCAGCTCGACGGCGACGGCCCTCCCTCTTCCGCAGGGCACTCAAGGCTCTGCGCAAGGCTTTCTACTCTACTTGCATCAGGCCACAGCAAGAGTAGCAGTGCCGTGCTGGCAAAGGGGTCCCCAGAGATGGCAGCTGGCCCTGATCCTGTGTGGTACCCAGAGCGTGTGGCACAGGGAGGCACGCGAGGCATGGGTGCATGGACGGCGCCCAACATGTTCAGCTGCCGTGAGGACATTGTGCTGCCAGACTCTGCTCCACCTGGACACATTCTGAGAGCAATAAAAGCTGAGCACGTTCCCCCAGTGGTTGTCTGTGCCTGGTCCATCCTGGGAGAAAGGCGTGTGCAGGCAAGGGCCATGCCGGCAGGCAGAGCTGGAGAGCCCCTGTGCTCCTTCTTCTCCATGCCAAGCAGAGCCCACGCCTTGGGCCTCTGCCTGTGCCTCTGGCGCTCCAGCTGCTGACCAGCTGGGGCCTCTGCTGCCCTTGCTCCGTGGGCCTGTTATTTGAGTCACCCTCTGTCCTCAGGGTGTCCTGGCACTTGCTCGGGAGAGCCCTGGGCTGGTGCTGGCAGCAAGCCGGCAGTCTGGCTGGAACTTGCCTCTCTAGCTGACTTCCAGGTGCCTCTCTGCCATTCAAACCGAGGACTTTGACCATTTCTTTTGCATCGTAAACTTGGTCTGGTTTAACTAATGCTTGCACTGCACCACCCCGCAGCACCTTGGTCTCACGAGGAACCTGCCCATTGCAGGGGGGCGTGGGAGCACCTACATGGGCCACTTGTTTTTAAAGCCCTCCATTTTTAAGACCTGGTCCTGAGAGTAGCTGTTTTGGTGAGAAAAGCCAGACCTTAGGTGGTCTAGCTGTTGGCCAGATGTTTGGGGGCTCCGTCTGAGTTGGTTCTTGACATTTTGACATATTAGCAGGGCAGCAGGACCGTGCTACGAACGAAATGAGGTGCACAACAAATCTCTCAGAATAAACTGAAATAGGTTTTTACAGATGTTTGAAACAAAAGTAGGGAAGATTGGATAAAGACGTGGAGGAAGACTGATGAGGATACTTGAACATTGCTTCCTGAAGAAGCAAACCTCATAGTAAACTGTTACGTGTATGTGCATTTATGTCTTTGTCTCAGGCGTCTTCCCACTTGTGCATTTCCCTGACCTTTGGTTGTTCTTAGAAGAGAATCAGTTCTGGAGGAGAGTGCTTCAAACTTCTTTCTGTAACACTGGGATCCAGGAAGTGCCTCAGCGGCATCCCTAGCTGTGATGAGAAAAGGATTTTCCTTCCGTGGAGCCTTTCCTTCACTGTGGCTGTTTAGAACGTGAGGAGGCATGGGAGACTTTGCAGGGTGCCTGCTAGCTGAAATGATTCTAGCGTTCTGTGAGCAATACAGCCACACCTTTCTCTGTCCTCCTTTATGGAGAACATCTGGCATGAACCTTGGGTGGTAATGGGTGTAATTTTGATTCTCTTTTGAAATGTAATTTTTCACAGTTTAAACTTCAAAACGCTGTAGTGATTACACGCATGCATGCAGTTGGGCATGTTTTTCCTTCCCTGAGAGAAGCCTAGAAAAACCTCAAGCATGCGGTGTAGCTGAGAGTTGCAACGTGTAAGAAACCAGGCAAGGAAGCTCTTTCTGACATCAAGGACCAAGCGGGCTGACGGTTTCCGCCCTTCTCGCTTGGCACTGGAGTTTCAAACCGTGGCACCGCATGCCTTGCGGCACCATTTTCTGTGTTGGCTGCCTGAGGCAATGGAACAGCTGAATTCAGAGGGATCCTGTGCCCAGGGCTATGAGGCCTCCTGCCGGGCCTCGCCCCCCTCTCACAGTGCAGCCAGGAGCTGCTCTCAGGTGAGCGTCCCCTGTGCCTGACGGTAGGCATGAGGAACAGAGTTGGCTGCTTTGGGAAGAGCCCTGTCAGAGCGGCCATGGCCCAGAGGAGGTGACTTTTCGACAGAGGGGACCTGCAGGCTGTGCTGGGCCGTGGCGGGAGGCCCACCCGATGCCACACAAGCTGGGGCTCCCAGCAGCTGAGCCCTGGTGGCACTGGCTGTCCTGTCCTCCTCTCCCCCTGAGGGTGACCTCAAACAGCAGCAGCTGCAGAGATGCTTGGCAGAACCTGAGCGCCTTTCCCACCGGGATGGTAAAGAGCCAGCCTGCTGGGGCCGGGGGGGCTGTTGGGGACAGACCGTGGGGCCGGGGGAGAGATTTCAGTGACGGACCGGGGGGCGGGGGGAAGGAGTCTCTAGCTGGGCTGTGGGGGCGGGGGGGATGGATTTAGGGACGGACCGAGGGGGTCGGGGGAGGCCTGTAGGTAGTGAGAGGGGGGTTCCAGGGAGGGTTTTAGGGGCTGCCGGGGGGCAGGGCAATGATTTTAGGGACAGAGTGGAGGGGGGGGCTGTGGGAAGGAGTGTAGGGCATGACCGGCAGGGGCTGGGGAGAAATAGTGACGGGAGAAAGTGTGGGGTCGGGGGAAAGGAGTCTAGGAATGGCCATGAGGGTCTGGGGGGAAGGGCTTTAGGGACAGGACGGGAGTGAGGGGAAGGATGTTAGGGCCAGGCTGGGAGCAAGTGGAATCACTGCAGGGCCCGACGGAGGGGGGTGGTTGGGGTGTTGAGGAAGGTTCTCAGGGTGGGATGGGGGTACAGGGGGAAGGTTGTGGGGGCAAAGGAGGGGGATGAGGGAAGGATTGTATAGATGGACTGCTGGGGTTGGGGGCACAGGGGAAATAGTTTGGGGACAGTCCGAGAGGCACGGGGGAGGATTTTAGAAACGAACTGGGGTGTGGGGTGGGGGGTGGTTTGAGGGAAGAAATTGGGAACGGGATGGGGGCAATGGGGAGGCTTTTAGGCATGACTGGGGTGCTCGATGGAAGGATTTTAGGGACAGCCATGGTATGTAGGGGAAGGTTTTGATGGCACTGTATAGACAGCACTGCATATACCTTTCTGTCCAAGGAATCTGTTCAGGGAAGGTTGCTGGCTCAGCAACGGGGCCAGATGTCTAAACTCCCCAGTTTCCAAGCTCTAATGTCGTGTTTGGCTCTATGTGAATGAAAGCTAGGCACAAAGTTTAGCTAAGCTACCCCTCTAAAGTTGTTAGAAGTGATGAACAAAGGGATGTCTGATCTGGGGAGTCAGCCTTGGGAAGGGCACGGAACAAAGAGCGGATGGGGAAAAGAACTTCATTCTCTTGAGTGATGCACAAAAAAGCCTCTGAGTGGGGAAGTTCTGGCCACAGGAGGAAACAAGTCGGTAGAGTGTGCGTGTGTGATGCAGTATGAGCGTGCAAGTACTCTGCTGTATGTGATGCGTACCCTCGAGTAACTTGGTGAGCGTGCTCAGAGGTGACACTCCCCCGTGCTCCCAGCACTGTCATAAAGAATGCCGGCCTTCTGAAACTTCACATCAGGTCTGAGAGGGTTTTTCACCGTGACCGCCTTTACGGGATCATTTTCTGGTGACCCAGGTGAGACTCTGCTATTGAGCGTCGGTGGAGCTGTGAATCGCAGCAATTCCAGCCGGCACTGAGGGACTCTTGGGGAAGACCTCTGATTCCCGGACCAACGACTCCAAAGCAACGTTCCCCCGGTAAGATGTCAGGCATTCCTTGTGGTCTGGGATACCTGCCCCTAAGCAGAGGCAAAAGCCCCGCTGGGTTGGGGTATTGAGGGCTCTCCTGGAAACAATGTGTCTGGTAAAATTTCTGCCTGACATACTCAAGTATATTAATGGTGTGTGTGTGTGTGTGTGTGTCTAGTAGAGTGCACTCTGAACACTGAAAATACTTCTATACATGTATATGATAAAACGTTCAGGATGCTAAAAGAAAGTGGGCCCTGGTCAGTGTACACGGCCGTGGTATTTTCCAGCAGTCTCCACTGGGATGTGTTTTGGGACACTGGGAAGAATTAAGGGGTAGTTCTGAGGGAAACGTAACTAAAAGCAACCTAGTGCAATACTGTACTCAGGGGTGGTCTCTGTATAAACTGGGTGATGGGGGAAAATGGCAGTTTGCATTATTGTATGATGTTACGGCTGATGTTGTTTTGAAGGCAAGAAAGGAAAAGGGACAGAGTTTGATATGCTGATCTTTTTTTCCGCTGTAAAGACCCATTCTGAATGGCAAAACCAGTGTGGTATAAATTTACCTCCCTGAGATCCTTTTCCTTGGCTTTGGAAAAGGATAAGAAGAGGTTGTTGAAAAGGGTCTGCTCTGCTTGTAGTATCAGACAGAGGTGTTTAAAATTGTAATGACTACAAGAAAGAAGGAGGTTTAGAGATGACGGTTTAGAGTTAATGGTTGGAGCCCAGCAGAGACGGGGAGTGAGTTCTGACGCTGATATTAGTGATGTGAGCAGGGTAAGAGAAAGTGGTGGCAGTTGAGCTGACAAGGCTGGTGGCAGGGAAAGTGGCTGTGAAGAGGGAGAGCGATTTAGTGGGGCAGAAGGTTTTAGCCCAGCCGTAGGGTGGGAGCAGGCCAAACCAGGGGAAGTGATACAGGCTCCCCTGCGCCAGGCTGTGGGAAATGAAGGACCCATTACGGTGAGGGTCCCGTTTTCAATAACAGAGTTGAAGAATTGCAAAGCAACCGCAGGAAATTACCGAGACGACCCTGAGAAGGCGGCTGGTGTTTTTGAAATAATGATGGTTAAAACACAGGATCCAGAGTGTAAGGATATAGAGGCAATACTGCAGGTTTTGTTTGATAGTAGTGAGAAGGAGATGATTTGTCAAGCCGCTAGAATACATGTGGAAGCTGAGGTTAAAACAGGAACTGTGGAGCATCATTTCCCCTCTGTTGGTCCAAACTGGGACCTGCATGTTAACGGACCCAGGCAGCTTTGGACTCGGTATCAGAAAGGGATTATATTTGGCATTCAAAGTGCTGTGGCTAAGGCAATAACCATGTCTGAATGGTACGAGGGTAGGCACGATAGCCAAGAGCCCCCCACAGATCTGCAGAACAGAATGAAGGAGGTAGCCCGCAACTCTACAAGTGTTGACCCTGAATCTTAAGAGGGATGAGATCAATTAGCCCCTCTACTGGTGGGCCAATCCTGGGATGGTATTAGAAGAAAATTACAAAAGTTACAAGGAAGTGATTGCTTGAGATAGGGGAAAGCTGTTGGATGTTGCTTGGATTGCATATCGTCATAGAGAGAGTCAAAAGGGAAGAGTAAATTGTTGCTTGTTGGCGGTATCAGAGTAAAATAGTAGGGTGAGGGCAAGGGCCTGAGGATGGGGCAGAGCCCCGAGAGGGGGACTCCGGCCCAGCCCTCGGTTGGGTGATAATCAGTGTGCACAGTGCAAAAGGGATGGGCATTCGGAAGAAGACCATCTGCTTAATGATTGGAGCCCCTCTGCCCCCTTGCTCCCAGTAAGCGAGGAATGAGGGGGAGCGGAGGAGTCTCTCCCCAGAGGAGCCTCTGGTTAAAGCGGAGCTGGGAAGTGAAGAAGTTGAGCTTTGGGTAGATCCTGGGGCTACTTCCTCTGTTCAGAAGGCTTTAGAGGGGAACTAAGCAATAAGAATATAAGCATTGCTGGTATGGCAGGGACCCATGAAACTTGGCCATTTTTGAAGCCCTTAGCAATGAAGCTGGGAAAACGGTGGGTTACTCATCAGTTTTTACATTAGCCAAATTCTCCAAAAGCATTGTTTGGGGAGAGATCTACTCCAAAAAATTGGAAGCAGAAATCTGATTTTAAAACAAGGAAATAGAAATCTTCATTCCAGAAACTGTTTGTGTAGAGGCAGCAGCTTTGTTATTACAGGCTATGCTGCCTTGAAAGGAGAAAGATACGCCCAGAGGTCAGAGATGCTGTGATTCCTATTGTACGAGCCGGAGAGGTTCCTGGAAAATCCCACAGGTCAAAACCTGTGAGGATTGACTTAAAGCCTGGATCATCCCTGCTGAGGATGAAACAGTATCGCCTTGAAGCTGGAAGCTAGGAATGGGTCGGTACGGATAATTCAGAAATTCTTGAAGTACAACCTGTTCGTGGGGTGTGCGTCGAAATCCAGCACCCCTGTTTTGCCAGTGAAAAAGGCCAAGGGTCAAGATTGCCGATTGGTGCAGGATTTAAGAGCAACAAATCACATACCTCAAGGTATTTATCCTGTAGTAGCACATCCATACAGATACTAAACCACCCTTACAGGGGAACAGGGATGGTCTACAGTTTTTGATGCGAAGGATGCCTTTTTCTGTGTTCCCCTGGGCACTGACAGTCAGAAGCCTTTTGCTTTTGAATGCGCAAACCCAGAAACGGGAAGGAAAATGCAATACACTTAGGCGGTTATACCGCAAGGCTTTCAAAATATCCCGACAATCTTTGGGAATCAGTTGGCAAAGCAGTTCGACATTTGGAGAACAGAAAATGATCAGGGAAGAGTTCTGCGATCGTAGGATGATATTCTGGTCGCAGCAGGGACTTGGGAGCTGTGTCTTTCCCTGACGATAAGCCTTCTAAATGTCTTGGGAATTAGTGGATATGGAATTATCGAGGAGTCACTTCCACGTTTGGGGTTTGAAGTGCTGGAAGGCCAGAGACAGTTGGGATCCCAACAGAAGGAGGCTATTTGCTGCCTCGCGGAGCCTCAAACTCTCAAGGAACTACGAGGATTTCTCGGGGTGGTCGGATGGTGTCGGCTTTGGGGAGGCAATTGTGTTTTATTTGTGAAAGCTCGGTACGAGCTCCTGAAAACCTCCTGCCATGGGTCTGTTAGCGGGACAGAGGAGGGTAAAGCCACTTTCAAGCGTCTGAAAAAAAGTGAGCTCTGGTGGAGGCCCCCGCGTGGGGATTACCTGATGTGACAAAGACCTGTGCACTTTTTAAGCGTGAGGGAAAAGGCATTGCCTTTGGAGTTCTGGCACATTGTTTAGGGCCTCAGGGGTGGGCTGTAGCTTACTCCTGCAAAGAGCTGGATGAGGTGAGCTCAGGATGGCCTGGATGCCTTAAAGCAGGAGCAGCACCTGTGCTACTGATGCAGGAGGCCCCTAAGTTCACCATGGGGCAGAAGGTGACCGTCCATGTACCACCCGTGGCCGTCACGGCACTAGAAGAAAAAGGAGGACATTGGTTGGCCCCTAGCATAATGTTAAACTGTCACGTGTCATGTGGGGAGGGGGTCCTCCCATTTTGGGATGGGGGGGTCTGTTTTTGGGGCTCCGTTCCCTTGACAGTGCAGATCTGAGGGTTGCCCTGCTGCTAAGACTTCCATCGAGGGGGAGCTTCTGCGTGATAACTGAGAATGACCTGCTGGAGGGTCCCCTTGGGGGATCCTGATGTCCCAGGAGTGCTCTGCGGAGGGTCCTTCTGCTTCCAAGACGTCCCTAATGTCACTAGGGTGTCCCTGGGAGGGTCCTAATGTCCCCGGGAGTGTCCCTGGTGTCCCAGGGATGTCTCCAGGGATGTCCTAGTGTTCTCAGGTGGCCCTATAGGCATTCGGGTTTCCCAGTGTGTCCTGTGGGGGTCCTGGTGTCCCAGGGGGAGTTCCTAATGCCCCTACAGTTTCCCTGGATGCAGGTCGTGTGTTTCCAGGGGGGTCCTAAATGTTCCAGTGTTGTCGCTGGGGTGGTCCTGGTATCCGCGGGCCATTCTAGATGTCCCAGTGGTGTGTCAATGGGTCTTTGTGTATCACAGTGTGTCCCTGGTGGGGGTCATTAATGTCACAGCGGTATCCCTGGAAGGGTCCTGATGTCCCCAGTCCTTTCTAGATGTCCCGGTGGTGTCTGTCAGGGGGTGCATGTGACCTAATATGTCCTTCTGGGGGTCCTTAACGTTCTAGTGGTGTTCCCCAGGGGAGTCCCTGATGTCCTCATGGTGTCCCTAGGGGGGTGGGGGGGGTGTTCTGGTGTCCTGGTGTCCCAGTGTGTCCCTGGGGCGTTGTGGGGTGTCCCTGGGGGTGGTCCTGGTGTCCCCAGGGAGGTGAGTGGGTAGTCTGTTATGTCCCGGGGCGGGGTTCCTGGGAAATTCCTAATGTCACAGGGGTGTCCCTGGAGAGGTCCTGATGTCCTAAAGGCTATTCTAATGATGTCCCAGTGGTGTCTCCCAATATGTCCTTGTGTCGCAAGGTATCCCTGTGGGGGTCCTTAATGTCCTTGTGGTGTCACTGGGGCAGTCCTGGTGTCCCTGATGTCCCAGGGATGTCCCCAGGAATGTCCTTGTGTCCCCAGCATGTCCCTTGTGCGTTTCTGGTCCTGTGGGGGTCCTGGTGTTCCGGGAGGAGTCCTTAATGCCTCTACATTGTCGCTGGGGTAGGGCTTGTGTTAAAGGGGGGTCCTTAATGGCCCAGTGGCATCCCTGGGAGTTCCTGTTTCCCTAGGGATGTCCTCAGTGAGCACAGCCTCTCCTGCCTGATCTCTGCCTGCCCTCACCCTCGCTGCACTCTGCGACCGAGACCTGCAGCCGCTGAAAAGCTCACCCACACCCAGCCCGATGACCAAGGCCGAGAAAGGTGAAGCGTTGCTGCTCCTTCCGCAGAGGATTCACAGCGGGCCTCTCTCAGGGAAGTCCCTCAGCAGCTCTCCTGCTCTTGCTTCTTGGTCAACCAGGAGTGAAAGCATGCCCAGATCTAGTCT
This sequence comes from Falco peregrinus, assembly GCF_023634155.1. Taxonomy (NCBI): domain Eukaryota; kingdom Metazoa; phylum Chordata; class Aves; order Falconiformes; family Falconidae; genus Falco; species Falco peregrinus. Next base: position 5,072,981 of record NC_073743.1, on the reverse strand, counting down.
GAGAAAGCATTTGGCACGTGATAGAGTTTCGCTCTTCCCTGTGGTCAGCCTTTGTGTCGTTTTCCTGGGCAGGGGGTCCTGGTCACAGGACTCGGGACCTTTGCTACGGTCCAAGAGCGATTCCAAGGTGAGGAAGAGATGTACGCGGTTCGAAGACCCGTCTTCCAGCTGGACATTGCTGAGTTATCTCTGCGGGAACTCGCGTTCCTCACAGAGGTTATCCCTGGTGAGAAGGCAACGACCAACCTCCACTTTCCCGCGCCCTGTTTGGGACCGGGGTGCATGCTCTCTGCACTTTAGAAAGGGCGCAGGAAATGAGGATTTCAGAATTTCTCCGGAGAGAATTCCCTCCAAATTTAGGCGGACAGCTTGAGCTCCTCCCAAACTAACCACTCCCCAAGAGCCGTTTCCGTAAACGACCTTTTCTCTGGCATTTTGTTTCTAATTTTACATGGAAATTCAGCCCGCTCTGCCAGTGACGATGTTCCTCCTCCTTGCAGACAATGTCAAGATCGAGCCGCTGAACTACAGGTGGCTATCACGAGTCACTTCCTTCCCATGGCACGTGGTGCAGAGCTGTGTGCAAGAGACCATACTCTTGCACTCCTTCCAACTGAGGAACAGGCAGCGCCTCGCCTTCGCCTTCAAGGACATTGGCGTTCTGTCCTTCACCGACAACGTCCTGTGCATGCGGTTCTATTGCGACTGCGTCACAGGGCTGGAGGGCAAGGCCAGCTGGATTGCGCTGCTCAACACTGTGACTTGCTCAGGCTTTGAGGGTGATGCAGTGACTTTGGGAAGCCTCTTGAAGGGTGAGCAACCGCGATGGCCGTTGGGCAGCCTGCACGTGGCAGGCCAGTCCGACACCTTTCCACGTGCTCGCCCACGCTGACTTCTCCATTGGAAAAGAAGTTTTATTCTGAGCTTCTGAGTTCTTGCCCTACAGAAAGGCTGGCAGTGTTACTGCGCAGTCTCAGTGTTTGCTGTGCAGCTTCTCCAGAGCAGAGCAAGGGCTCATGTTCATGGAGGAAGATTTGGAGGAGGGGTTTGGAGAAGCGGCTTCCTTTTGGAGCAGGAGACGGGTCTGCTTCCTTTGGGAGCCAAGAGCAAGGTGCCTTGGAAACCTTCTAGCAGCTCTGTGTCACTTTACAGAGGCTGTGGATGCCCGGTGCAGCTGTCTCCGGTGGAGCGACCAGCACTCGGGGGATGCAGGCTGCTCCTGCCCACGCCTTCCCCAGGCGAGTGCGTTTCCTCTGCAGCCCTCGACTGACCGAGCGGGCGGATTCCCAGCTCCTGATCAGGAGTGCGCCTTGCCGGGGCTTGGCATTGCACGTTGAGTCTGGGAGGGGGCCTGACCTGAAGGGGGTGGTTTCTGGTTAACTTACGATGAGTTGGGGTTACACGTGTGTTCTCCTGGAGTGGCCGGGCAGTGTCATTGCGTTTCTCGTGCCCAGCCTGCCCGTCACTCCTGTCAGAGAGAGCCAGCTGCACACAGGGAGGACTTTAAGCTACATCGTCTGGTGTTGGGGGGAGGTTGCTAATAAAACCCATGCATGGCTGCATGGCCACAAGGAAAAGGGGTGCCATGCCTCACACGAGAGTCGTGAGGATTAGTGCTGGGAAGCTGCAAGAGGGTAGGGGTCACCCTTCTTCAAGCCTGTGTCATCATTTACTGCCCAGGTTTCGCTGTACGGTGGTCAGCAGAGCAGTGGCCAAGGCTTTGTCCGCCTGAGCCAAGAAGGCTGCAGCAAAGTCCAGGCTCAGACAAGGTATGGGAACAGGTCTCCGCTGCCCAGCTGAGGCCCTGCCCCGCGCTGGGTGTCCACAGCTCCGTCAAAAGGCACTCCCCAGGGGGCTGCTCTGCTGAGTTTCCTCCTTTGCCAGGTGCAGAGGCGCATCCTGGCAAGCTGCTGCAGAGACGGAGGAAGCTTTCCCTTGCTGCACTGCCAAGTCAGGGGCCAGGCACAAGACAGAAAGACTTGGGCAAGAAGACTTCTGAGAGGTGAGACCCTGGTGGGAAGGGATGAAAGGGATCCTGCACCCATGGAGGAGAGACATCCCCTCCGGACACTCCAGCCGCAGGGATGTGGCAAGGTCCCTGACACATGCCGCATGGTTCTTATGTGCTTGTTTCCCCTGTTGTGGGCCCCTCACTGGGAAGGTGGTGGGTGCTGAGTGCACCCCACGTCCCTGTGGTTCCCTTACGCAAGAGCTGAGGTGCAGTCCTCCCCCGTCCATCTGAGGGGGCTCAGGAAAGGCTCCCCGCTGCCAGCAGAAATGGCCCCACCTCACGTGCTGCTTCTGCCAGCCTGGGGAGCTTTGGTACCAGGCGAAAGTGGGAGGAGAGCAAACTGCCCCGTGCTCATGCCGACTGCTCCTGGTGCCTCTTTGCAGTGCGCTCCCCCCACGTCCAGGCAGCTCCCCCAGGATGAAGGAGGCAGGCAGGCAGGAGCCGGCTTCTCCAGCCAAACCCACCTCTACACTCCCATCCTCAGACGACTGCCAGAAAGCGCTGCAGGTACCTGCCTTGCTGTAGCTACCGTGCTGCTGGGGACTCGGCAGAAGCCTCTTTGTGCAGAGAGCCAGCCCGAAAGGACCCCTGGACACGCGCTCCTTGTCAGCTAGCTGTCTGTCACCTCCTTCAGATCTTCCTTGCCCCCTGGGTTGTGACAAAACACTTTCTCCTGGCCCAGGGGCTATGGGAGATGCCCAAGTCCTTTCTCTGCTGTTCACAGTGGAGGTCTTTGTTCGCAGCTGTGTTTGCCAGGAGCCTAGAATGACCCCAGAGCCCCCGATCTGTTAGGGGCAAAGCCCTGCCAACCGACCAGCTGAGGCAAGGGGCGGCAACACGGGTCAGACCCGGAGGACACCCGTTCTAGGAGCTGAGACTAAGCCTGCCTTCTGCTGCCTTGCCATCCCCTCCAGGAGGTCTGGCAGCTGCCTGCAGAGTGGGAGCAAGTGAGGCCCAAGTGGCAAGAGCAGCTCAGGCAAGCAAAGGCAGAGTGGGCGGCGTGGGGAGCCTGGTCTGCGGGGAAGGACCGACAGCAACCCCAGGTACGGGCAGCAATTGACACCTCTGAGAGCAGCAGCGACCCTCTCCTTCGGGGCACCCAGGGCGGCAGGTCTCCAGAGCGGGGGAGCAGGACAGACACCTGGCTGCAGGGCAGGGGTTTGCCTGCTCATGCTCCTGAGGGAGAGACTGGCAGCAGGATGCAAGCGGCAAAATCAGCCGTGATGACAGGCATGCAGTGCTGGGTCTCCAGGCTGCCAGGTCCTGCTGCAGGCTCCTTTCAAGAGGTCCTCTGGGAAACAGCACCTGTGGTTGCCATCTGCTTTGCTGAGAGCGTCTGCTCCTTGGCAGGCACTCAGCACTGGAGGCACTTGGACTCTCCACCCTCCAGCCCAGCCCAGGAGAGAGGCAGTCAGGGAGAGGTGGAGAAAGGCTCCAACCCCTCTCCCAGCCGAGCAGAAGACAGCAGCAACCTCTAGGCCTGGGGGAAACCTGCATTAGGGAGGAAATAGGCATTTCCTCCTCCCCTTAAGCTTTGAGTCTTGTTCTGTAGAAGGAAGAGAGTTGCCTTATTGCCCGAGGATGAGGTAGGAGAGCCTGGAGGCAGCGGTGCCTGAGCCTGGGACAGGGTTCTCCAGCCTGGAGGCCAAAGCTGTTGGTGGGACTGGGAAAGTCCTGGTCTCTGCAGGGGGCAGGGGACCCGTGCTGGGGCAGCAAACATTGCTGTAAAGCCTAAAGATGTCCCCAGGGGCTGCTCCCAGCTCTGCCTGGGAGCTGCTGCTGTCAGATTCACCCACTGGCAAGCAATTCCTGGTGCAGGAGTGACAACTGCATGGAGGAGAACAAGTCTAGGTGCCTAATATCAAGGTCTCCAACATCAGCTGAGCAGCGTTTATTTTAATGGGGTTTTTTTGTTCTCCCCAGGAGTTTCCATTGCGCCCCAAAGCCATTTTCTGTCAGAAAAGGTGCAGGCATGTGCATGAGACACAGGGGTTTCTCTGTGTTGTAACTGGGAACAAAGGCAGCTTTTCTTTTCATTCCAGCTCGAAAGGGAGCACAGAGCGTCAGCCCCAGGGAGGCAGCCCTGCTCCCTCGTCCTGGCTGTGGGTGTGAGCCCGTGCACGCTCCACCTCTGGAGGAAAGCCACTGAAGAAGAGCAGCCTGGGAGGGACCTCCCAGAGCCGGCTGGGGAGAGGGCTGGTCACCCCGCGGCCCATGGCGACTGCCGGGAGCAGCTCAGCGTGGCCAGTGCCCTCTGGGCACGGGCCGGCGGGCCTCCCCTGCGTTTCTGTAGACGGGCACCGGAGCGTCCCCAGGCCTGGGCGCCCTGTGTGGGAGCCATGCCTGGGGACAAGGCCCAGGGCGGTGGCACCCGGAGCTGCTGCACGCACACAGGACTGAGCTCTGCGGAGGCTGCTGGCACCGGGGGGATGGGGGAGGTGCGGGCTCGGGCCTGCTGGGGCCTCTGTGAGGGGCAAGCAGGGGCTGCCCCACGCCGGTGGGGGCACAGCCGGTTCCAGCCAGTCGCCGCCAGGCTCCGCAGCATCCGCCAGGGCTTTGTGATGCAGGCAGCGCACCATGCCCAGAGGTCATTGTGATGCGGGCCCCCACGGTGACCCCGTGGGTATTTAAGGAGCCAGAGCCCTGGGGTGCCCACTCCCAGGAGAGCCACTCCCTCAGGAGGCAGCATCTCCCCTGGGTGACCATGGCCGGTCCTCTGCCGAAGATACCCATGGGTGAGGAGGCAAACGCCCACCCCCAGCCCAACAGCAGGCTGTCGGGCCTGCAAAACCGGCACCAGGTGAGGGACGGGGCAGGAGGGGGAGGCCGGTGGTGGGACGGGGCCACGCGGAGCTGCCTTGGTGCCAGGGCCGGCCTTGCCGCCACTGTGGGGGCCACTGTGCCAAGGCAGCTGCCTCCATTCCTTGACTCCTCCTTCTGCCCGCAGATGGGCCACAGGCAGCCGCTGGCAGCGCCGCAGGACAGCCAGGGACAGGCTTCGTCCCCCCATGGGAACAGGCTGCGACGACTCCCCTGCCCACAGAGCTCGCAGGCCGCTGGGAGCCGACGCGCACAGGTAGGGAGCCCGAGGGAGACCGGGACAAACATCTTCCCATGTCCAGGAGATGCCGACAGGCAGGCGGGAGCTGCAGGAGGGGACGGGAGGGCCCGGTCATATAGCAAGCTGAGCCCCCTAAGCCATGCCTGCAGGCTGCCCGGGCATGCCAGGGATGCTCCCAGGAGTCGCTGTGGGCCATGGCCGGAGCAGGGCGCTCCCCAGCCAGCTCTGGGAGCCGAGCGGCAACTCCCTGTGTGGCCAAGTGCTGCCCTGGGAGCTGGCAGGGGAGCCGGCACAGGGGCTTTTCCAGCTGGGACACGGGGGCACGGGCGAAGGGCCACAGTCACTCAGCCTCTCTCCTCGCCTTCTCTTGCAGACGGACAGCCCAGCGTGCAGGGTGGCAATGCCCCCCATCAGGGTGAGGCGGGAGGAGACGGCCCGTCTGCCAGCAAGGCAGGCAGCAGCACCACAGAAGGTGCACGCAGCTCGGGCACCAGGAGCTGCCAGCACTTGCTGCAAGCTCCCGCCTCTGCCAGCAGCAACCTCTGCAGCTTCTGGCCAGGGCAGGGGAAAGGCCAGCAGCCCTGCAACCAGCAGACACCGAGAGCTTGTCCCATTTACTTGGGGCATCCCCAGTGAGCAGGGGAAAGCCACCAGAGTGCAGAGCAGGAGGCATGCCCCACACAGCCCTGCAGCCAATGCCACAGCTGTGGAGGAGACAAAGAGGTACCTTTTGAGTAAGGACCTGGACAAGGTTTTCACCGGGAGCCAACGACCCAGCCAGCAGACAGCGGCACAGTGGCATCGGGAACACAGGCTGGGTGTGGCAAAGATGGCAAGAACAGAGGAGGTCCGGGTGGCCCACAGTGGCCAGGCCCCTGAAGGTCAGCACGTGCCTGATCCTCATGCATGTAAAAGCACTGGTGCTGCGGGCAGGGTTTCTGTGCCAGCTTCCCTGGGCAGGAGGGATGTGGCTTCAGGGCACCAGGGACAAGTGGAAGAGCGCGATCTCAAAGCACAGGTGATACTTACCAAAGACAAGTGCAAAGGCAAATCACTGCATGATCAGCACAAAGCTCTTAAGGAGCATGTGGCCATCCCGTCAGTGAAGACTCAGGATCGGGAAGCCCAGCACAGCAGGACAGGCAGTCATGCAAGTGCAGCAGCTTGTGTCCCCAAGAAGAACTGGGTAAGGGCAGCAAGGCCACAGAACAACCCAGGGTCCCTGCCAAAGGAAAAAGACTGGGAAGATGACAATGAGCTGCGCCAAGAAGAGAACATCACCGTTGACAGCAACTGGGTCAACCCCTCATTCCTGGAGTTCTACCAGGACCCCCACGCTGTTCCCCAGGATGGGCCCTGCCGGCTGAGCAGTGCGCAAAACATGAACGTGGTGATGGTCGCAACAAAACCTGCGGCACCTCAGGACAGCGAGTCTTCCTTGTCTGGAGAGCATCAGGGAGAGCCCGACTCAGCCTCCCTCGTGCAAGAGGAATATGAGGATGGAGACTACATGGCTTCTGCCGTGTCTGGAGACCATCAAGAAGAGGCCAGCACAGGCATTTTCTCCCCAGCAGCGCAGGAGGAAGATCTGGCCTCACTGCTTTTTCAGATCTCTCTGGATGATGCTGCCATACCCCACCTTGACCCATCAGGGGAAGACAAAAGAGATTACATGGATTCTACCTTGTCTGCAGAGTCTTGGCACCAGGTGAGCCTGGAGTGCGTGTCCGTCACGGACCATCACAAGTTACTTTGGACACGTATAGTGTCCAGGGTGTGTGCGGCAGGGAGATGGCTGGTGCTGTCCGTGTCAGCCCGCTGACATACCCTCCATCCCCTGCTGGTGCTCTTCTTCTCCCCTTGCAAGTGGCCTCCCAGCACAGAGGTGACGCACAGCCCTCCTCTGGCTGCAGGGACCGTAAACCTAACCAACCTGACACATGGCACTGCATAGCCTACCACTAAAGCATGTCCCTAAGCGCCTGTGGTTCCCCCGGTACCCAATAACGGATGCTTAGATCTCCTTTGGCTGTTAATGTTTTTATAGGACGCGCCAGTTTTCATGTCTGAGGAGGACAATTGGGAAGATGACAATGATAAAGAGCTGTCCCAAGATAAGAACATCATCATCCACAGCATCTGGGTCAACCCCTCATTCCTGGAGTTCTACCAGGACCCCCACGCTGTTCCCCAGGATGGGCCCTGCCGGCTGAGCAGTGCACAAAACACGAACGTGGTGATGGTCACAACAAAACCTGTGGCACCTCAGGACAGCGAGTCTTCCTTGTCTGGAGAGCATCAGGGAGAGCCCAACTCAGCCTCCCTCGTGCAAGAGGAATATGAGGATGGAGACTACATGGCTTCTGCCGTGTCTGGAGACCATCAAGAAGAGGCCAGCACAGGCATTTTCTCCCCAGCAGCGCAGGAGGAAGATCTGGCCTCACTGCTTTTTCAGATCTCTCTGGATGATGCTGCCATACCCCACCTTGACCCATCAGGGGAAGACAAAAGAGATTACATGGATTCTACCTTGTCTGCAGAGTCTTGGCACCAGGTGAGCCTGGAGTGCGTGTCCGTCACGGACCATCACAAGTTACTTTGGACATGTATAGTGTCCAGGGTGTGTGCGGCAGGGAGATGGCTGGTGCTGTCCGTGTCAGCCCGCTGACATACCCTCCATCCCCTGCTGGTGCTCTTCTTCTCCCCTTGCAAGTGGCCTCCCAGCACAGAGGTGACGCACAGCCCTCCTCTGGCTGCAGGGACCATAAACCTAACCAACCTGACACATGGCACTGCATAGTCTACCACTAAAGCATGTCCCTAAGCGCCTGTGTTTCCCCCGGTACCCAATAACGGATGCTTAGATCTCCTTTGGCTGTTAATGTTTTTATAGGACGCGCCAGTTTTCATGTCTGAGGAGGACAATTGGGAAGATGACAATGATAAAGAGCTGTCCCAAGATAAGAACATCATCATCCACAGCATCTGGGTCAACCCCTCATTCCTGGAGTTCTACCAGGACCCCCACGCTGTTCCCCAGGATGGGCCCTGCCGGCTGAGCAGTGCGCAAAACACGAACGTGGTGATGGTCGCAACAAAACCTGCGGCACCTCAGGACAGCGAGTCTTCCTTGTCTGGAGAGCATCAGGGAGAGCCCAACTCAGCCTCCCTCGTGCAAGAGGAATACGAGGATGGAGACTACATGGCTTCTGCCATGTCTGGAGACCATCAAGGAGAGGCCAGCACAGGCATTTTCTCCCCAGCAGCGCAGGAGGAAGATCTGGCCTCACTGCTTTTTCAGATCTCTCTGGATGATGCTGCCATACCCCACCTTGACCCATCAGGGGAAGACAAAAGTGGTTACATGGATTCTACCTTGTCTGCAGAGTCTTGGCACCAGGTGAGCCTGGAGTGCGTGTCCGTCACGGACCATCACAAGTTACTTTGGACACGTATAGTGTCCAGGGTGTGTGCGGCAGGGAGATGGCTGGTGCTGTCCGTGTCAGCCCGCTGACATACCCTCCATCGCCTGCTGGTGCTCTTCTTCTCCCCTTGCAAGTGGCCTCCCAGCACAGAGGTGACGCACAGCCCTCCTCTGGCTGCAGGGACCGTAAACCTAACCAACCTGACACATGGCACTGCATAGTCTACCACTAAAGCATGTCCCTAAGCGCCTGTGTTTCCCCCGGTACCCAATAACGGATGCTTAGATCTCCTTTGGCTGTTAATGTTTTTATAGGAGCAGCCAGGGCACTCTGCCATAGAGGACAAGCGGGAAGACGACAATGGCAAAGAGCTGTGCCAAGGGGAAGACATTGCCATCCACAGCGTTATGGCCAACCCCCCATTCCTGGAGATGTTCCAGGACCTCCATGCTGGTTTCCAGGAGGGGCAGCCAGCCCCTGAGCAGAGCGATAACACGTGGCCCTGCTCCAAGCCCAGGGATGAGCCCGAGGATGACCCAGGTACATCCCCGAGTGTAGCGCTGGCCCAGCAAGGGAAGGCTTAGCCCAGCCGTCCCAGCACCATGCACCCAGGCCAAAGCAGAAGGACTGCGTGCATGAGGGCTGGCCGTTCCCTGGCCACCACTCCCTGGGGAAAGCTCTCGGTGACAGGGAGCAGGCAGGATCTTGCCCGGTACCTGCCCAGCCCCCTGCCTACCCTTGTCTTCCTTCCACAGGCATGGCTGCCCTCCCGCATGCCCCAGCTCGACGGCGACGGCCCTCCCTCTTCCGCAGGGCACTCAAGGCTCTGCGCAAGGCTTTCTACTCTACTTGCATCAGGCCACAGCAAGAGTAGCAGTGCCGTGCTGGCAAAGGGGTCCCCAGAGATGGCAGCTGGCCCTGATCCTGTGTGGTACCCAGAGCGTGTGGCACAGGGAGGCACGCGAGGCATGGGTGCATGGACGGCGCCCAACATGTTCAGCTGCCGTGAGGACATTGTGCTGCCAGACTCTGCTCCACCTGGACACATTCTGAGAGCAATAAAAGCTGAGCACGTTCCCCCAGTGGTTGTCTGTGCCTGGTTCATTCTGGGAGAAAGGCGTGTGCAGGCAAGGGCCATGCCGGCAGGCAGAGCTGGAGAGCCCCTGTGCTCCTTCTTCTCCATGCCAAGCAGAGCCCACGCCTTGGGCCTCTGCCTGTGCCTCTGGCGCTCCAGCTGCTGACCAGCTGGGGCCTCTGCTGCCCTTGCTCCGTGGGCCTGTTATTTGAGTCACCCTCTGTCCTCAGGGTGTCCTGGCACTTGCTCGGGAGAGCCCTGGGCTGGTGCTGGCAGCAAGCCGGCAGTCTGGCTGGAACTTGCCTCTCTAGCTGACTTCCAGGTGCCTCTCTGCCATTCAAACCGAGGACTTTGACCATTTCTTTTGCATCGTAAACTTGGTCTGGTTTAACTAATGCTTGCACTGCACCACCCCGCAGCACCTTGGTCTCACGAGGAACCTGCCCATTGCAGGGGGGCGTGGGAGCACCTACATGGGCCACTTGTTTTTAAAGCCCTCCATTTTTAAGACCTGGTCCTGAGAGTAGCTGTTTTGGTGAGAAAAGCCAGACCTTAGGTGGTCTAGCTGTTGGCCAGATGTTTGGGGGCTCCGTCTGAGTTGGTTCTTGACATTTTGACATATTAGCAGGGCAGCAGGACCGTGCTACGAACGAAATGAGGTGCACAACAAATCTCTCAGAATAAACTGAAATAGGTTTTTACAGATGTTTGAAACAAAAGTAGGGAAGATTGGATAAAGACGTGGAGGAAGACTGATGAGGATACTTGAACATTGCTTCCTGAAGAAGCAAACCTCATAGTAAACTGTTACGTGTATGTGCATTTATGTCTTTGTCTCAGGCGTCTTCCCACTTGTGCATTTCCCTGACCTTTGGTTGTTCTTAGAAGAGAATCAGTTCTGGAGGAGAGTGCTTCAAACTTCTTTCTGTAACACTGGGATCCAGGAAGTGCCTCAGCGGCATCCCTAGCTGTGATGAGAAAAGGATTTTCCTTCCGTGGAGCCTTTCCTTCACTGTGGCTGTTTAGAACGTGAGGAGGCATGGGAGACTTTGCAGGGTGCCTGCTAGCTGAAATGATTCTAGCGTTCTGTGAGCAATACAGCCACACCTTTCTCTGTCCTCCTTTATGGAGAACATCTGGCATGAACCTTGGGTGGTAATGGGTGTAATTTTGATTCTCTTTTGAAATGTAATTTTTCACAGTTTAAACTTCAAAACGCTGTAGTGATTACACACATGCATGCAGTTGGGCATGTTTTTCCTTCCCTGAGAGAAGCCTAGAAAAACCTCAAGCATGCGGTGTAGCTGAGAGTTGCAACGTGTAAGAAACCAGGCAAGGAAGCTCTTTCTGACATCAAGGACCAAGCGGGCTGATGGTTTCCGCCCTTCTCGCTTGGCACTGGAGTTTCAAACCGTGGCACCGCATGCCTTGCGGCACCATTTTCTGTGTTGGCTGCCTGAGGCAATGGAACAGCTGAATTCAGAGGGATCCTGTGCCCAGGGCTATGAGGCCTCCTGCCGGGCCTCGCCCCCCTCTCACAGTGCAGCCAGGAGCTGCTCTCAGGTGAGCGTCCCCTGTGCCTGACGGTAGGCATGAGGAACAGAGTTGGCTGCTTTGGGAAGAGCCCTGTCAGAGCGGCCATGGCCCAGAGGAGGTGACTTTTCGACAGAGGGGACCTGCAGGCTGTGCTGGGCCGTGGCGGGAGGCCCACCCGATGCCACACAAGCTGGGGCTCCCAGCAGCTGAGCCCTGGTGGCACTGGCTGTCCTGTCCTCCTCTCCCCCTGAGGGTGACCTCAAACAGCAGCAGCTGCAGAGATGCTTGGCAGAACCTGAGCGCCTTTCCCACCGGGATGGTAAAGAGCCAGCCTGCTGGGGCCGGGGGGGCTGTTGGGGACAGACCGTGGGGCCGGGGGAGAGATTTCAGTGACGGACCGGGGGGCGGGGGGAAGGAGTCTCTAGCTGGGCTGTGGGGGCGGGGGGGATGGATTTAGGGACGGACCGAGGGGGTCGGGGGAGGCCTGTAGGTAGTGAGAGGGGGGTTCCAGGGAGGGTTTTAGGGGCTGCCGGGGGGCAGGGCAATGATTTTAGGGACAGAGTGGAGGGGGGGGCTGTGGGAAGGAGTGTAGGGCATGACCGGCAGGGGCTGGGGAGAAATAGTGACGGGAGAAAGTGTGGGGTCGGGGGAAAGGAGTCTAGGAATGGCCATGAGGGTCTGGGGGGAAGGGCTTTAGGGACAGGACGGGAGTGAGGGGAAGGATGTTAGGGCCAGGCTGGGGGCAAGTGGAATCACTGCAGGGCCCGACGGAGGGGGGTGGTTGGGGTGTTGAGGAAGGTTCTCAGGGTGGGATGGGGGTACAGGGGGAAGGTTGTGGGGGCAAAGGAGGGGGATGAGGGAAGGATTGTATAGATGGACTGCTGGGGTTGGGGGCACAGGGGAAATAGTTTGGGGACAGTCCGAGAGGCACGGGGGAGGATTTTAGAAACGAACTGGGGTGTGGGGTGGGGGGTGGTTTGAGGGAAGAAATTGGGAACGGGATGGGGGCAATGGGGAGGCTTTTAGGCATGACTGGGGTGCTCGATGGAAGGATTTTAGGGACAGCCATGGTATGTAGGGGAAGGTTTTGATGGCACTGTATAGATAGCACTGCATATACCTTTCTGTCCAAGGAATCTGTTCAGGGAAGGTTGCTGGCTCAGCAACGGGGCCAGATGTCTAAACTCCCCAGTTTCCAAGCTCTAATGTCGTGTTTGGCTCTATGTGAATGAAAGCTAGGCACAAAGTTTAGCTAAGCTACCCCTCTAAAGTTGTTAGAAGTGATGAACAAAGGGATGTCTGATCTGGGGAGTCAGCCTTGGGAAGGGCACGGAACAAAGAGCGGATGGGGAAAAGAACTTCATTCTCTTGAGTGATGCACAAAAAAGCCTCTGAGTGGGGAAGTTCTGGCCACAGGAGGAAACAAGTCGGTAGAGTGTGCGTGTGTGATGCAGTATGAGCGTGCAAGTACTCTGCTGTATGTGATGCGTACCCTCGAGTAACTTGGTGAGCGTGCTCAGAGGTGACACTCCCCCGTGCTCCCAGCACTGTCATAAAGAATGCCGGCCTTCTGAAACTTCACATCAGGTCTGAGAGGGTTTTTCACCGTGACCGCCTTTACGGGATCATTTTCTGGTGACCCAGGTGAGACTCTGCTATTGAGCGTCGGTGGAGCTGTGAATCGCAGCAATTCCAGCCGGCACTGAGGGACTCTTGGGGAAGACCTCTGATTCCCGGACCAACGACTCCAAAGCAACGTTCCCCCGGTAAGATGTCAGGCATTCCTTGTGGTCTGGGATACCTGCCCCTAAGCAGAGGCAAAAGCCCCGCTGGGTTGGGGTATTGAGGGCTCTCCTGGAAACAATGTGTCTGGTAAAATTTCTGCCTGACATACTCAAGTATATTAATGGTGTGTGTGTGTGTGTGTGTGTCTAGTAGAGTGCACTCTGAACACTGAAAATACTTCTATACATGTATATGATAAAACGTTCAGGATGCTAAAAGAAAGTGGGCCCTGGTCAGTGTACACGGCCGTGGTATTTTCCAGCAGTCTCCACTGGGATGTGTTTTGGGACACTGGGAAGAATTAAGGGGTAGTTCTGAGGGAAACGTAACTAAAAGCAACCTAGTGCAATACTGTACTCAGGGGTGGTCTCTGTATAAACTGGGTGATGGGGGAAAATGGCAGTTTGCATTATTGTATGATGTTACGGCTGATGTTGTTTTGAAGGCAAGAAAGGAAAAGGGACAGAGTTTGATATGCTGATCTTTTTTTCCGCTGTAAAGACCCATTCTGAATGGCAAAACCAGTGTGGTATAAATTTACCTCCCTGAGATCCTTTTCCTTGGCTTTGGAAAAGGATAAGAAGAGGTTGTTGAAAAGGGTCTGCTCTGCTTGTAGTATCAGACAGAGGTGTTTAAAATTGTAATGACTACAAGAAAGAAGGAGGTTTAGAGATGACGGTTTAGAGTTAATGGTTGGAGCCCAGCAGAGACGGGGAGTGAGTTCTGACGCTGATATTAGTGATGTGAGCAGGGTAAGAGAAAGTGGTGGCAGTTGAGCTGACAAGGCTGGTGGCAGGGAAAGTGGCTGTGAAGAGGGAGAGCGATTTAGTGGGGCAGAAGGTTTTAGCCCAGCCGTAGGGTGGGAGCAGGCCAAACCAGGGGAAGTGATACAGGCTCCCCTGCGCCAGGCTGTGGGAAATGAAGGACCCATTACGGTGAGGGTCCCGTTTTCAATAACAGAGTTGAAGAATTGCAAAGCAACCACAGGAAATTACCGAGACGACCCTGAGAAGGCGGCTGGTGTTTTTGAAATAATGATGGTTAAAACACAGGATCCAGAGTGTAAGGATATAGAGGCAATACTGCAGGTTTTGTTTGATAGTAGTGAGAAGGAGATGATTTGTCAAGCCGCTAGAATACATGTGGAAGCTGAGGTTAAAACAGGAACTGTGGAGCATCATTTCCCCTCTGTTGGTCCAAACTGGGACCTGCATGTTAACGGACCCAGGCAGCTTTGGACTCGGTATCAGAAAGGGATTATATTTGGCATTCAAAGTGCTGTGGCTAAGGCAATAACCATGTCTGAATGGTACGAGGGTAGGCACGATAGCCAAGAGCCCCCCACAGATCTGCAGAACAGAATGAAGGAGGTAGCCCGCAACTCTACAAGTGTTGACCCTGAATCTTAAGAGGGATGAGATCAATTAGCCCCTCTACTGGTGGGCCAATCCTGGGATGGTATTAGAAGAAAATTACAAAAGTTACAAGGAAGTGATTGCTTGAGATAGGGGAAAGCTGTTGGATGTTGCTTGGATTGCATATCGTCATAGAGAGAGTCAAAAGGGAAGAGTAAATTGTTGCTTGTTGGCGGTATCAGAGTAAAATAGTAGGGTGAGGGCAAGGGCCTGAGGATGGGGCAGAGCCCCGAGAGGGGGACTCCGGCCCAGCCCTCGGTTGGGTGATAATCAGTGTGCACAGTGCAAAAGGGATGGGCATTCGGAAGAAGACCATCTGCTTAATGATTGGAGCCCCTCTGCCCCCTTGCTCCCAGTAAGCGAGGAATGAGGGGGAGCGGAGGAGTCTCTCCCCAGAGGAGCCTCTGGTTAAAGCGGAGCTGGGAAGTGAAGAAGTTGAGCTTTGGGTAGATCCTGGGGCTACTTCCTCTGTTCAGAAGGCTTTAGAGGGGAACTAAGCAATAAGAATATAAGCATTGCTGGTATGGCAGGGACCCATGAAACTTGGCCATTTTTGAAGCCCTTAGCAATGAAGCTGGGAAAACAGTGGGTTACTCATCAGTTTTTACATTAGCCAAATTCTCCAAAAGCATTGTTTGGGGAGAGATCTACTCCAAAAAATTGGAAGCAGAAATCTGATTTTAAAACAAGGAAATAGAAATCTTCATTCCAGAAACTGTTTGTGTAGAGGCAGCAGCTTTGTTATTACAGGCTATGCTGCCTTGAAAGGAGAAAGATACGCCCAGAGGTCAGAGATGCTGTGATTCCTATTGTACGAGCCGGAGAGGTTCCTGGAAAATCCCACAGGTCAAAACCTGTGAGGATTGACTTAAAGCCTGGATCATCCCTGCTGAGGATGAAACAGTATCGCCTTGAAGCTGGAAGCTAGGAATGGGTCGGTACGGATAATTCAGAAATTCTTGAAGTACAACCTGTTCGTGGGGTGTGCGTCGAAATCCAGCACCCCTGTTTTGCCAGTGAAAAAGGCCAAGGGTCAAGATTGCCGATTGGTGCAGGATTTAAGAGCAACAAATCACATACCTCAAGGTATTTATCCTGTAGTAGCACATCCATACAGATACTAAACCACCCTTACAGGGGAACAGGGATGGTCTACAGTTTTTGATGCGAAGGATGCCTTTTTCTGTGTTCCCCTGGGCACTGACAGTCAGAAGCCTTTTGCTTTTGAATGCGCAAACCCAGAAACGGGAAGGAAAATGCAATACACTTAGGCGGTTATACCGCAAGGCTTTCAAAATATCCCGACAATCTTTGGGAATCAGTTGGCAAAGCAGTTCGACATTTGGAGAACAGAAAATGATCAGGGAAGAGTTCTGCGATCGTAGGATGATATTCTGGTCGCAGCAGGGACTTGGGAGCTGTGTCTTTCCCTGACGATAAGCCTTCTAAATGTCTTGGGAATTAGTGGATATGGAATTATCGAGGAGTCACTTCCACGTTTGGGGTTTGAAGTGCTGGAAGGCCAGAGACAGTTGGGATCCCAACAGAAGGAGGCTATTTGCTGCCTCGCGGAGCCTCAAACTCTCAAGGAACTACGAGGATTTCTCGGGGTGGTCGGATGGTGTCGGCTTTGGGGAGGCAATTGTGTTTTATTTGTGAAAGCTCGGTACGAGCTCCTGAAAACCTCCTGCCATGGGTCTGTTAGCGGGACAGAGGAGGGTAAAGCCACTTTCAAGCGTCTGAAAAAAAGTGAGCTCTGGTGGAGGCCCCCGCGTGGGGATTACCTGATGTGACAAAGACCTGTGCACTTTTTAAGCGTGAGGGAAAAGGCATTGCCTTTGGAGTTCTGGCACATTGTTTAGGGCCTCAGGGGCGGGCTGTAGCTTACTCCTGCAAAGAGCTGGATGAGGTGAGCTCAGGATGGCCTGGATGCCTTAAAGCAGGAGCAGCACCTGTGCTACTGATGCAGGAGGCCCCTAAGTTCACCATGGGGCAGAAGGTGACCGTCCATGTACCACCCGTGGCCGTCACGGCACTAGAAGAAAAAGGAGGACATTGGTTGGCCCCTAGCATAATGTTAAACTGTCACGTGTCATGTGGGGAGGGGGTCCTCCCATTTTGGGATGGGGGGGTCTGTTTTTGGGGCTCCGTTCCCTTGACAGTGCAGATCTGAGGGTTGCCCTGCTGCTAAGACTTCCATCGAGGGGGAGCTTCTGCGTGATAACTGAGAATGACCTGCTGGAGGGTCCCCTTGGGGGATCCTGATGTCCCAGGAGTGCTCTGCGGAGGGTCCTTCTGCTTCCAAGACGTCCCTAATGTCACTAGGGTGTCCCTGGGAGGGTCCTAATGTCCCCGGGAGTGTCCCTGGTGTCCCAGGGATGTCTCCAGGGATGTCCTAGTGTTCTCAGGTGGCCCTATAGGCATTCGGGTTTCCCAGTGTGTCCTGTGGGGGTCCTGGTGTCCCAGGGGGAGTTCCTAATGCCCCTACAGTTTCCCTGGATGCAGGTCGTGTGTTTCCAGGGGGGTCCTAAATGTTCCAGTGTTGTCGCTGGGGTGGTCCTGGTATCCGCGGGCCATTCTAGATGTCCCAGTGGTGTGTCAATGGGTCTTTGTGTATCACAGTGTGTCCCTGGTGGGGGTCATTAATGTCACAGCGGTATCCCTGGAAGGGTCCTGATGTCCCCAGTCCTTTCTAGATGTCCCGGTGGTGTCTGTCAGGGGGTGCATGTGACCTAATATGTCCTTCTGGGGGTCCTTAACGTTCTAGTGGTGTTCCCCAGGGGAGTCCCTGATGTCCTCATGGTGTCCCTAGGGGGGTGGGGGGGGGTGTTCTGGTGTCCTGGTGTCCCAGTGTGTCCCTGGGGCGTTGTGGGGTGTCCCTGGGGGTGGTCCTGGTGTCCCCAGGGAGGTGAGTGGGTAGTCTGTTATGTCCCGGGGCGGGGTTCCTGGGAAATTCCTAATGTCACAGGGGTGTCCCTGGAGAGGTCCTGATGTCCTAAAGGCTATTCTAATGATGTCCCAGTGGTGTCTCCCAATATGTCCTTGTGTCGCAAGGTATCCCTGTGGGGGTCCTTAATGTCCTTGTGGTGTCACTGGGGCAGTCCTGGTGTCCCTGATGTCCCAGGGATGTCCCCAGGAATGTCCTTGTGTCCCCAGCATGTCCCTTGTGCGTTTCTGGTCCTGTGGGGGTCCTGGTGTTCCGGGAGGAGTCCTTAATGCCTCTACATTGTCGCTGGGGTAGGGCTTGTGTTAAAGGGGGGTCCTTAATGGCCCAGTGGCATCCCTGGAGGGGTCCTGCTGTCCCCAGGGAATGTGAGGGGGTGGTCCCTGATGTCCCAGGTGGTGTCCCTGGGAAATTCCTTATGTCCCAGTGGTGTCCCTGGAGGGGTCCAGATATTACCAGGCCATTCTTTATATCCCTGTGTTGTCTCCCCATGTGTTCTTGTGTCCCAGTGTGTCCCGGTGGGTGTCTTTAATGTCCCAGTGACATCCCTTTGGGAGTCCTGGTGTCCCCCCGGAAGTCCCTAACGTCATAATATTGTCCCTGCCTGTGTCCTGGTGTCCCCAGAGTGTCCCTGAGGAGTTCCTGTTTCCCTAGGGATGTCCTCAGTGAGCACAGCCTCTCCTGCCTGATCTCTGCCTGCCCTCACCCTCGCTGCACTCTGCGACCGAGACCTGCAGCCGCTGAAAAGCTCACCCACACCCAGCCCGATGACCAAGGCCGAGAAAGGTGAAGCGTTGCTGCTCCTTCCGCGGAGGATTCACAGCGGGCCTCTCTCAGGGAAGTCCCTCAGCAGCTCTCCTGCTCTTGCTTCTTGGTCAACCAGGAGTGAAAGCATGCCCAGATCTAGTCTGAGAAAGCATTTGGCACGTGATAGAGTTTCGCTCTTCCCTGTGGTCAGCCTTTGTGTCGTTTTCCTGGGCAGGGGGTCCTGGTCACAGGACTCGGGACCTTTGCTATGGTCCAAGAGCGATTCCAAGGTGAGGAAGAGATGTACGCGGTTCGAAGACCCGTCTTCCAGCTGGACATTGCTGAGTTATCTCTGCGGGAACTCACAGAGGTTATCCCTGGTGAGAAGGCAACTTTACATGGTTACCAGGGTAAAGTGAGAACCACAAACAGAAATCCTTCCTGGTACCTTCTCCGGTGGAGCTGTGCATGGGTGGTGCTGTGGAGCATTTTGGCTGCGGCCGAGTGCAAATGTCAGCTTTTCCCCATCTCACCCCAGAAAGTAGGTAGCACAACTGTTGTGGTGTGCTTCACATGGCTACCAGGGCAAAGTGAGAACCACAAACAGAAGTGTCCTGGGGCCTGGTTGTGGGCCAAAAGTTCCTCTGGGGGGGCCCATGGTGCTTGATGGTGCCGGGGGGGGAAGGGCATAGGGGCCTCTGGGGAGGCTCTGAGGGGCCATAGAGTCTAGGAAGGCATAGGGGCCTCGGGGGCGGCACAGGTGTCTCTGGGGGGGCTTGGGAGGCATAGGGGGCTTGGGGGGGGGGCACAGGGGCCTCTGGGGGTTTTGGGGAGCCCATGGGTGTCTGGAGAGACATAGGGGCCTTAGTGAGGGGGGCTGGGGGCTTCTGGGGCATCTGGAGGGGCCCATGAGGCTAGTTGAGGGCCGGGGGGGGGGCATAATGGCCTCTTGAGGGAGTTGGCGGGCAGGTGGGGGGGTACAGGGGCCTCTTGGGGGGCAGTATTGTTGCTGAGAAGGGACTTAGGTCCTTTAGGTGAGCTGGGGGTTGCAGTGACTATGCAGGGGCCTTGGCAGCAGCTGGGGGGCTGGTTGGAGGGCACAAGGTCCTCTGGCGGGGCTTGGGGGGCATCTGGGGTGGGTGGGAGGCACAGGGGGGGAGCCCATGGGGGGGGCATGGGGCTGGGGGGGCCATAGGGCAGCTGTGCCCCCTGCCTGTTCCTCTATACTCCCAGTTCCTGCTGGTGGGTCCATGGAGGGCCCAGGTCGAGCCCCCTCCCCAAGTAAGGGGGAGCCCAGGACAGCGGACATGGTAAGGGGGCTGGGGGTGGCACTGACACACACCCCCGAAGCCCCCCCGGCACCGCTGTCCTGGGGCGGGCGGGCGGGGCGAGCGGTCCCCCCCCATGCCTCCCCAGCAGAAAACAGCCCGGGGGGGCTGCCCCACCCCCCTTGAGCAGGCAAGTGGTGAGGGGGCGGGGGGGACAGGATGGGGGCTATAGGGGTTAGGAGGGGCTATAGGGGCTATGAGGGAGCAAACCGGGGCTGTAAAGGCTGAGGGGGCAGGTGGGTGGGGGTGCACGGGGGCGCGGGGGGGCAGGTGGTCGGAAGACGCAGGGGGGGTGGTGGAAACGGGGGGGGGGGCAGGTGGGCGGTGCGTGGGTGGCGCACGGAGTGAGCGGGGAGGGGCTCTCAGGGCAGGCACAGTTTTGGGGAGGGATGGGGGTGGGGGTGTGGGTGGAGGGGGGGCCGGGAGGGGAAGGGGGCTGGACGGGCAAGACAGGGGCTATAAGGGTTTTGGGGGGGGGGGAGGGCGGCAGGGGGCCACAGGGGCAACACACCCCGGGGCCGTGGGCATGCCCGTGGCCGGCGGCGGGCCCGGCCCGGCCCCGGCAGGCGGGTTTAATTTCCGGCCACGCAGCGCCCTGGAGCGGCCGAGGCGGTGCGGGGCTTCCCCGGGAGCCTGGAAGGCTTTCGGGCCGGGCCGTGCGGCGGCGCGCTGGGTGAGCGGGCGGGCCCGGGCCTCCCCGTCGGGCAGCGGGGGGGGACGTGGCGGGCCGGCGCTCGGCTGCGGCAGGGAGCGCCTGGTGCTGGCGGCGGGCGGGCTGAGGCAGGAGGACGGCCTGGGACCGGCGGGGCTGCCGGCAATTCTCGTCTCCCCGCCAGTGACGGTGGTCAGCGGGCTGCTCACGGTGCTGCCTTTTTTTTTCTCGGAGCTGCGCCGCTACCTCGGCGAGGAGGCCAGGAGCGGCTGCGGGGCGGCTCCGGTGCTCCCTTGTGGTGGCGGGGCCCGGGAGAGGGGTCAGCCCGCGGCGCCCTGCTGCCCACCCACCGCCTCCGGGCTGCCTGGGCAGCCGCTGCAGCTCTGCACGGGGCTTTGTCTTTCCCCCAGCCGCTGGCCGGGGCCGTGGCAGCGGGCTGGGGCCGCAGGGGCTGCATCGGGGCCTGTGGTAACGCTGTCGCAGGGGGGCGGCTTGGGAGCCTCTTCCTGCCCCTGCGAGCGGGCATGACAAAAAAGAAAGCCGGTGGCGGAAATTCCCCCCCACCCCCACGGTTGCTATTTTTCGTTAAAAAGCATTACAAAGGGCAAGCGTGAGGAATTGGTGGTGCCTCGTGGTTACGCAGCCAGGCCTGCTGGGCGCTTAAACCAGTGCGTCCAGTCAGGTAGCATTATTTTTCTAGGTTGTAAATAAGCCTGAGGTTTAAACCCACTTACATTTCTGTATGGCAGTGTACTTGGTCAGAGAGCTCAGTCGCACTGACAGAGCTGGCACAGAGTTCCCTTGGGACTCCAGACTTGACTGTCTTGTTGAAAGGCTCGAGAGCCTGCTTTGGAAGTCACTTGGCAAGGCACAGCTTTGCCGTGATTTTGGTACTTGAATTCTGACTGTGATGCCAATGCCATGTATGCCCGTATGAGGTTCATGGGAACAAGGGATGGCTGATTTCAGAGCATTTAAAACACCACAAACTCTTGAAGAGCTTATAGGATGCCAACCTATTACAGATATCTGGCAGATGAGGCAAGCTCCTGTTTGTTATAGTCGGTACTTTTGTGAGGCATGTCTTTGCCTAGTCCAGGGGTCCTCAAACTACAGCCCGCGGCCAGATACGGCCCCCCAGGGTCCTCAATCCGGCCCCTGGTATTTACAGGCCCCCCCCCCGCCGGGGGTTGGGGGCGGAACCAAGCAGCCGCAGATGACTGCCTGCCACTGCATCCGCGCACCGGCCCTCTGGTTAAAAAGTTTGAGGACCCCTGGCCTAGTCCCTCTGAAATTGCGACAAGGACTCATGGCTGCACTTCAGGAGCAAAGCTGCCGAGCACATGGGCTTTTCCTACTAGAAATCAAGCAGCTGTTCTGGCAAAACTTTACTTTGGTTGCATCTTTAAACCCTAGGAGGCCGACTGTCCTGGTTTCAGCTGGGATGGAGTTAATTTTCTTAGTGGCTAGTCAAGTGCTGTGTTTTGGCTGTGATGTGAGAACAATGCTGATAACCGCACTGATGTTTTTAGTTATTATTGCTGGGTGATGTTTATACTAAGTCAAGGACTTGTGGGTTCCTTGGGCCCTGCCAGCCAGAGGGCTGGGGGGCACAGGACACTGGGAGGGGACACAGCCAGGACAGCTGCCCTGAAGCAGCCAAAGAGGTATTCCATGCCGTGGGACGTGCTTGGTATAGAAACTTGGAGGGTTAGCTGGGGGGGGATCGTTGGTCGGGGACTGGCTGGGCATCGGTCAGCGGGTGGTGAGCAGTTGTACTGTGCATCAATTGGTCTTGGTGGGTTTTTTTTCCTTTTCCCTTCCTTGGGATTTTACCCTTTCCTCCCCACCTCTCCATCCTAATTGTTGTTACTGTTATCACTGTTGTCCCTATCTCTTTATTCTATTTAAATTATTAAATTGTTCTTATCTCAACCCTTCAAGTTTTGCATGTCTTTCTGATTCTCCTCCCCACCCCTCTGGGTGGTGGGTGGGTGGGGGTGAGCGAGCGGCTGGGTGGTGTTTGATTGCCGGCCATAGTTAAACCATGACAGTCTATTTTTTTGGAGCCAAACGTGGGGCATCGAAGGGTTGAGATAACGACAAGTCTAATCGGACTGTGTTAGATTAAATTGTTTGCAGTAGTCATTGTATTAAATTAAATGTAATTGGCTACAATGCTGGCTTATCTGTTTTTGAGTTTGCTGCCCAATCTTTAAATCCTGGTAGGCTGACAAATGGGACACGCTGGTTAGAGGAATGAACCTTTTTCCAGGGAAAGCTCCACTGACTTGAACTTTAAGCCTAAATTATCACCTTACTGCATTTACTTTGTGTGTGTTAATGCTTACCTGATAAATATATTTCAGTTGATTTATCAGTTTAGTTACAAGTTGGAGTAAGTGGTCCTTGGCTATACATAAACCTCTCCTCTGCTTTTTTAACATGTTGTGTGTCATAACACTTACTGTTGTACTTCAATACAAACCAGGAATGATTCTGGTAGTGTTGCAATCTAACGGTAATACTGCATCATCTTGTCTGTGAAGAGAAGGGAATCAAGCCGACTGTCGCTGTTCTACCAGGCAGGGTGGACACCCGAACAGCTTCGGTCTCAATGCCCAAGCCTGGGCCCAGCCCAAGAAACGACTGTCTGCTTCAATAATTTGGCCATAAGGTATTAACTGGTTGTGTGGGAAGGTGCCTAAACAATACTGTCTGTTCTTTGCTTCGGTATGTCTCATCTGTAATGGATTCTTAAACGTTGGGTGTTGCAGGAGGCTTGGAGAGGCTGTGTTGGTCCCTGGCCGGCAGGCCATGCCCTGTGGCAGGGGCTGGGGTCTGCAGGCGGGCAGAGCTGCGGTGTGCAGGGGCGCAGCCTGTCGCCCGCTGAGTCACTCTGCCGGCTGCTCCGGGGAGGCTGCTTTGAGCAGCGCTTTTGCTTTTGTATTCCTCTTGCTGAGAGGCAATGTTTTACTTTTGTTCTCATGAGATTTTGTCACATTAGCTTTAGGCCCGTTTCTCACTTATTAATTAAACCTGGTCTGCGAAGGACTGGGGCTGCCCTTCTTCCACCCGTGCTGTGATGTCATGTGCAGATTTTGCATGTAAAGTCTCTGCTCTGATATCATGGCTGACCCCTGTGCAAATACCTGTCTTGGGCTCCAAGTGCACTATTTTATACACCCGTTCAAGCCACCCACCTTATGGTAATTACAGCATGACAGTATTTCCCTTGTTTGCTTATAGGACATTTGCATGGAATAGGGTTTTAGGCTTTAAAAAGGTTAGGATACAGCCCATCCCCTACTTCCCTCTACTTCACTGATCCAGTTATCCTCTTAAAGGAATTAGAATGGTATGACACTACTGGCTCTTGGGGAAAAAAAAAATTGTGACTGTTTTCTAGTGCTGCGTTACTTTTTAGGTGCTTGTACATTTGTTTTGGTGTCCCATTCCCTTACCCTGTGGTTCATCCTAGTACCTTTTCATATTGAGTCGAGGCCAACCACTGTGTCCCTCACCACTGCTCCTTTCTCTATAGGAGCAGGCAGATAGGGCAAGTAAGAAACAGCGGTAAAAGTGCCGAGCAGAGGATTTGGTTCTCCCTTTCCCAGCCATCCCTTTGATTTGCTTTGTGACTTATTCCATGGTCCTTTATTATCTCTTCTTTAAGAAAAGATAGGTATTTACCACACTGCCATAACGTGAGTTTTAATTAACCCACAGCTGAACAAAGCAAACCAGACCTAGCACAGATAGTTCTGTCATTAATTGGCATGCTTTAGGCAGGTAAAATGGGAGGAGGTTTACCCGGAGACCTGTCTTCCCTAGTTGTTTAGCTCCTGGCACCACCACCTATCCATCACCTGCCTCAGTCCTACCTTTCTTTTCAGGGTTGTGCAGATTATCAAGGCATATAGGTTGTGCGAGGTCTTGATTTTCGAGCCTTGCTTCTTTGGAGGACATGCCCTTGTCTGCACAAGGGGTGAGGCATGTGTCACTGTAGATGTCCACCAAGAGCTGGACACCTGGCCATCCTGACATGAGGTGTCTTGAAATAGATCTGTATCAGTCATGCCAGTCTATACATGTGCAAGATATTAGGAAGAGCTATAAGAAAGCAAATGCAGCGTAGTCGTGTATTCTGCACATACACACCACACACCGTGGTGTTCTAAAGCAGCCTTCTGCTTTCAGCCTCCCAGGCAACGTTACTTTACAGGACTGTGCCTTTTTGTGGTGGTTACCAGGCTCGTTCAGTCTGTTACTGAGCCTTCTTTTATGGATGGATGTTTTTTCTGTCGTAGGTGATGATCAGGGCTTGTATGTAAATCTGAAGTTTGACAGGTAATCCCAGTGGAGCAACAGTAGTGGGTAACAGGTAAACTGAAGCCAGGAAAAGGCAAGAGCACGCCTGCAGTTTCAGGCAGTGAGGCTGTAAAGAGGCTGTGTAAGGACACTGGTGATGACTAATACGTTGTCCTTTCCAGATGCAGACTTGTGGGGTTTGTGGCAAAACAAAATAGCACATCAGCACAGGATACAGATGCATCCACAAGTCATGACGAAACGAGCTGGTTTGCCTTTACAATTCATTTATCAAATCACTTCCTGTTCCCATTTTGAGGCTAGAGGCTAATGATTGATAAGTATCACTTCAGGAACACTACATGGTGCTCAGTTCAAATGATGTTCAGTTAAAAAGCAAAACAAACAAAAAACCCCCACCCCCACAAAACCTGAAGAGTGTCTGTTTTGGCTTGAAGAGTATTAAGCAACCTGGGAGGACAGCTGAAAACACTTTGCATATGCCGAAGCAAACAAGAATTTTTGTTGCCAGTTTGGATTTGGGGAGTATACAGAGATGTTCATATGCAATGAATCAGTCCTCAGTTCAGAACTTAGATGCTCATTTGCCTGGGGGGGGATGACCCTCCTATACTTTTTTTTATTTAATCAGTGAAAACTGCTAGCTGGGAATTGATTTGGGGGATCGGATCCAGAAACATCTTTCTCTGAAAGGCAGCAGTAACAGCAGTTCAGTAGAAAGGATAAACAGCTTATAGGTGTCTTCTGACACTGAATATTGGTCAAGGACCCAGATTACTAGAAATGCTGTCCTTCCAGGCTTTAATAATAATCTAAACGTTTCTATAGGTTTTCTATTAATTAGGATACGTAGGGGTGTTTATTGACCATTGAGAAATAATTCCAGTGTTTATCAATCTTGCTGTGTTGTTGGCGGCTTCAGCTTCCTGGAATTTGCCACTTTTAATTTGAGGGCAGAACTCTGTGGTTCTTATGCCTATTCCAAGAATTCACGAGGGAGAATAAAAGGCTGTGTGTTGTTTTGGGGTGGGTTTTTTTGTTTGGTTTGGTGGGCTTTTTTGGTTGTGATTTTTTGTTTTGTTTTTTAGAACAACAACCGCCTCAGACACACTGTCGTGTCTTAGTCACCTCCTCATTTTCTAGTTTTGTGCAAACGTGCTGCATTAAAATGACAGTCTCTCTCGGACTGCCCTTACGGAGCCAAGGAGTTACAGCTGCGATTCCAAATAGAGGCTATGTCCTTTATTTCATTTGATTCCTATTAGCTGTAACAGAGTCAGTGGACAGCACTGAAGTGCGGCGAATGAAGAGACGGGACACAGCTTGATGCAAGCAAATGTCAATTTATTGTACAGAAGCACGCATTTTTACACACTTTCAGAAGCTGCGCGTTTTAAACAGATTGGTTCTTGAAGCTAAGCCTTGCATACTAGGCTGTTGGGGCTCTTGCTGTATTGAATGATTATACTGAACTCTGAAGCAAGTGGAAAAATACTGAAGAGATAAGACGAGGTTACGGCCAGAACAGTGGGATGAAGAAAAAGGAGCAAATTGCAGATGTTGGCACAAAACCAAGGCCAACGGGACGTGATAAGAGGAGCTGGGAAACCGCAGAAAGGAGCCTACGTGCCAGAAAAAGCAGAAACAGAAATCTTCCCAGTAAACAATTGTTAACCAATCATATTATTATACGCTTGTAAAATAGCCAATCACATTATTGCACGCTTATAGAATGCCTTATAAAAGTCTACCTGGTTTGTACAATAAACGGATCAGATCTTGAACTCTGTGAGTATTTGAATCTGACTCCCGCTCGCCCGAAATGCCCGCAGCACTAGGCAATCCCTGATTGGTGGTCAACTACCATCAATTAACAGCAAGGTGTTACCTTTCCTTGGCGCCATCCTTGGCGCCATCCGTCTCCCACTCCCCTGTGCTCTGTAAACATGTCTCATCATGTTAATTGTTGTCTAGACAAGCTCGAGCAAATTCCCCTCAGCTAACGGATTGCCACGCATGGTCCTAGTTTCCAGCCCGCTCCTGCATCTCCCCCTTCCTGTTGCACAAAAGAACCCCTGAAACCGAGCAAAAACAAGGCATAAGTAATAGAACAAATAAAAAACCAACTAAGACATATTATCAATGTCAAAATAACCCACTGTCTTTGTTCCGTACAGTTTTACAATTTCCCCTTTTTGTTTTTGAACAGCTAGTACCAGGTTTGCCATGTTCTGCAGGGCCCTTGCAAACATGACAGCAACCAAGGTGACAGCAAACAAACGATACTGCCAATTGAGTGAATGGATGCCAAAAAGGCTGACATTTTCTCAGATTTTGATAACATGTTGCTGCAATGGGACGCCTAAAATCCACGCAGCACATACCATCAAAATCCTCAGAGCCATGTCCTTGAACCAACAACAAAAAGCAGTGGCAATTTTGACTCACATTCTTAACTGCCTACCAAACAAGGTGATTTAACTCTTTAATGCTTTCCCTGCTGTTACTCTGGATAAGAGAAGAACCGCTGTGACACGTTCCCATCATAGCCTCCTACTACATTAGCATCTACAGAAAGACAATGATCGACATTCAAAGTGTAAACAATATCAGCTTCTTTTTGGATTAACATTATACATAGATGGAAGGGCACACCAAACAAGAACTGGTTCAGTCAAAAAGTTTGAAACATCGCATGCCTTCTCTGAACATACCTCTGGGGTCATTCCCTTCATTCCCTCTCTTTTTTATGCAAAGAGAAACACTTTTACCATAACAGAGAAACCCCTATTTACATCTCTGAGCCCGGACACAAACCACAGCTGTATGCTCCACCAGGCTCAGGGCAGGAATCGTTTATGTAGTTACATAGCTATATATCACTACAAGCATGAAGACACCTATTAAACACTAGATAACCATGTTTATCTTTCCTAGTCTCCTTCACAATACCTAGTTGTTCTCTCATTATGAATCCTCCCTTCCCCCACTGCTTTGCTTAACTCTTTAACAGCCTTGTATTGCACAGGCTGCCACTCTCGAGGTTGATCTGTCTGATAAAATACTGAACATGCCCTAGCGACTCCCATAACCCATCACCTTAATGTTTCCCACTTGCATTCCTGCCACCAATCCCTCAGACCCCCTTTCACCCTCCCCAAAAATACAATCAATGCATCAGGAGAGACGAGGGGGTGGGGAAAAGGTCTAGCTCCTTTTCCAGATCTATAGGACCTGGATCAAAAGGTTTATCAGTGTCAATGGAATCATTGTCCGAGTTGTCCTGTTCCCGTGCTTGGTCCTGTGTTGTGAGGGTCGCTGCAATCAGTGACGGAAGCTTTGGGGGCAGAGGAGGTATGGACAGAATCGCCATCGCTGACGGTGTCTTGAGAAGAGTCGCACTGTCGGTGGAATTTACAGCTTTCTTCTGGTTTAGCACCGATAGTAGAATTAGTCCACTTTTGGCAAAGAGTAGTCAGAATTTGCCACCAAGATGTTAAATGCATTCCCGACACGGAGTTCCCTCCGCTGCAGTATCATACAATTGGCTGCTGTATGTACACACTTTCATTCTTTCAAAGTCTCTAAAGTTTCTTGGCTGCTCACCTGTCTCAATGAATACAGGTGTTATCCTCGGGGTTTAGGTTGTCCGCCTGGTCCAGACAGCAAGACGATCATTCAGCCAAGCCATCTCCTCCGGAACGCAGCCCTCTTCCACGAGCTGTCTTTTTTCCGTCCTTATTCTTCCAAGGCTTCGGAACACCACCATAGGGGTCACCATTTGAGGAGATTGAGGCACGGACTCCCTGATCTGACTAGAAGACCCTTTATGAGTCCATATACGTCTCTTTCTGGGGACGAAGCCTGATTCCCCGTTACAGATTTCCCACAGCTCACCTCTCAACTCCGGAGGGATTTCAGGCTGGCTCCTGCTTCCTTTCAGCAGATCATTCAAAGTTCTGTGGGATTCACTGCATGTCGCTCAGATAGGCGATTCGAGAGCCCTTCACGTTAGATCCTTAAACGCATCACGTCGGGGTCACCAATTTGCGGCGAATGAAGAGACGGGACGCAGCTTGATGCAAGCAAATGTCAATTTATTGTACAGAAGCAAGCGTTTTTATACGCTTTCAGAAGCTGCGCGTTTTAAACAGATTGGTTCTTGAAGCTAAGCCTTGCATAGTAGGCAATCCCTGATTGGTGGTTAACTACCAGCAATTAACTGCAAGGTGTTACCTTTCCTTGGCGCCATCCGTCTCCCACTCCCCTGTGCTCTGTAAACATGCCTCATCATGTTAATTGCTGTCTAGACAAGCTCGAGCAAATTCCCCTCAGCTAACTGATTGCCACGCATGGTCCTAGTTTCCAGCCCGCTCCTGCACTGAAGGATGCTTTACTCAATGTTCTGTCCTGTTTTTATTTACCCGATTGCCTTAACGGCACAGAAACCATTAGGAGCAGCCTTCAGCAATAAGTATTTAGATCTTGTTCAGAGCTTTGAGCCCAGCCATGTGAGTTATCTGCTCTGTTTCTCTGTGCTGCTTCAGATTTAAGTTTTTAGAGTAAATGTGGAGTGTGATCAAGTACATTTTGGAGCAATTTGCAGGCACTGCTTTTGGAGCCCGTGACAAACTGCCAATGTGAAATAACACCTCCTGCGACGCTCATCTGCACGGGAAGCTGTGGGAGCAGCACTAAGTGAGGGTTGAGGGCAGAAGGCTTGAGGCTTCTACTTCTTGCCTACAGGTAACAAGCCTGGCCCCGGCCAGGGACTGGGGCTCTATGGGGGAGTTTTTCCTGCCTGCCACGTCCAGTTCCCATAGCCTCTGGGGAGGGACGGTTTCTGCAGCTCCCTCTGTGCTGATGCTGCAGGCAGCAGCTGAACCAGCCAGGCTGGAGCCTATAAAGAGGATCGGAGAAGTGTACTGAGTTTTCCGATGTCCCATCCCAAGCTAGGTTCTCCCTTGTTTTTGGACCAAGGGCTCTGGGGATCTGTGCTGAACTCTTTACAGTTTATTGAGCCTCCTGTGACCAGATGTGGTGATGACCCCGCTTTACTGAGGGGAAGGATGTCTGATGTTAACTAGTCATGTCCAGTGGAAGCCTGTGGGAGTTAACATGGGCATAGAGAGTTCTTTAATCCAGTGCTTGGTGGCACAGACTGCTTTAATTTTGACTTAAATGAGATAGGCACTCGGAATGCAAACTGCAGAGATGTTCCACTTACAAGCAAAGCATTTGACGGTTTCACTTTTTTAAAAAAACTGAACAGGCAGTATAAATAAAGGAAGCAAGCTGAACTGTAAAAAAAATAAAATAAAAATCAGTGAAGCTATCAAGGAACTATGTGTACCCTCTAGAACAGGGGTCCTGAAACTTTTTAAACAGGGGGGGGCGGCGTGCAGATGAAGTGGCAGGCAGTCATCTGCAGTTGCTTGGTTCCCTTCCCCGCCCCCCCCCCCCCCAACCCCTGGCAGGGGCAGGGGGGGTCTGTAAATACCAGGGGCCGGATTGAGGACCCTGGGGGGCTGTATCTGACCAGCGGGTCGTAGCTTGAGGACTCCTGCTCTAGAAATTCAGCTAGCTAACATACCAGTGGGTGAGATTTGTGCATTTTTCTTGGTGGAAAAATATTTCTGCCCTGTGAGCCCTGAGGATGGCTCTGATAGCAGGGAGAGGCAGGTTCTATCACTGTGCAGAAGGGTGATGCTTCTGCTTTCCTGGCTGGGTTTGGTAGTGCTGTCAATGGTGATTGTGTGGCTCTACCAGATCAGTCATTTGAAATGTTGCCGCTTGTTATGTATAATTGGTGGCTTTGGTCTGGTGGGAAGCTAGATCTGCCCTTCACACTGTGTGACAGGCCATCAAGACCATGTGTCAGACTGGTTATGCCTTTACTGGTGGCTATAGAAAATCAGAGGGCAAGTGTTGCTCCTCACATTCACTCTTTCCACCTTTTTGCAGGCTCCGTGAGAGAGCACCTAGATGTGTTTGAAGCGTCTGGGAATGAAGCAGACACGGCTTTGCCACCTCCGTCAGGATCTCGGAAGGGGAAAATAGTAAGAGAAGCTACCAAAGCCCCAGCAGAATTGGGACAGGGGAGATGGGAGCTCCCAATAGGGTTGGACATTTGGGAATTGTGTGCCAGACAAGTACAGAATAAATGCTACATGTGAAGCAAAGACACCAAAAGATGAGGAGTGTGTGAAGGGCATGTTTGTATGGGAAAGAGCAGTCTGAAGGCACAAAAGGAAAATTGGTTGAACACAAGGATAAAATAAATGAAAACATAAAGCAAAAGCAAGAAAACAAAAGTAGTAGGTAATGTTTATTTGGAGGGGAGTGTGTGTGTGTGTAAATCCCAAGCCTTAGGAATAGCCTGCAATTTCTAAAAAAAACACCCCCAAAAAGGGCAGGCCGGGGGGGAGGAAAAAAGAGACTGATCTAGGAGAAACATGTAAGAACAGGGAAAGAACCTGGAAAGGGCATGAGGTTTAAGGAAACTTTTGAGTTGCCACTAGCAGCAGGGATGTCCACTGTTAGCCTGTATAAATATGTGATCTAGTGGTGACACGGCCTCTCCTCTTTCTCCTCTCAGTCCCTGTGCTCCCCTAATACATCTGCCTAGTCTGGGCTCTGGTCCTGCCCCATCGCCAGGGTGTTTGTGCTGTGGCCAGGCTGAAGGGTCCTTAGTTTCTATTGTGCTTGTGGCAGTTCACTATAGTACAAATAATGGATATAAGCTAATCATTAATGTAAGCTATGTTGTCACAGGGAGGCTGAATGGGAGAGAAAATTCACTTACAAAGTAAAGGTTTTCAAAGAAAATATTTACCAAAGAGCTTTCTCTGTTGATGTGTTCTGTACCTTGGAAATGGAGACTGACTGTTAAAGAAAACCTTGAGTAAAACAAGAATAAAAGAAAAATGACTGAGAGGTTACTGTGCCATGTGCACACTATTGCCAAACAAAGAACTTCAGACTTGATGACAAAGCTGTATATAAGCTTGCATGATGAAATCTGAAGCTGGATAAACGCAGCTTGGTTTTCATTTATAGTTTAGTGCCCGTAATCTGTCCAGCATCATAAAGATCTTAAAGCTGAGCCAAGTTTTAGGAGACCTTGGGTGAGTTATAGTTTCTGATGGAAACCATGCAAAAAAAGATGGGCTTTCATGCCAAAGCAGACAAAAGTTAGGGTTTTGACTGTGTTATGCTTCAGGTTTCAGAATTAAAGTCTAAGCTCAAAGTAAAATAAAACCAGGACACTTCTGGCCAACAAAAGAAAAAGTTAACTGGAGCTGCTGCTTGCTTGCTGCTTTGTTTTGGGGTTTATTTCTTTTTTTGTTGTTTTTTTTGTTGTGACAATCTGTAGTCTGCCTTTGTGGGTTTTTTTTGTACTTCCCACGTTGTCAGAAATGAAAATGGAATACAGATTCTGTTCTGCCTTTTATTTTCTTGTTGACAAACATCTGGAGACTCAGCTTCTATAATAACTAAGCCTTAGCAAGTAGGTCTTGCTCTACAGTGTCTCTTGGGAGTGGTTGTTACTACTGGCTCTGCTCTAGAGGAGGAAGACAGCTCAACTTGTGTTTTCCCGTTGCAGATGTTGTCCTGGAGAAGGCCATGCATAAGTGCATTCTGAAGCCGTTGAAGAGCCATAATGAAGCAATGTTGAAAGTGTTTCATACTGCAGATGGTTTTTGGAAACAACTGAAGGAAAACCGTCAGGTGGTGCGGCAGAGGAATCCTCAGGAACTGGGCGTGTTTGTTCCAACACCAGACTATGTGGATGTTGAAAGTCTGTGACCACGCAGAAAATGTATTCACCTGAAAAGAAAGTCGTGCTGCTGCTGAGAGTTTGCAAATTGATTTATACTGTTATGGAGAATAACTCTGGTATGATGCTTCTTGTGGTTCAAGGTCATTGTTTTTCTAAACCTGGGGTTGTGTTTTGGTGGAGGAGATGAGACCACCTGATTCTGCAGCTTTGTCTCCTTCTCCTGGAGCTCTTGTAGCATCTCCTTGCCCTTTTGAGAGGGATTCTTCCTCTCTGCTTCCTTCCTGATCTCTCTGCATCTGGCAGCACATCTTACAAATTCAGTGTGAAGCAGAGTTGTGAAGCAGCTTGAAAAAAAATCCAACCACCAGCTTTGCTTGACTGTAGGCATTTGAATTTGGCTGTCAGAGAGGCTGTCCTGTAAGCCTAGAATTTGACACTGGTTCTAAATTAGTATTTTCCTGGAAATCGTAATAAAGGATGCACCCAGTATCTAGCTGTAGTAATTCAGCAGTGTGTATGCAATATGACAATTACAAGGGCTCTGTGTTAATGGCTAGAGGAAAGCAGCCCCTGATCCAGTGTTTTGGGTTTGCTGTGCCTCTGAATGTTCTCATTTGGAAAATTTCTTTGTGTTTTTGCAAGAGAAATAACATCTATTTTTACGCTGTAGCAGGAGTCCCCAAGTGACTTGAAACCTAGATGGTGAAATGGAACCACAGACCAGTTAAGACCCGCTTGATTAGTCAGTGGCACAGTTAAAACGCTGTGCTGGACAGCATGAATTCATAGGTGCAGCTCTATTGCCTGACATCTTATCATACGCTGCAGTGGTAGGTCACGAGCTAAGGTGAAGCAATGCTGGTGGTAGTGGGAGATTTTTTTCTCTTAAGAAAGTATAAGCTGCTGCAGGTGGTTGGCAGTTTTCTTTCGAGCGCTGAATCTGCAGCTGGGCTCTGTGCCGATCAGGATGCTTGCTTTCTTTTGAGATTTGAGGTGAATGGTGAAAGCTTGAGGCTGTGAAAGACCCCCAGGCACTTCGGCAAGATTTGGGCAGGAGCTTAGACCTGGCTTATTTCTGTGCAAAATCCTGCATTTTAAAATGTATATAGGAATCTTTGCCCAAAGTGATGTAAACTTTGGTTTTTTTCTCCATACTGTATTATCACATTGAGTAAGGTATTCCCAACATGCAAAAGAAAAGTACTGAGAGGCTTCTGGTGAACTATTGTACTGAGGGGCTTGGGCTAAGATGCAGCAAGTGCTCCTTGGGGTTGTCTTGCTTTGTCGTGTAAAGTTTTAAAATGTGGCATGGAGCCAGCACCTGTTTCCAGTACCTGCTTTGTCCTGTAATCTCAGCCATATAATAGTGTAATACCTGGAGGGTATGTCTTAGCTGGTCTGACTTTCAATATCAGCCCTTCAGTCCTCTGGAGTTTCGCCATAGTTTAAACTGGCTCCCAATCTTGATGTTTCAAGTGACCATCACACCGCTTCTGCGATGAGCACAGTTTGGCCAGACCCAGAGATCTAGCCACATAGCGTTTTCTAAAGAGAAAGTTTAAATGCAGTAAGAGGAACACATACAGACCTAGGTACAGCAGAGCCTCTGTGTGTTGCGTGCTGTTGTTACTGATGATGCTTCACCAGCTAGTTGGGAGTTACGTGAGGCTTTGCTCACTGGTGTTTTTAACCATGATCCATCAAGGAAATGTGCAGAGTTTTCATGTAAAATCTAATAGGCTTTTATATACAGGCTTCTCTGCTGGGTTTCGGACTCAGGAACTGATACTTGTGGC
Organism: Falco peregrinus; assembly: GCF_023634155.1. NCBI lineage: Eukaryota > Metazoa > Chordata > Aves > Falconiformes > Falconidae > Falco > Falco peregrinus. Next base: position 5,039,091 of record NC_073743.1, on the reverse strand, counting down.
TGGATCCTTCCAGAAAGGGGACGTCGTCCATGCATGTATAAAGAAAATGCCCATTGATTTTCTTTTAGCCACTGACAGAAGTGCGGGTGGAGGTCAGGCCAGACTGGCATGGCTACTTCTTGTGAGTTCACCAGTTGAGCTGACACCAAGGTGAGCCCAGTCTTTAAATTCCCTTGCGTGCTTCAAGGTCTGCATCATCCAGTTTGTGCTCGTTAGAAGTACAAGATGAAGCTGGACGCTGCCCACCAAGTGTCCGATGATGTTCTCTTTGCTGCACATCTGTAACGAGAGGCTCTAGAGTAATACAAACCTGGTCAGTAAAGGCAGCAAAATAACACTTTCCTTTCAAACACTGAAACTGGTAAAAGGGTGTGATTTGTCTATCGCTGCCTGTGTTCTCTTTGACCCAGGGAGGCTGTATGGAGCTGATGACTTCTTGCCTGTGTTGACATATGCGCTGGCCCAGGGTGATACGCTGGAGCTGGATACTGAAACTGAATACATGGTGGAATTGCTGGATCCATCTTTGCTGCATGGAGAAGGTAATCAACTTCTATTAGAACTGAGTGGAGGGCTGGGGAAGGGGGATTCTTCCTCACCTCGTTTGAGTAGAAACCCTTTTGACAGAGTCATGTAGTCAGTGATGGCGGTAGTGTAACAAGAGAACCTCGTCATTATTTCTACCTTAAAATAAGAGAAGGCTGGTTAGCTTGCAGAGTTACAGCCCCAAGTGACCTGGGAATCTACCGACGTCTTAGGAGGACGTATGTTGTTTTCTGCCAAGAAGGAGGAGGCGTCCTGACTTAGCAAGCAAACATAGGCTGTGCAGGTGCCAACTGTGGTTATCCTTCTGTGCCTGAAAATGTCCTGAGAGTATGTATGGGTCTGCAGCATTTAACTGAGTTGTGAGACCTGGAATGGGACCCGGGTTAGGTGCTTTGTAAAAACTTCTGGGGGAATTCTCTGCCCCTCTGGGGAAAGTGCTTTTGAGAATGTTGCCCCCCTTAATGATCCCGGTTTATGCCCGATACTTGCTTCTCACAGAGTATTTTTATGAGGCCTAGGAATATGTTTCTTAAGGCACTCTTGAACAATGGCTGAAGTCTGCTAGAGGCAAGGAAATCTCCCTCCTTTGTTTTCACGGTGGTGTTTTTAACAAAGAGGTATTCTGCCAGCCCTTGGTAGGCCCCAGAATCTATCAGTTTATGAGGAAGTTTCAAAGGTTCTTGTGACCAAGCTCAGCTGTGAGTTAAGTATATGTGTATATGTCCCATTTCTGCTATCTCTTGGGTTGCTGAAATTGCTGTATCCTTTTACATGCCGATATGCATGACAGAACTGTGTCGGGTTTCCTCTGGTTCAGTACTAGTCTGTTGCCTGCTTTGTGTGCAGGGTGCATTGTTCAGGAATCTTAGGACAGAAAATACTTCAGATGTGAAGCTGGAGATCATTAACACGCTTGAAAGGCAGAAATATTTACTGGGCTGTTAAGTCGTGTCGTTTTTAATGTAGCAAAAGTCGTTCATCTATTGGCTGGCCCTGTCTGTGTACTAGTTAAACTGTACGGTGCAGGAAAAATTGTTTAGTGCTTTGGGGTTGTGCGGTTCAAATGTAAATGTATTTTCCAGTTTGTCTGGTGGGTCTTGCGTGTCTTCCACGTATTGAACTCATCACAGAGCTGAAAGTGAGAGGATGCTGTCGGTAATACAGAAAGCACTACTGTGAGCATAGACTGCATCTCTGAATGACTCCACAAATAGACCGTGCTGCCTCTTAATTGAACGCTCCCACTCAAATAGTTTACTTAAAGAGCAAGATAAATAAATGATAGCCTGTCTTCTGTTTCTCCTGGTACTGAGGACTGTTGCCTCCTGCTGAGAGTCCTTTTCCTTTGTGACCTGCAGCTCCTTTTGTACATCGGCAATTCTGTTGTGGCTGTACTTTGTTCTCCACTCATGTAATAAAGGTGAAGTCTGGAGAGCTGTACACGCTGCCTCCTGAACTAGTTGGATGTAGTGTTGGACACAGGTGAACAACCACAGCCTGCCTTTTAAAAACAAAAGCAAAACCTTTGGGATGCTTCCAGGTACAAATCACACGCTCGGTCATTGCTTTGTTGCCACTAAGGGGGTCACTTTTAAGTTCCTGAACAGTGGTAGATGGTCTTTTATGTCGTTTAAACAGCTGTGTTTGTTTGATCCCCACTTGAAGCTCAGGAAGAAAACAAATCGCTGTTTGGAAACTGTTTAGAAGAAAACTCATGTTCCACCTTTGTAAAAACACTCAGGAGTAAAGGAGCGACACTGGTCATTTAAATAACCGGCCACCCCCGGTGCTAGCGGACCCAGAGATGGATACTGTTGCACCACTTTGATAATATGGAGCCCAAGCAACCACTGCATGGCTCTTAGCAGCTGAGAACACACTGTCCAGTATTTTGCAGGCAAGTAAGCTGTTTTTCTTTACATATAAATATTTTGGCCATAGAATGCAGTGACTTTCGTGTATGTGTGCGTCTGTTTATTAAAAAAAAAAACCCAGAAATTGTTTGTACTTTTGACTGTGACCCGTTGGAACTGGCGTGGTGTTTGTGACCACTCTGAATTGTTCTTCCCCTGCTGTCCTTCACAGGAGGCTATTCCTTGGCAAGTGCTTATGGAGCACTTTTGCTGATCAAGAACTTCCAGGAAGACCAGGCTGCCCAGCTGCTGAGTTCAGAAGCTAGAGATACTCTCCGGCAATGGCACAAGAGGAGGACAACTAACAGAACAATGCCTTCAGTTGATGATTTTCAGGTAGAGCTTTAGGCTGAAGAGAAAAAAAGCCCAGGGGATGGTTGTTTTGTTGGAAATCTCCATTTGAGAAGTATGATTCATAATGATTTCCTTGGGGCCACAAGTGGTGTGAAGCAGTGCTGAGAAGATGGCTGGCAAATTTGCCTCTGTTTCAAAGTCTTTCCACTTCATAACAGAGTGTGTTTATGATGGTATAAAGGAAACACTAAATAATGGAGCTTTCCCACTGTCCTTTGTATTTAAGTCGTGCAGAGCGAGGACAGACCAAATTGTATTTTAGATTCAGCTTCTTTGTACGCTTTGCTGTTAAAAAGAACAAACCCAGATTTCCAGTGGTATAAATCATCCCAACTCCCCAGTAGCGACTGGTGGCTTACCGTGGGTAATAGAGAGGAGACTTGGCAGAACAGCTTGCCTACAATTTGGAAGTTTAAGCAAGGAGTAGAGTTCTATATTGTGGATGTCTTCATGTTTGTAGTTTGTTTTGTGTTTTTTTTTTCTCCCCCCTCCCATTTCTTACTGCTCTTTCAGAGTAGGGCTGTAACTCCAACTGAAGAATAACAAAACAGTCGGGATTACTTTATCTTTTAAAACCAAGTCTGCATGCCTTTCATATAGGAAAAGATTGTTACGTAGATAGGCGTGCTGTTGTCTGTCCAGATGCATCAGTTTGCGAACTGAAGCAAGGAGGATGTTGGAATCAAGAAGAAAGGATTTACTCCTTTGTGTCTGGTTGTTTACAGTTCATACCACAGTGCAAAGCTGCTGGAGAGGCTAACAACCATCAATAAGTTATGATGTAGCTAAGAGCTTGATAAATGAAGGTATGGGGTCATCAGGAGGTAATTAAACCTTTCACTTGCGGCTCCTTCTGCTTTATCAGTGTCCATGCAGACAACCACAGCACATCACTGAACAGGAAGGAGCTGGGAAAAGCAGCAGTCTCCCACAATATGCCTCTCTTAGGAAGAGGAGAACTGACAAACAGAAATTCCAAACTGTGGCAAGTGCACAAAGCTAGTCCATCTTACTGGGATCCATTTTATATTCTGCTTACCTGTAGTTAGGTGTCACATTCAAGTAGCTTGAGTCTTTGTTCTTTCTAGCAAAATATTACGCTTAATAGGAAAATTAATCACCTTTGTATTTCTGCTGGATGACTAAATGACAGAAGATTTTTTTCAGCAGGATCTTGTACTCAGTTTCACCTTCTCTTCCTCAGCAACTGAACTTCAGCCAAGCTACCTGTACAGCTGGACACCGTGCTGGATACTGGAAGATTCAGGGGAGCACGGGAAGAGCTGGCACCAGGTGTGTCCAGGGCTGCTCCTTTGACTCTTTGAAAGAGAGCCTCAAATCAGCAAGGTCGCTCCGCTTCCAGGCTATGCTTGGCACAAATTCAAGCACTTTGCTGCCTGCCCAGAATGCCAGTTTTCCATCTCCTTTCTCCACATCTGCAGTCCTGAAATGAAGCACCTTCCCTACAAGGTATGTGTAACACAGCTTCAGCTCAACTCATCTTTCCCACATTGAAACAGGATGTGGTCGCTACATGTCTGTGGTGCTGTCTCACAGCCTTACCACCAGCTTTTGGGTCCTGGAAAGGCCTTCATCCTCCCTCCCTCAAAAGGATGGAAAAGCAAAAAATCCGGTATTTTGATGATGATGAAATACAACTTGCTGATACTGCATAAAGAATTTTGATACTTACTATATGAGTTACAGGCATTTGCACAAACCTCAGCCTCTCCTTGAAGCAATCCTGTCCATCTAGAAGCATCGAAAAACAGGTCTTCTGTGTGTTAGCTACGTTAGAAATTGAAACTGTAGTGTGCTTTGCCTTATTTAGAGCTGATTTGATTTTTTTTATTTATTTTTTCTTCACACCAGCTAACAAAAATGGATTAGTTCTGCTCAGTCCTAATGGTTTAAAAGCTGTTGCAAAGTTCCAGTGTTTCAGTCTGCAAGCTATCAAAAGTTTATTAAAAACCCAGAGTGCTCTTTGGAACTGAAGTCATATGAGCATTCTTCTCAGTCTTAGCTTTTAACAGCTTGTTCTTAGGAAACGTGAATTTTTGCCATTGTGATTTAGCATGCTTAATTTATTCAGTGTACAAACATAAGTATCAGCTCAGTAAATAAACAGGTCTTTCTTACTGTCATTTTTTCCATCTCCTTTCATTTTACTGCTTTTAGTTTCTAATTGCAGTTAGTTTTTTGCAAAAAAGCACGTGATGGCAGGCTGCTTTGCTCATGTGTCCAAAAGTGTTTTGTAGTTGGGTGTGGTTTTTTCCAGTTGCTTTTTATTTTACTTTTTAAATACTTTTTGAAAGGTAGAACTGCGTTTCCTTGTAGGGCTTGTTTAGAATTAATCCATGTTATCAGTTGTGCACATGTGTGAATTTCAGCAGAGAAAAAAGATCCAGCTTTTGCCTCATGATCATACGGATTTACTTTAATGTTGCAGAGTAAATTTTCTTTCTGCCTCCCTCTAAGCCTGTTAGATGAAATTTGGTTACATCAGGCTCAGACACTAAGTTGCCATCGGTTAATGTGATGAAAATGTCCTGCATGAAAATGGATTGCCTTTTGCATGCTGCAGCATAAAGAGTGTGAATGGTTTATCGTGCAGCAACCTGTGGATCAACACCCTTGTGTGTTGCTGGCAGAGGGTTGGTTTTTTTTTTTTTTCCTTATGATGAACATATTGCTTGAAGCTTCTCTTCAATAGTATTGACCAGCAGTAGCAGCATCATCTCTTGGGCATGCTGCCTCTTGTGGCGCAGTTCCTTAACAACCGAAAAAGAAAGAGCCTCCCATCGTGGTCCCCCTGCCCGACCCTGAGTGTACAAGACCGGGGTAACTATAGTCTTAGCCATTTCTAAATCCACCTCCCTTAAAGCTTGTTTGTTTATTTTTGCCCACAGATCGCGTGGATCAGGAGAGTATAAATCAGGTCCTTTTTCAGGGTCTATCGGTCCTGGGTCAAAGGGATCTTCCTTTGATGGATACTCAACTGCATTGACACCCAGGGTTTTAGAGCACTGTGACTTAGAGGCTGGTAAAGAGCATGCAACTCCTCTTCCTCTCCTTCCTCTGCCTTTTCTTCTTGTGCTTTCATAGTTTCAAAAATAACTCTCCATGAAGAGAGCAGATGGTGGGACTCAGTGTTGCCTTTTGTCGCCGAATCCCACAATTTCACCCCTGTGTCGTCCCAAAGTTCCCGTGTAAAAATTGTAGATGCAGTCACTGCGGGCATATCTACTTGCACCCACTTGAGCGTTGCTTTAAGGTCATGCCCAGAAATACTTTTCTTATGTTTGTTAGGGAGACCTTTCATAAGCTCATAAACGTCTCTTTCTGGGGACGAAGCCTGATTCCCCATTACAGATTTCCCACAGCTCACCTCTGAACTCCGGAGGGATTTCAGGCCGGCCGGCTCCTGCTTCCTTTCAGCGGTTCATTCGAAGTTCTGTGGGATTCGCTGCAAGTTGCTCAGGTGATTCAAGAGCCCCTCCACGTCGGATCCTTCACTGGATCACGTCAGGGTCACCAATTTGTGGCGAATGAGGAGACGGGACACAGCTTGATGCAAGCAAGATGTCAGTTTATTAGTGATTTTCTTACAATTATATACGTTTCTACCTTCTACATATTACACACTGATTGGTTGATATTTAAGACACACCGTTTAAACAATAGGAACTGATTAGTTTACCTTATCATAGCAACAATTCCTATTCTAAGATTAGGGGGTTTCTTTCTACGCCGCTTTCGTGATTGGCAAAGTTCCTTATCGGCACTATGCGTTCCCTTAGCTGGCTACTTGTTTCTCTGTCCGTCTGGTTGCCTCCTCAACTGTAATGGCTCAGGGTTCTGCAGTTAGCTTGTTCCTTGGTTCCCAGGGCTTGTGCCCTACAAGTCTCTATTCATCAGGCTAACAGTACTTGGACTCTTGTTCTTGAGGCCTTGTCCTACAGCCTCTGATGTTTATTTTGCTTCACAGCATTTAGTTTCCTAGTAAGGCCAAACACCCAGTCCCGTTAAAACCACTGATGTTTTCAATGGGGCTTTAAGACTGCTATCTGTTCGTTTGTAATTGCAGGGTTAGAATGTGAGCCAAGGAAAGGAGGATGTCAGCTTATGAATTTGTTATGCCTGCCACAGTCTTATCACCACCGTCAATTCACAAGGTGGCTGTAATGTACAGGAATCACTGGTGTGCGTTTCACAACTAGAACATAGAGAGGATTGCTGTTTGTTGCTGAGCTTCCTGTTTTCAGAGGATGAGGTTTGGAGGTTTTGTTTCTGATGTCTGTTTTCTCATTTTACAGAACTACCTTCGTGTTGCATTCCAGGAAGTTCACAGTGCGTGTACAGGAAAGACCTTACTAGTAAGACCCTTTATCACTACAGCAGATGTATGTCAGCTTTGTGCTGAAAAGTTTAGAGTGGACAATCCAGAAGACTATAGCCTGTTTCTTTTTGTTGATGACACCCGGCAGCAACTGACAGAAGATACCTACCCTCAGAAGATTAAGACAGAGCTGCACAGCCGCCCGCAACCCAAGGTCTTTCGCTTTGTCTACAAGCGCATTAACAGTGATCCATATGGTGCCATTTTTCAAAACAATGATGAGTCAGCTTCTTAAAACCAGCAACTCCTTTAATTTCTGTTCCGTGTTAACTCTTGAAAACATCTTTGCTGGCTGCCTGCCTTAGGAGCTAAAACAAGTCTTAAACCATAAATACCTAGTTAAACATGTGCATTGCATACAAAACTCCGTGTAAACCGTGCGTATGGCCAGTTATACAGAGTGTTCCACCAGTGTGTTTGAGCCAGCAGCCCATGAGGCTGAATTTCTTGTACCACAGACTCTTTTGAAGCATATTATACCGTGGCCCTTTGCAGGTCTCTTGCTGTAGTGTGCAAAAATGTATTTTCTTGCACTCACTCTATAGCCGAATGTCTTAGCATACATATACTTGAATCAAAATGACAAGTGTTTCAGTAAACCAACTGGTATGAGCTTAGTTTCACCAGCATGAGTTTGACAAGACTGTCCGATGCAGCGCATCAGTTAACTCTTCATTACTTGGATGATTGCATCCTTTCCTAATTTTTTTAATTACAGAGATTTGCCGTGTTTTTACGTGTGTGTGTGTGTATATATATATATATATATATATATGTATATATATGTATTTGTTCCTTCCAGTTGTTTTTATTCCCCTTCTTCTAGGGGGTTTTAGAAGGTGGGCACAGAATGGGAGTCTTTGTAGGGACCCAGGAAATGAAGTGTTTAATGATAAAGCTTAAAGCGTTTGCTGTACGGAAGGTTTCTCTGTACCCACCACATCAGCTGCTTATTTAGCAGTGCCTGATGTTTATAAGAGTGCCCTGTGGAAGTCTGCATATTCATTAATGAGCTAACAGTAGCTTGGCTCTGTGTAGAAAGGAGAGGAACTATGAAGAACACACACCCATCCCTGCTTTTATTTTTTTATTTTTCCTTAAACGTCCAGTGTTTCCAGGGCCTTTGCTTTCTCTTGCCACATTAGCAAAGCATCCCAAGCTCTATTGCCCCATAGTCACAAAAAGTCTTCAGTAATTGCTGGGATGGTGAGTGGGTTTTGGGCTTCTAGCCCTCCATTCCTTCGGTCGTGAATTCCACTCAGTTAAAGACTCGAGAGAATTGCTTAAAACTTGCATTTGGCAGTCACGCCTCAAACAGTGAATTTGTGGAGATCCATTTATTTATTTACACTAACGAAGAAAAAACTGTACTACTGCATCAAAATGAAACTTAGTGGCTGCTGAATCACTGAGTAATAGCGTAGAATCGCTGCTTAAGCCTTTACCACAATCATTGCAATGTTTGTTTGTAGACTGCTTGGTTTTTTGTAAAGTCGTGTGGCTGCGTGTGGTGCATTATTCCCAAGGTGCTCCTTAGTGCTCTGATGCTCTGTACGTTCGCAGTACCGGGTAAAGCGGAAGGCTCTGTGGCTGGGGAAGAGTGGCATGGACATGTTACTGCTCTCTCTGTTGCACCGGAATTTCAACAGCTGGGTTTGGCTGCTAAATTGATGGAACTACTGGGAGAAATTTCAGAAGTGTGAGTACCATGCTTATCTTTAATCTTCTAAAAGTAACCTCTCAACTGACATGGCTTAGGTATTTGACTTGCATGAAAGAGACCCAGAATTTTGCTTTAAGCAGTGTTCTGATTCGCTGAGGATTCCCTGTAATTAGAGAACAAGACTAAAACTGTCATGTGGCGGTGTAAGATCTCAGGGTTTCTATGAAAGCTAACTTGCCAGAATGAGTAGGGTGTAGCCTGAATTCTAATAGAGATACTGTATAGAAAAAGGTCCTTGTCTTGACAGCAAGAGAGTTTCATGGAATATCAACACTTTCCCGTAGGGTCTCCAGCGTGATCGTGAGATCGTTCAGTGATCATGAGATTTTTGCAGTTCCTGCAGGCAGCCTTGGAACCAATTCTGTATGGCAGACAGTACCTTAGCTTACTTTTTGTCATGCTTGGCTGCTTGTACTTGCTGAAAATTTAATTGAGCATCAAATGAACCCAGAGGGAAATGTCCTGAACTCATGGTGGTAGGGCAACCCCATTGTAATCGGTAAAATGGGAAAATTGCACATTGAGGAATCTGCCTTGTGAGGAGAAGGGCTGCCTTGTGTTAGGTGACTGAACTTTGTGACCCGTTCCGCCACTGCCCCCTGCCACACACACTGAAGGAGGCAGTCCCTAAGCCAATGCAATTGAAAATGAGGATTTTTAGATGATTTATTTTTTTTTTTAATGAAAGGTTTCTTATGTGTATATGAGACCTGTGCGAGTGCTTAGCTTGCCCTGTTCTTTCTGTTCATAATTTTGAACCTGCGGGCTGGTATAAAAGAATGGTTATATGACAAAAATAAAATAAAATCTGAACTTATACCGGATTTGTCCCTTGGGAAAGGAGTGCATCTGTTACTGCAGTGTGAAAGGTGTTTGATTAGCATATGACATCGTCAGACCTGCTCTTGGTCAGATTACAAGTTATGGGTTATTTAGCAATACATTCACCTGCTGTTCCTTACTGTGGTTTTTCTTTGGTTTTATGTTTCCAAAGAAAGGGTTGATTTTTCGTCGATCTCTTTGTGAACGTATCAAATCGGGTTGCAGTAAATATGTATAAGCAGCTCGGCTACCGTGTGTACCGGACAGTATTGGAGCGCTACTCTGCTAGCAGTGGAGAGCCAGATGAAGATGCTTACGGTAAGTGGTTGTTGTGCCTTAAGTTGAATGGAAAGGTTCTTGTGTTGAGGGTTCCTGGGCCTGTACAAGTTCAGATAGTCGTTGATGAATGGGATTCTGTATTCTGCTTTAGATAGGTTTTCCTACTGAAGAGTACATCAGTTAGGAAACTTGATTGCAGGAAACGGAATGAAGCTGCGTCAGGGGAAGTTCAGGTTGGACATTAGGAAAATCTTATCCACTGAAAGGGCGTTCAGTCAGGGCACCAAACCTGTCAAGAGCTTAGGGAGCATCTGGATGATGTTTTTAGTCATATGGTTTAGTTTCGGGTAGTCCCGCAAGGAGCATGGAGTTGGACTTGATGAATCCTTATGGGTCACTTGCAACTCAAGACATTCTAGGAAATCTTCTTGAAAAATGATCTTAACGTAATAGAGAAGTCACTTAATGTGGCTTTGTGCAATGACTTTCTTTCATAATAGCATTATTTTCTTTTGCCATAGGTACGAGGAAAGCTCTTTGCAGAGTTACAGAGAAGAAATCAATTATACCTCTGCCTCATCCTGTGAGACCAGAAGACATTGAGTAACTGTAAACTGTGATTCTCAGACAACCTAGTAAGAGTGTCAGTTTCCTTCTCCCCAAAGCCCCCAAGAACTGTACAGATGAGAAATATTAGGCTCAATGTTTTTCCCCGTGAAATACCAAAAAGCAATATTGAGAAGCTTACCAATGCTGCTTCTGTCGGTATTGGCTGCATATTCGTGCTCTTACCCTATTGTTCTTCCTTTCGAACCATGACACTTTGGAGACTATTAAAATGGAATTGCTTCCTGTATGGTGGTGTCATGGTTTTCCTTCTCGGCCACAAAACAGTCCCCTCACTTTGTCACTCCCACGGAGCCCTGCTCCAAAACTGAAAACGTCTGGCCGCTGCTCCCACACAGAAGGTGCCAGGAAGGAGTTCTGTTGCTGGCTCTCGCCTTCCCTTTGCAGCCATATAACTGCTGCGACAAAACCTGGGCTCTGTTCTTTCTGAGCCACAAAACCAGAAATTGGGTACATCAAAATATACTCTCCAGAACTCAGAGGTCTCTGTTTCTCTGTGCCTTTTACTTACCTCATTCCCTAATTTAATTCTTGGATCCATCTGTCCCTTCACAGTCTGTCTGGATGTCACAGATGCTGTTACTTGGAGGCATTGACCAGGCACTTAGTTCCAACACAGGTTTCTGTCACTGTCTTCCCTGCAATTTCTTGGAGTGCAGAGGAGTGAAGGCAGAGGGTTGATGAGTATTGATAACATGCAGCTGTGACCTTGCCTCCAAGGCAGTGGGTTGAGGGACATGGATGATGAGCAGCTGCAGCTCGTTCCGCTAAGTAGTTAAATAGCCCTGAGGAGTGTGGGAGAGGGGGTTGGATGGAGGGGGTCTGGTCTGGTCTGGTCTGGTCTGGTCTGGTCTGGTCTGGTCTGGTCTGGTCTGGTCTGGTCTGGTCTGGTCTGGTCTGGTCTGGTCTGGTCTGGTCTGGTCTGGTCTGGTCTGGTCGAAGGAGAAACAGCACAGACAGTAGAATCTGACTGACGGTAAAAGCCTTGTTGCAGCCTGATAGCTTGCTTGCGCTGCAGCAGCAGGTGCCCTGTGTGAGGCCACCTGAGTTGGGCTCCAGCTACAGCAACTGGTGCCCAACGTAGCTGAGACAAGCGGGAGAACCTGTGACCCATAACAGACATGGTGAGAGGCGAGCTGTTGCAACTAATCAATATGGGTGTATTGTGATATTTGTTGTCTGTCTTAACTCGGATCGCAACTGAAGAGGACGTGTATTACTTGTGCTCATAACAATCTCCAGGCAGGGTTTTTTCTTTTATTACAGTCCTGGGCATGCAGGCTTTTGCTACTATTCTGGTTTTGCTGTTCTCCTTAAGTGCCCAGTGAGGTTTGCTCTAGTATCAGTCATGGCAGTTAATGTTCTCTCGTTCACCTGTTGTGTTTTTAGCACCAGTTTCTGTAGGCGCAAGGGGTCCATTTTAGATCTTTGAGTCACCGCGTCGTGCCGTTGTGGTTTTTCCATTGGCAAACTGCTGCTGTAATTCCCTAAGGGGCTTCCTAGGTCAGGAGGTAGCGGATGGGAGCAGGTTGCCACCCTGGGTCAGTGGTGAGTGCTGGCATGTATCATCTGACCTAAAGCTGATGTCTGTCACCACTTTAGCTCTGGAATTACTCTGAGACCCAGGGAACTCTGGTTCCCTTAAGCTGCAACCTTGGAGCTTTTCCAAGCAGTGGATGAAATTCCTGTCACAGGCTCTAAGGCACCTTAAGGAGAAGGGGGCACAGTCTGAGTTTTCCTCCATGCAGGTGTCAGGGAGGTACAGTTCTGAGCTTAGTACTGGCCGCTACTAGGAGACGCTTTCAAGTGATCCGAGTGCAGCTCTGGCTACCCAAAGCTGGACAGGGTTGGCAAATGCTGATGTAGAGTTTTGGTGGTAAACTTGACCAGCCTGTCTTAACGAGCAGGCATGTTCTTTGTTCACAAGCACCGTTTAGTCCCGCCTAGGCATCCCGAAAGTTTGAAGGGCCGTGGTCACATCTTCCCTTGGTCACACACAATGAACGGTTGCCTGTGCAGAGCTGCTTTTTAAGGAGCATGCTGTGGTTATATTTTCTCTGTTTGGCTTTGCATTTGGGAAATAATGTAACAGTTACAGCTGAACCAAAGGAGCACGATACCTGACGTGGCAGAGAAGGAGGTGCATTTTACTAATTTTTTGGTGTGCATCAGTTTGACCCCAAAATGACATTGTGTCAAAGCTTGTGGCCAAGTTCCGCTGTAGATGTTGACTTGGGATATGAATGGCTCCAGGTGTGCTTTAGGAGAGCTCTGTTGGTGTAGGTGTGCTGAGCAATTGCTCTGCTGTGTGTGCAGCTGTTCTGGTTTGGCTTCCAGGTGTGCATCATCCTCACAGAAGAAACACCCTATGCTGTTGCTGTCAGGATGTCTGGTGTGGTACAATAGGAGGAGGTTCTAGATACTAGAAGTTGCAAGGCCAGCTCTGGGACAGCAACTCAGGAGTCCTTTCCAAAACGGCTGACATCTGTCCAGATCCTTAATTCTACTGAGAGAAAAAGGGGTTTAAACTAAATGAATCACCAAGGGGGTTTCTTTGGAGGAGTCTCATCAAGCACAGGCATAGGCCCCATCCTGCTTATTGTGGTGGCAGGAAAATAAGCAAGCAAGCACATCGTTCAAACTAAGATACAGTTTTGTGCATGCCCCACACCTTTTTGCACATTTTAGACCCGTTCAGCAGTGCAGTTTTATCTTCACTTTGAGCTGATGACAGCCACTGCTGCATGAAAGCCCCAAAATGGCTTTGGCAGCTGGAACGCCTGTATCAAGACAAAGCAGGGAAAGAGATCTGCATGACCTACTAGAAACAGCTTGTGCTCCAGTGCCCAGACATGAAGATTCACATCATCTAAGAAAAAAAGATTCCAAAAAAAATGCATAAAACCAGCCCCAAATCTCAGCTGCAGGAGCAAGACAGCCTGCCCTTGATTATGGAGATCAGCACAGAAGTCTGTTTAACTTCCAGCCATCCATACTGAAAATTCCTCAGTATTTGCTTCCTGTCGTACTCTTTGCAGAGCAGAGCTCGTATTCAAGAAGTCAAGGACTGTGGTACCCATAGTGTGTTCACAGACTCTGCAGTGTGAACCAGTTTTAGATTCCACCACTTGCCTCCTCAACTGTAACTCAAGAGTGGCTCAGGGCTGAGAGGTTCCTATCCCTGTTCCCTGGGTGTCTCAGCACCACCAGAGATGTTACCTTTGGTACCCCTTGCTGAGGATTCTTCTGTGCATTTTAACCTTTATCTCAGGAGGCAAACACAGCATTTTACAGAGGACAGAGACACTCTCTCCCCTCTGTGCTCTTGTTCTGCCTCATGAGAACACAGGGATGATGGGTCCCAGTCTCCTTGTTTATCAGCAGTCCTGGAAGTGGACACGGCTCCATGCAGTGCCCGTGGTCAACTGCCAAGTAAAACAGACAAGAATGTGCATGCCTGGGTGAATGCAGCTTTTTCTTCCATCTGGAGCTACAAGCCTTGACGATAAGTGTGTGACTGGGTGTTTTCATCCATAAAGAGATCTTCAAGACGTTGTTACAGGGAGTAGCTGACACATCCCATCTATCTATCTATGTCACTATGGTATCTAGGCACTGTATAATTTCACATTATAGCTGATTATGGAAAACATTTCCCTAGAAGACTGTTGGCCCTTTAGTAACACTAATGCCCTCTTTTGTGACATTCCCCGGGACTGTTATAAGAGCGGGGCTTGCCTGCACTAAGAAATTTACCATTGAAATTATACAGGCATTTCATACTGCATAACTCCCACTTGGGATGCTTTTCCAAAAGAGGCACTTTTCTGATCTTATTTGTGTTACTCAACTGGGGAAAGGCATTATTATTTGGAATAATAATAGAGATCATGCTGTTACACCTACAGTACTTTAACTACGCTGATAACTGTTGTAACTTTTTTTCAAGCCAACAGACCTTTCTCAGTCTCTGTCATTCTCCATTCATCCAGTACTGTGCCACAGGAGAAATTCTGGAAATACCAAAGAAACCTGCAATGACAGTCTGTAATCTGAGCTTCTGTGAGACCAGGTGTTTTGGGATTGGATTTGTCTCCTCCTGGAATAGACAGGAAAAATCTTCCCCAGCTGATTTCTGCTAATACCTTGATCTGTGGCCCATCAATGAGCAACTTATTACAAAACCTACATCTTTGTATTTCAAGTTGTTTTGCTTTGGTTGGATGTACTGTTCATGAAAAGATCTAGGTGCCAGAATCAGGCTTTCAACATGCATATTTGCAATGACAAATTCAAAATTCCCTTTCCATTGATGTTCTTGGAGGCATCTTCAGACTTGCTGCTGCAGTCGCTACCACTAAATGCCACTAAATCAGTAAATCCATTTATTGAAATAGTCATACAGAGCTGCAGCAATGACACACAAACTCAATCCAATTCAAAGCTCTTCTAAGCAGAAGGAAATAAAGATTCAGCTCTGTTCTCTGTGAAACTTGAGTAAAAAAGGGTGGAAGCTTATGGATGTATATGGTAAAGAAAAGGCCATTCAGGGGACAATACAAATGAACCCTAGCAATAACTCAACAGGGACAAGAAGGTGAATGGTGTCCCACTCCTTTAGCAAAGCACTGAAAATACCTCTGGGATTGTCCAAGGCCCCTTGATTCAAGATATGTCTTTCCATCAGCTCTCTGAAATGCTCAGCAGTAACATCTGGAACCCCCATCCAATTATCAGATGAAACGCAGGAGGATCAAAGAGAGAGTTTCCCAGCTGTCGTGAGAACAAGCTGGAGCGTGGGATAATCAGCAGCTTCTGACTGCTGCTAACCACCTCTCACTCATTAGCATTTTCCCCCGGCCTCCCCACCTACATGTGCAGTCCCCTTTGCCTCCAGAGTACCAAGGGCCCCTCCATGCATGTTTCTTTAAACCTGCCTGTAACAGGCGTTGCCCTGACACATCCTAGAAGTTTATAGCGGTCTCTTTTCTCCTCTCTCCATTAACTGGAGGCAATGCCTTTTGGGACATACTTGCACTGCTTGGGAGTGGGGATGAGAGCAACAGATGGGAGGGTTGGGGGGGGGGGGGGGGGGGGGGGGGGTCAGGAGGGGTCAGGAGCTCCAGGGATCCTGGTGCATCTCCAGACGGGTGACACCAGGCGAAGAAAGTCCCCCGTGGAGAGTCAGCCAATTCACGACAATCACACCAATATGGCTACATGCCGTGCTCACTTTATTAAACAAACAGGTCATATTTCTAACTTAAACCGACCGCCCACCCGACTTTACACACAGGTGATTGGATAAAAGACTCTGGCCATGCGGGCATCCGTGTCACATGCTGCAGGCACCTGATCAGAGTGTGCCAATGAGTGTGTCGATTCTGCGGTTCCCAGGACTTGCTCTGCACCTGGCTTCTTGTTCGTGCATAGCTTGTTTTATTTCTCACACTGCTTGTTCCCAGGGCAATTTAAAGTTGCTCTGCAGCTTCAACTAACAGGCCTTGGTTGTCCAACCTGGACAACGGTAACATATGTCCTCGGTCCTTTAAAAATCCCTCTGCACCCCTCCAGCTTTCCTGTCAGTCCCTTCAGGTACTGGGAGCTGCTCTAAGGTCTCCCTGGAGCCATTTCTTCTCCAGGCTGAACAACCCCAACTCCCTCAGCCTGTCTGCACAGCAGAGGGGCTCCAGCCCTCTGAGCATCTCCACGGTCTCCTCTAGACTTGCTCCAACAGCTTCATGTCTTTCTTATGTTGAGGGCCTCAGAGAAGACACAGCACTGCACAGGGGGGGTCTCACGAGAGCAGAGCAGAGCAGAGCAGAGGGGGAGAATCCCCTCCCTCGCCCTGCTGGGGATGTAGCCCACGGCATGGTTGGCTTTCTGTGCTGCAAGCACACTTTGCTGGGCCAAGTTGAGCTCCTCATCCACCAACACCCCACAGTCCTTCTCCTCAGGGCTGCTCTCCATCCATTCTCTGCCCAGCCTGTGCCTGTGCTTGGTATTGCCCCAGCCCACATGCAGAACCTTGCACTTGGTGCTTCTTTCCTACTTTCCATTAGATCTAGAGATGTGGGTGACTTTCCTTCTACGGAACGTGCAGCAAGAGCACTATGTCAAATCAAGGTTCTCTCTCTTTGAGTTTCAAAATTTTTTCACAGATTGGTACTTGCATAACGGCTGCTTAGAAAAGAAATCTTTGCCCAGAGGAGCCTGCTGTGTGGCCCAGCTCCCAACGAGGTGTTCAGGCCTGGACATAACTTTTAATACCAAAGTGCAAACCACTTCTGTTTTGATGGAGTTCTGAGAGTTCTGACACCGTTTAGGTAACAGCATGAAATGTTGGCATGTGGCTGAACTCTGTTGATTCAATAGCTGGTAAATATTCCCTGGCCAGCCTTCCAAAAATAATCTGCCCAGGGGGATGCAGGAGGCTTGGCAGCAAGTAAAGCAGGGCTTTGCAGGGTAGGGGGGTGGTTTCTCATTGAACGTGTCCTCAGGGAGACTGCCATGTTTGAAGCAAATGGGAGGCTGGTGGAACAGGTGCACACAGCCAGTGTGCATGTTGTAAATAGATGTTATGATTGCTAGCCTTAGACTCTGTGTTAGCAATTGCTATATCCAAATATAAAAAAAATGGAAAATATCAGAGCTGCACAACAAAGGACAGCCCTGGGAAGCACAAAAGCCAGGAAACAAAACCAGTGCATTTACAGGTACCTTAACTCTGCATCTTCGTGTTACATGGTTTGCTGTTAGATGCTGGCAAAACAGAGTGTATTACCTCTGGAAGAACTAAATTCTGCAGCAGAGTAATAGTGAGTGCTGCTTATCGTATGGAGCCTTTCCCTCTTTGTAGACAAGTCAGCTAAGAAGTTCATTGTATTTGTGATTGTTTTGCTAAAAATGGTCTGGCGCTGGAGGCTGTCCCAGTGTGCCTCCCCAGCCGAGGGCAAAGCCGTGTCTTTTTGCTACTCTAACGTTGTTCCTTGCTTGATAATACCGCTGTAATGGTACCCAGTAATTTACAAGCGGAGCTGCAACCCTTTGCAGCCTGGGATCAGATGAGAAGATGCCGACAAGTGATATTACAAGGTGGGACAAGTGCTTGCCCCTGTGTCTCTCTCACTTTCATGCACTCTTCAGCCTTTGCCCTCAAGACTGAAGTCTTTTGGCCAGGAGGCTCCGTGAGGGCCATGGCTGCTTCTGGAGTGCCTTGTGCAGAATATGTAACAGATAATAAAAACGATTATTGGTAATCAATTATTTAAGATTTTGTTACTCCCCTGTTTTCCTTTTTCCCGACGCAAAGTTTCCCTTACATTCTGCTATGAGGTCCCTCTTTTTTTAACTCATTACTGTGAGATTCTGCCTTATTCCGTCCCGCTCCCCGCTTTCCATTGTGAGGCCTCCGGGCTTTTAATAGGATTTGGCAGTAACCTTGGGTTTGCTCAATCTGCCCTCAAGATCGCTAGCGACCACCCTTTGGTCAGCAAACCCCCTTCCCAAGGTACCTTTTCCTCCTGGGGACTACGCTGCGCGCCGGACGTCTCCGTGCATCTTACCAGCATTGGTGGCCACAAGCCAGCAATGCACCACTGCTCCAGCAGCATGCTCAGAGGCTCTACCTGGGAGGTGTCCTTTCAACACCTCTAAAAAACCCAAATCCAGCCACACCCCCGTGACAACAACAAAGCCACAAGCTCTACCTCCTGCACCAAGGGCTTCAGAGTCAAGAGGGAGCACCCACGTCCTCGTGAGCACCCGCTGGCAGGGGCCACTGGGTTTCCTCTCTCACCTTAGGCTACCACCCAGCACGGTGCACCACCTAGGCTTCCCCCCCCACCCTCACAGCCAGCTGGGGAGCTTCACAGGTGAGCAAGAATGGCTCCCACCAGGGCATCGTGCCCCCTGGGCTTTGCTGGGGATGTGTAAGAAGAGTTCGTTGCATGTGACAAACTGACAGGGGGCAGGAGGCGATGAAGAGGTCCACCAGGCAGCTCGCTTTCCAAATGCAGACGTTCATCTCCCCCCCGAGCTCTCCCCATGGCCAACCCCATGGATACCACACAATTCAGCCACCCCCCCCATCTCCCTGAGGGGAGCAGGTTTGCAGGTGCTTGCCTGACCTGCAGCTGCTCCATCTGCTTCTCCAAGGCTGCCACTTTCATCTTCCAGCTCTTCCTCAGATGCTTCTCTTGCTGCAGCACCTCTGACTTCTCAGAGAGCTCATTCATCAGCTTGCCGCACCACTCCTGTAACCTGGCCACCTCAGCGTTTTGCCTGCACCAACAGAAGCAGCGTTATTCCAGCCCACAGGCCAGTCAAGCATCCCTGGCGTTACCCAGGGGGAACACATCCTCCTGGTGGGCCTGATAACAGGGCTTGAAACATCTCAACGGTTGTGTTGGCCTGTTTCTCGGACATGCCTGGTCCTTCAGGGATGGGGTGGAAGGAGCTGACACATCAATTTCAAAAGCTCCGTTTCCGTCACAGGAGACATTCCTTTCTCATGAAATAGAAGACGCAAGGATCTGTGTTCCCAGACACAGGAGAAAGCACTCTAAGCAGTTGGAGTCTGCTCTGTAATTAACTGACCACTGTTAATCACCAGGCAGTGGGGGTGGGGGTGGGTGGTGGGCTCTCAGCTTACCATTCCCTCAGCCAGAATTCAGCAGGACCCCTTTTTCTTGCCTGATCAGAGACAGGTCATGCACATACCCCACAGCCCAAGTGTGATTTGCACATCCCTTCTCCATCATGACCCCCAAAGCTGCAGTGCTGGGGGGACAGGACACGTGTCTACCCAGTCCTGCCTGTGTGGAATCTCTGGTGTGTCTAATATAGAGGCTGAGCACACGCAGACTTCTCTGGGAACAAAATGGAGACGGGCCTGGCCTTCATCCCCCTTCCTGGCCTTGGTTCTTCACACACCCCAGAGGTACCAAGCACTCTGGGGGCCTTTTCCCCCCACCAGCTCCTCAAATCCCGCTGATGTCAGCGCCGGGCTCAGCAGCTTTATTGTGAGAAGGCAGGCACCAAGCTGTGACGTGGTCTCTGCCATTTCCCAATAAACCAACTTGAAATAATTAAAAAAAAAAAGTTATTTAAAAAGAAGAAAACCCGGGGGAAAAAGGGTGGGTTTGTGTGGAGTTTCAACAGGAAAGCCACAAGAAGGGGAGAGAGAAGGCTGAAGAGCCTGGCAGTGCCCAAGGACCACCACCACGCAGCACCCGCAGGGACAGAATTTCAGGGGTGCGCTGAGGCTTAAGAGAGCAGGAGCAGCCTGCGCTGGGCTGGCGAGGCTGTGCTGCTGCGCCCTGTCCCCACGCTCACGCTGCTCTGCCCTGTCCCCATGCTTAGCCTGACCCCGTGGCAGGGGACTTCGGGGTGCACCGCCAGTGTGAGAACACTCGTGGCTGGAAGGGAAGGCTTCTCTCCTTTGCGTATCTTGGAGAAAAAACAGAGGGGATGGCTGTCTGCAGCACAGCAAGCAAGGCGGGGAGTAAAGGATCTGCTCCCGGCCACAGCAGGGTCCTTCTTCAGTGACCCCAAACACCTGGCTGGCTTGCAAACTTAATAAAAATTTAGTAAATAATAACCGGGAAAATGAAGCAAGGATAAGCTCTTTTCACTACATCATTGTAAATGCATCGACACCCAGAAATACACAAAAGGATACGCGCCAAAAGCCACCCATCAAAGAGAGGCTTCCTTCCATGCTGGGTCTCACTTTCACACTTCTTGCACTCCAACAAACAAAAAAACCCAAAACAAACCAAAAAAAGTAAAAAAGAAAGAAAAAAAATAATTTCACCAGTTGATGTACAAACAGAGTCTTCCCTTTTCACAGATTTGTGGGTTCTGCCTGCCCCGATGTGGTCGGTGCGGTGCCCTTGGGAACAAACGGTAGTTGTACAAAACAGTATGAAGATTTTCTTACAAACATATGCCTGCAGTGTTTACTGGTTGGGTTTTTGTGTTTGGGGTTTTTTTTAAGTTTCAAAACTAGGTTTTAGGTCACGAATGGCTTGCAACTTTTTTCTACAGTAAATCAGGCATATATTTTTAGTTTTCATTTTAGGAATGTGTAAGGCATTTTGGTAAGGTGACGGTAAGGTCTAGGTCACAGACTCATCAAACTGAAGTCCCTTCCTTCAAACTGTCCTCTTCCCCCTGGAGAAGGAAAAGAGAGGTGGGTTACTCAACTGGGTCTCAACCTTATTCTCGTGGCAGCTCAAGCATCAAAGCGTTTCACAGATGGGCCAGGTCCTGCCTTTTGAGAAGGGAGAACCATGACCACCATCTCCTGTGCTCCCAGAGCTTCCCAAAAGCCACCCAGATGGTTTCTGGCAGCAAGTGCCACCTTGTCTCCGGTTTTCAACCACTGCCTGACACGTGCTTCCCCCTGCCCTCCACCAGCACCAAGGGGAGGGATGGCTGCGGCCACCACAAGTACCATTTCCTGAAGCTGTTCTTTACACTTCTTCATTCTCCCTTTGGCCAGTTGGTCCTGGGTAACCTTCAGTCGCTCCTGTAGTTCGCTTGCTGCCTGGCCCTGGTTCTTTCTTTTTTTTTTTTCCTAGTTTTTCCTACATGGGAGTCAAAAGAAGGTATCTGCCTGAGTCTCCCTTGGCCGTCTGGTGACGTTCCCCCCTCCAAAACATCTCGGGTCACCTCAGGTCTCCACTGAGCTGCCTCGGTGGCCACAAGCCAGCGATGCGCCACTGCTCCAGCGGCGTGCTCAGAGGGTCTACCTGGGAGGTGTCCTTTCAACACCTCTAAAAAACCCAAATCCAGCCACACCCCCGTGACAACAACAAAGCCACAAGCTCTACCTCCTGCACCAAGGGCTTCAGAGTTGAGAGGGAGCACCCACGTCCTCGTGAGCACCCGCTGGCAGGGGCCACTGGGTTTCCTCTCTCACCTTAGGCTACCACCCAGCACAGTGCACCACCTAGGCTTCCCCCCCCACCCTCACACCCGGCGGGAGCAGGTTTGCAGGCGCTTGCCTGACCTGCAGCTGCTCCATCTGCTTCTCCAAGGCTGCCACTTTCATCTTCCAGCTCTTCCTCAGATGCTCCTCTTGCTGCAGCACCTCTGACTTCTCAGAGAGCTCGTTCATCAGCTTGCCGCACCACTCCTGTAACCTGGCCACCTCAGCGTTTTGCCTGCACCAACAGAAGCAGCGTTATTCCAGCCCACAGGCCAGTCAAGCATCCCTGGCGTTACCCAGGGGGAACACATCCTCCTGGTGGGCCTGATAACAGGGCTTGAAACATCTCAACGGTTGTGTTGGCCTGTTTCTCGGACATGCCTGGTCCTTCAGGGATGGGGTGGAAGGAGCTGACACATCAATTTCAAAAGCTCCGTTTCCGTCACAGGAGACATTCCTTTCTCATGAAATAGAAGACGCAAGGATCTGTGTTCCCAGACACAGGAGAAAGTACTCTAAGCAGCTGGAGTCTGCTCTGTAATTAATTGACCACTGTTAATCACCAGCCATTTCAGACTTTCTACAAAAAGAGAGTGCCAAATTCTTCCCCCTAGCTCCTGGTTGTTCTGTATGCACCAGGCAGGTCTCGGTTCTCTGCAGCACCGTTCCCATCAAAGAGCCAGAAACATTTCTTCTGAAGTTGGTGAGCACAAGCTCTCCAAAGTGTGGAGAAATGCTGCAGCGCCTTCTGGTCCCCTCTGCCCCCTCCGCTAGCATCAGCACAGGTGACTCCAAAGCAGAAAGGGCTTCCCCTGCCCTTCCACTTGGGAAAAGCATCCTTGTTTCCCCTGCCAGGCCCACAGAAGCCATTTGGCAATCTCTTCCTCACTCCCTCCTCTACTCCAGCTAGCTGGGGCATCTGTAGAAGCACCCTCAAGAAAGGGGGTGGCCAATCATGATGGACAGCCACCCCCAGGGCTTGCCAGAGGGGGCCCCAGGCTCTGCCCCCACCCCAGTCTTACTTGCTCTCCATCTGACTTCTGATCTGGCAGAAGGCATCGCTCAGGATGGAGTTCTCCTGCTGCAGGCGAGCCAGCTGCGTGTCGGGGCCATTCTCCAGCTGCTCCTGCAGGGTGCGGATCTAGGGAGAGACCAACAGGGGTTAATGCCGCCGCTGCCAGCCCCTCAGCTCTCCCCTGAGGAGCCCACTCCATGAGCAAGAGGGACTGGCAAGGACTGGCAAGGAAGCCACAGCGAGGTGTCTGCTGATGCTGACAGCCCCTGCGGCTGCTGCATCCCATGAGGATGCTCCCACATCCCTCTTCTAGCATGAGCACCACAGCTCAGGAGCACTGCGGGGCTCTTGCCCCTCCCCGAGGCTCTGGCCCCCTCGTCCACCTTGGTCTTCTCTAAAAGACCAGGCAGCTGCCACCGAGGGCCAGCCGGCAGCCAGCGGAGGAAGCTGCAGAGCACCGCGTGGGGCTCACCTTGCCCTGCAGCTGCTGCGTTTCGCTGACATGGTCCTGGTAGCTGGCCTGCATGCGTGCCTGCACCGCTGCCATCTCCTGCTCGCGGGCCAGCAGCTGCTCCTTCAGCTTGCCCTCCAGGGTTGTCGCCTTGGCCCGCTCGGCTGCCAGCTCCTTGGAGGAGAGAAGCCACCCAGTCAGTTTCAGCGCAGGAACTCCCCTGCTTTAAGGGGACTCGAAACAAGTGGCCTCCTGGCTCAGAAGACTCTAAGAAGTGTAACCCTTTCGGTGCTGCCCCCAGGCCCAGCTACACCCTTCCGCACTTACATTTCCTCCTGCATTAAGCTTTGGGCTCAGTGGCCACTGGATGCCACTGTTGTTCCACACTGGGCCAGCTAAGAGACAGGAGTGACAGCCTGGAATTTTATTCCCCTCCCCGGCCCCAGGATCAATATCATCACATCAAGTTTGGGGCAAAGCAGGAAAACTAAAAAAAGAAAACACCCCCACAAACCAAACACACACCCCCTCCGCCCCCTGCCAAGGCAGGGGTGCTCTCTTGGCCGGCTGGGTGATGCCGTGCCGCTGCCCGGGGCTGCCTGCACAGGCCGGGGCTTAGCACAGCACTCAGTGCACAGGGTGGCTTCGCCCTCTCCTCTCCTGCCTGCAGGCAGATGGACCTGCTGCAGCAGGGTCCTGGCGGCTGCAGGGCAGGAGGTGCTGAGCATGACGCGCCGGGGGTCCCTTCTGACTTCAACACCCAACAAGAGGTGGAGGCAAGGGGCTGAGTCAGGCAAGGGGGCTGTAAATAGGATCAGGCTCCTTAAAAAGGGACTGATCAATATCTTCTCAGCTCAGGGGCTCTGGCAAGAGATGAGAAGGGCTTTATTGTCCTCCGTAAAGCAGCAGAAAGCTGCAGTCTCTTACGGGCACGGCTTTAGCCCCCTCCAGCTGTGGCTGCCAACAGGGCACGTGCCTCCCCGGGCTGGATCAGGCCCAGCAGAGGAGCTCAGGTGGGCATCTCCTCCCCTTTTTGGGGAGAAAACAGCAAATGGATGAAGGGCCCAGAGAACCCCTGGGCTTCACCTCCAAGGGCGGGTAAGACACAGGGAGAGGGAGGCACACGGCGAGCCGTGAGGCGCAGAGCCCGTGCCAGGGGTGCCGGGAGGGCTGCGCGGCACTTACCTGACTCAGCTCCTCCACCTTGTTTCTGGCAGCGGCTGCAGCCTCCTGCTTAGTGGCGATCTGCTTCTCCTTCTCCTCCAGCTGACGTTTCAGGACAGTGACAGGGTCACCCTTCTGCTTGGCCTGCCGGCACAGGGTGGCACATCAGCAGGGACCACCACCTCCTGCATCACCACGCATCCAACCCCTCCACCCCACACGCACAGGGTCCTGCCCTCTGCTCCAGGGGAAAATTCAGCTCCTGCCTCTAAGGCTGCCCCTCGGGGGACAGCCTGCCCGAAAACGGGCTGCCTTCACCCCTCCGCACCCCCGGAGGCTTGGCCCAGCCCTGGTGGACACGACACTGCTGGCAGCCCTACCGTGTGCCAGGTGTCCTGGACGACGCCCGCTTTCTCCGTCAGGATCTCGATGAGCCGCTGGGCCTCCCCCTCGCCGAACACCGTGCTGCTGACCGTGGACACGAGCGTCTTGTAGGGCAGGTGGAGGGGCCCATCCGAGTCCGCAGGTGCTGGGGAGGAGAGAGGAGGGGTTGGGACCGCTTGAGCCAACGGCAGGGCTGAGTAGCATCGCCTCAGTTGACTTCAACCCCATAACTGCCATTTCACGCCAGCAACCGCCCAGATGTCCACAGCCAAGTTTGATACCTCTCTAACTGAAAGCAATGTGACGAGCGCTGGGGACGGTGCTCACCACAGACAAGCGTTCCCTGAGCCAGCTGCCACCTCTGCCTGGCTCTGCTACTGCTCCTGCCACCCTGCCACCGCCCTCCATCACACTGATCAATTCCAGACGGAGCTGGGCACGCTTTGCTAAAGCCAGGGAGCAGAGACATGGTGGGCATCAGAAGCTGGACTCCATTGTGACACAGCCTTGCTGGGGGACTGTCGCTCCACGCAGTGGTGCCAGTGATGCAGAGCAGCAAGGTCATCTCCTGCCTTTCACCAGGCAGGTTCATTCCAGCTCTTTGCTAAGGGAACGAGATGACTCCAGCCCTTCTCCGATCCCTCTGCCGGCTTACCCGACGGGGATATATGCAGAGGAACTTGGCCTTACCTGGCTCGCTCTTCTTCTTGGATGCAGACACCTTCTTGACAGGTCCATTATGCTTCTGCTCCTCATGGGCTGGAAGAACATTGCTTTTCTTTATGGTGACAGAGCTGACCACTGGAGCACTTTGGTGTGCCTCTGGGACCTGTCCATTAGGTTTCTCTTGATTTTTCTTTCCTTTTCCTTTTTTCTCAACAGCTTCCTCTTTCTTCTTTTTCTGTTTTTCCTTCTGCTGAGTCTTCTTAAGCCCTTTGCCTTGCTTGGCCAAGGCTTCCTCAGAAGGACGGAGGACCTTCTCCATGAAGGTGAACACCAGGAAGATCCCAATGGCTGATACCACCATCAAACCTCCAAAGAGCACAACATTCAGCATCTGAGGGTCATAGACATCCATCCTGCCTTATTCTTCTGTGCCTGCAAGACACCACAACAACAGTTAGTGGGGAAAACAAAGAGGCGCAACAGCCTCTCTGTGAGCAGCGAGTTTCCCATGTCCATCTGTGTTGTGTGGGCAACCTGCTGACACCTCCCGCCCCCTCCCAGGTTTGCGCTCCTCCGCTGCGCTGCCTGCGCACGGTGCTCCAGCCACACCGCAGGGGCTGCTTGCGCTGGCTGCAGCAAGCTCCAGAAGAACCAAAGAGGGGAAGAAAAAACCAGGGATGCAATCAGAGACAGCCATGAGCAAAGTGCCCATGCCATGTCCAATGGGACACTTTTGCACGACCCTGGGCAATCCCTGCAGCCCTGCGGCAGTAAAAGAGCCCGTTTCCAGACTGCCTGGTGCAGTTTGGCCAAGACCTGGGCTCTCCCTGGGCCACCTGGCCTTATCTCTGCACCCAGGCTCAGGTGGAAGTGCATCCAGGGTCTCAGCTTTGGAATAGAACACCCCCCTGGAAGGGGAAAGCATGCACGGGAGAGCTTTCCCCAGCTTTGCAGCAGCCCTGGCCGCCTCCCTTTGCCAGCCGCACCCTGCGGCACTGCTGGCCTCTGCCCAGCCTGGCAGGGAGGACACGCAGTGACCACATCCCACTGGGTCGTTGCTCCCAGCCTCCAGTGATGAGAACCACCCCAGCAATGATGCTACAGACGCCACACAGAGAACCAAGACTCTACCATCTCCTTGCAACGCAAACACCATGAAGAGGCCTAAGTTCAAGCCAAAAAAAAGCAAAAGCATGGTCATTAACCATCTCATCTCCCCAGCAGATGCCCACAGGAAGAAACGAAACTTGCAAAGGGAGCACTGGATGTGGTGCTTCTCTTTCCACCTCTGCTGTTAACTGGCAGTCATCCGTTCCCACCCTCCTCTCCACGCTCAGGTTCTCCACCCGTAACACACGGAGCTGCAAGGGAGACTGTACTGCCTGGTCTGAGACCTGGCAGGCAGGGTGCAGCCCCACGCGGAGGAAGATGCTGCTGCCTCCACTCTTCTTAATCGCTAACCGAACCCCGTCCCGAGTCTGGAAGCCAGGCTCTTCCCCGCTGTCCCACTCATGCGTTTCCCCCATGGGCATCACCTCCACGTGGCTCACAACGCCCCCCCCCCCCCCCCCCCCCCCCGATGCTGCAGTCAGGCAGTTCATCTGCGCAGGGGCACTCCCCAGGAGGTGCCAGGCTGCGCTTTCTCGTGATCAATGCATCAAGCCCTCGGCTATCAGAAGTTCCCATCCCCCCGCTTAACTGTAAACATCATTGAATTTCCTCTTTAAGAGGTTGTGGGCTGGGGACAGAGGGAGTGGCTGGAAAGGGAGGAGGCAAAAATAAGAATAAAACTACTGAGATCAGCATCTTTTCAAAACCTCAGTGCTCACAGGGAGAGACCTCAGAGCCTTTCCCTTTCCCTTTCTCACAGCCGACAGCGGCGAACTCACTCACAGCCGAATCCGCACTGGTGCAGCGAGGGGGTAACAGGGCAATGAAAACGTCGTCTCCAACCCCCAGGGGGGTTGTTGAGGGCTGTTTCAATCAGCAGCCCAGCTCTCCCTGCCCGCCTTGCCAAGCATCACAGACAAAGCAGCAGAGAGCCGGCAGGCGGGCAGGCTGCCAACGCCAGCTGGAATCAGCCTCCCCCGGCAGGGCCAACTTTCTACACCAGGGCACTGCGCGAGATCCCAGCTGATACTACAGGCATCGCTATCCCGGTCCGTCCCAGCGGCCTCAGCTGGATTTGGGATTTCAGCGGCCTCAGCTGGCTCCATCCCAGCACAGCTGGTGCCAGCCCCCTCCCTCCTGACAACGCAGCATCACTTTGGGATGGTCCCCATCGGGACTGAGGGATTATTCCTAACCTGCAGGGTGAAAAGGGATGGATTTCCTCTTCCTGGCAGGAAACAGAAACGAGGGTCCAGAGAACACGTACCCACGTCCTTCTGCTGGCTTTAGGGCCAGACCAATGTGCCCCAGAGCTGACCGGGGCGGAGCTGAGTGCCCTGCATTCCTCACCTGGCAACCCCAACAATGCGCTGGTACCAACAGAGCTGCTGACCTCACACTGCCACCACCAATAGAACTGCTGACCTCACAGTGCCACCGCGTCAGACTTAGATCAAAATTCGCCACTCCAGCTTAGGGCAAGGGCATCACTGACTGCTGGCAAATGCTCTCCAGCCCCGTCAGCTGCTCCCGCCACCTCCCAAAGCAGCTGGATGCTGGATTGGCCTTTGGTTTTTGGTTGTGGATGGCTGGGTTTTTTGAGATACTAGTGAGAGATGAGAACTTCACAAGTGAAATGCCCTGTGATGCAGCTCAAGTGAGCTCTGGCTAAAACTTACACCGTCTGACTGAATTTTAGAGGCACTAGAACTGTGCGCAGGACAAGAGCAGGTTTTGCAGTGTCTGTGACACCACAGCTGTGCCATGCAGAGCAGCACATCTGCACCATACAGGCTAGAAACCATTAGATTCCTTCTAGAGCTGCTGCTGTGGCAGAGGACGTTCAAGCCTGTGTCTGTTGAAAGACACGATCTCAAACATTCTGTGCAATAGTAGTAATTAACAATGTGCTTGATTTAGAGATGTGGTTGTGATTACTCATTTCAAAGGGCATTGCATCTCCACGTGGAGAAGCAAAGTTCTGATCAGCCTGTCAGACACCGTTAACCAAGGAGTAAACATCTTGCTGCAGCATTCAGAGATTTCATGCTCAGTCGGCCTGGCTTGTAGCCAGAGAGCGCTGACCCCCTTCAGTTCCTCCTGCTGCACTGGGCCAAAATCTTGCAGCCTGCAAGACAGACAGGATCGCTGTGCAGCAGTGCCAGCCTTCACACGACAGCTGGCCAGTGGACTGGAACTAGCCAGGGAGGCTGTGCTGCACAGGTGGAAGTTAAAAAAAAAAAGAAATCCTGAAGAAATTCAGCTTTTCTCCACATCAGACGGGCTTGGGTTGGGCTCCCTGATCTCCAAAAAAAGAATCCATTGTTGATCCCTTGGAGCAGCAAAGCCTTTCTGGTCTCTACAGCCCAGATTCTCACTCTGACTCTTTCACCCACCTCTCCAGAGCCAGCGGGAGCTAGGTCAGCCATTGGAGCCTGCCTGCGTGTAGCTTCCTCACCTGCCATACCCAGGGTAGCCCTAGAAAGGAGAGATGCGCTCCTGAGAGAGCCTGCAGTGAAAAGGGGAACAGTCTGAGCACGGATGTAGTGAAAACGTTCTCCCCGGTATTTCTACATTGCTATTTGGCGTGTAGCCAGATGTCTGCTCTGACACACGTCAGAGAAAACCATCCAAATACCTAAGCTAAGGCAGGGCTTACCTGCTTGGTGACCCGATTGCCTCTTCTAATGTTACTACCAAGTACATTTGATTGATTACTAGCATGCTGGAATACCACATTGAGTGTTTTGCCTCTTTTTTTAGGCATAAAGCATGAATGCCAAGCAAATGGGCCAGAGGACCTGCCCGAGCTTGCACTGCTGAGAAGCCAGGAGGCTCCCTGGTCGTAGCTTTTGAAGCAAGTCCCGTGTAGATGTCATGCAGTGCCACAACTCTACAGGCATTCCATGTTTTAATAGATCAGTTATGTAAAGCAACCATTCTAGGCAAGGGTTTCACTAACTGCAGGGAAGCTGTCTGGTAGGATAAAGCACATTTTGGAGATGTAGCTCGTATGTACAAATGACCCTCAACAAATCAAATCTAAGGATTTCTCTTGGTTTATTAATATTTGCATTGGTTGTCCAGCAGCCCAATACTGTCCCCAATGGATTAATGCTAAAGGTCTCCAAAAATGTTGGTCCAACGCTGCAAAGTGTCAATGTATCATGGGATGAAAGGGGGGGTGGGGGTGGGGTGGGGGTGTGAGAACAAACTGGTTCCTGTTCTTAATTTTCTGAGTTGTAAAAAGCAAAATTCAGTCAGTCTTTTTGAGGCTGCTGGTCAAATGGCCAAACTCAGAAACAGTTTCCCCTGTAACCACTTTATACAGAACTGAAAACCTGTAGTGAAAGTTAGGCTAAAACAACCTGTTGGCACAAAAACTGGGTTAAATTCTTAGTGCTAGCAGTTGTAGAGCAGTACTAATAAAGGCTAATCCTGAAGTGAAACAGACATAAAATGGACAAATTTTTCTGGAGAAAAAGTCCTAATCCACTCTTGTAAACTCACAGTGCAGTAATAATATTTAAAGGTTCACTTGTTCTAGAGGTTCAATGTTCTTGTTATGAAGTGCCTTGAGATCTCCTTCAGCCTGAGGGATTCTATCAACTACTTTTCTGTTGACATAGTTTAATTTAGAACTACCTTCGTTTCACTAATACACACTTACTAGCGGGTCAGATGCTTCTGAGGCTTCTACAAATGCCGATACTTCTATCAGAGTGCTCCAGTTCTATGGGCAGTACAGTGAAAAGAAACCACATCTCAAAAAGTGGTATTCTCAGCCCCAGTCTTTGGTCACTTGGTCCATTTGTTCATAATCACTATTGATCTAACTAGGTAGAACCAATCAGCCTCACTAATATGGCTTGATCTGGGCTTTTTGTCTGTTAGCTTCTTTAATTCTGTAGAAATGCATGGAAATATCACCTAGACAGTCTGACCTGAAATTGAAATGCCTTTTGTATGGGGGGTAGAGAGCATTCCTGTGCCAGCTCCAGGGATCTTAAAAGGCTTCCACGTTTCACCGGTGGTTGCTTAAAGCTGTTTCCTTTGTGCAGTGTGTACATGGGAGTTGCATAGAGTTTTCCTGTATGTCTGTAGAGAAGAAGAAGAAAGAAAAAAACAAAACAAACCCCTTAGCCTCCCGTGCGTTACTGGGATATGTTCTGTGCGTGCCAAATTCAAACAGCCTAAATAAATGGGCTTTCCCTTCCCTGGGTCAGTGAGTGACTCCTCTGCAGCCTGCGGACTAGCCCTCCTGCAGCGGGGCCAGCGCTGCCGGCTGAGCGTGCCAGTGCCCCACGTCAGCCGGGGGCTCGGGAGGCTGGTGTGCGCCTGCTGCAGCTGCCGCACGGGGAGAAAGGATGGGGGTACGGGGCGGGGGGAGCAGGCTGGAAGTAAGAGCTGGTGGAGGTGGATGGAGTGGGGCGCGGGGAAGCAGGTTCACCTGCCTGCTGAGTGACGGCCAGCCTGCCGCGGGCTCTAGCTCCCTGGCAGCGCCTGCTCTCGGCCCGGGGGGCTTCAGACCCAAACGTCCACGCCTTGGGGAGCTTCCTGGGAAACTTGTTGCAGTCCGAGCAGGAGAAACCCTGCACATGTCAGTCACTTCCCCTGTGAGAACTGGGGGGGCTTTCTCTGGCCGGCCGCTGGAGCCCAGGCGCTTCCAGGCCACCCCCTCCCCTGAGCTCTGGGCAGCTGTGTGGGGACAGAGCGGCACTGTCCCCACTGCTCCCGGCACAGCAGCGGGCTGCGCTGGCTTAGCCGCAGGGCCAGGGAAATGGTGGTCCGTGACCTCTCGCAGCATGTGCCCTCTCTGGCCACACTGCGCGGTTCAAACCTTGAATTCAAAGGCAGGCGGCGACGGACTGCTCTGACTTGGCACCCACACAGGTCACAGCGTTGGGAGCACAAGGGTTTCCGATGCAAAGAGACCCACCAGAGCGAAGCTTTGTGACTTCCAAGAAAAGCAAAGCGGCCTGGTTTGAGCTGGGGCTTTTCGCTTGTGTTTCAGTCAGCTCTGAGCTCACCCAAAAGCGGCTCGTTGTCGTCCTCATCAAGGGCTCCTCCTTGCCGAGGTGTCTGCAGCACTGGTCTCTGTCCAAAGTCCAGGTTGAGAAGGAAATGTGGTGACACAGCGGGACTGGTGCTGCCTGACAAACAACGGGAACTCTGAATAGTGAATGCTGTACCACTTATCTAAAAGATGACACACCTATGTTTAGTTAAAAGTCGGGAGATGTCCAAGGACCCTTATTGCCACATGACGGATGCACAGACTGCTAAGGCCTTGGGTTGGTTATCTTCAGAAGGGACATTCTGTCTTAGATTCCTGTTGTACATGCAACGTGGCGAAGACAAAGACTTTAAACATGGCCACTGAGGAATAGAGTCTGCGCAGAGACAACTCGTCAAGGACATTGTGCAGGCATGAGATATGTAAATGAATTCTCAGAATTGTAATGAATATGTAAACAATTTCTTGGAAAACTAATGAATAGGTATGAGTAGCTTGTATAAAGGGGGGACTGAAAAGTCACCTCGGGGTGCATGACTTTGGTGGCGCGATCCCCCATGCACCCAGCGCTGCCGGCCGAATAAAGATAACCTCCGATCGCCTGCATACTGCTGACTGATTCTTCAAATCACCCTCTCCTGACAAAGGGCATATTAACTTAATGAAAAGGAAAACACCAACTGCACGGAGATCACTAAAATCACCTAGAAAAGGGAGTAGTAGCAAACCCCAAGTTCCTTTTCTAGGTGGCCATTTCCTACAAAAATAACTGCTTTTTCCAGTCTTCAGTTCTGGTTTTGAAGATGCATTTTACCTCAGTGTTGACATGGAAATCACAGGAATTTAGGTGGGGGTTTTCTTTTGGTTTCCCGTTTTCTTTTTTTAGAGCAGGCAATAAATTTGAACCTCCATCGTACGCTTCATTTTGTCTAAAAAGAATTTTTCTTCATTTTTTGAGAAGCAGTGGACTACTCACTATGGCTTTCACCACTGAGGAAACTACTTCAACTACTACAGTATTAGAAAACCTAAGACACTTACATAGTACTACAAATAAGAATTAGAGATTATTTCCTTAGCTTACCCTTTCATTGGCATTTTAATCAATTTTGAGCTCTCCCCAGATGAAAAAATCTTTTTGTCTTTTTCTTCTATCATGTTTTCATTCTCCATTTTCAAACAGTCATTCTTCCTTACAGTAATCTTTTGTTTCATTTGCCGATTAGTGATGTTATTTAATTTATCCACACATTCCTGTTTTGCCACCGCCTGCACTTTTGAACATCTTTGTTTGCTTTTTTCCTTCTTAACCCATAAAAACAAAGTTAAGCTTCACGTATTTCTAGAAGACAGAAACACCACATCCAAGATTGATTAATTCAGGGTTTACCCCTGAAATAATATAAAATGATCTTTTTTGTAATTCATAGAGAAGCATTTTCACAAAATTACACTACAAAGTGTATTATGCCATTGAAAGTACTTTAAATTCACTCATGATGCAAGACATAACAAAAATACAGCCCTTAGAAAGAAAACAATAGTGTCTCTTAAAACATGAACAAGAAAAAATTGAAAACATTACTGATGGACAAAGCGTTAGGAGGACTGCACAATGTTCGTTGTAACACCACCAGAAAAAAATCAAGTGGATCTGCGAACAAGGAGAGGAAAGAAAAAAAGATCCCAAACCCACAAACACAACTGGTTTCACAGGAAAGAAGAATTTTAGTGAAAGGCAATGAAGACACACGACGCAGATACCACAGCACATGAATTATTAGTCAAGACCCTGTTTAGAAGCTATTTTCATTCTTTGATTCAGAATCAGAACTGATATAATTGTATGGATTTCTTTTTATGGCAATGAAGAGATAACTACTTGCACTGGAACCAAGTGCCACCTATTGTTAAACTGGAACAATAATGCATTCCATTTTCCAAAAATGGGGAAAAAAGACAACTCTCCACTGCCCTCTTTATTCACAAGTCACCTATTTCCGTTAGAACAAACCCCAATTTGTAGGAAGCATCTTCCCTTCATGACCAATAGCTAAAGTGAACAGGAAATACTCTGCCTGGCTCCAGAAGGCTGCGGGTCTCCCCAGGCTCTTTTACACACGCTCCATCGCTGCTATTGCTTCAGCAGCGGTTTTACCTCCCAACAGAGACTTCCTTAAAAACATGTTCTGACTTTCCTGAACAGTGGATTGTATCTCACAGTTTTCATTGATTTGCACAGCAGAATCCTGCAGTTTCCGTTGAAGCTAACGAAGACTGTGTGCTTTCAAACCCAAGCACATTCAGCACCTCCACCATAACTCTGAATTAGAGCTATTGCCTAAACCACTACATGCTGCACACGCTGCCCGTACCAGCCCTGGCTAGCCCAGCCCTGTTTTACCGATTCATCCAGGCACTTGCATCAGTGCGTCTGACTTGGTGAATTTACACATGAGAAACCAGGCATTTCTGACCAACACCCATGCTCTTTAACTGCACCGGTTATTTTTAAATTAATGACACATTACTAATTAAAGTGACCAAGACAAGTCAGAATTACAGCTTGGTTGTAGTCAAAATCACATGCGCCGCAGATTTTCCCTGAATTTCTTCACAGCAACACCTATGATTGCTGTTGTCAAATACACGACTGCTTCTTTCTTTACCTGCAGAAAGCTTGGCACGACACGTACAATATTGTACAACATACAGCTCCATCTGACAATCAGACCAGAATGACCTTCCTGCAGTGCAGGCAGGCTGCATATCTCCAGTAGCACCCACAGCCCCAGCCTGCACTGCTTTAGAGACAGCAAAGATCCGCGCTGATGAGAAACGTTCTCATGCAGATGGCATTTCACCTTGTCCACGGATTTGAAACACGGGTTGCTTCGCGAAATTTAATTGTATGGTTTCGTTCCAAGGCAAAACAGACTGTCCAACAACTTTTGACTTACACTAAAAACCATAAATATTCACCTTCCATATGAACGGATACATGCCAGGATATGTACGGCTGATGAATTTTTTCGCATGTTGCTGGGGAGCAATACCTGCACGTGTTCATCTTTTTGTCCACCTCTACTGGGATTCCTTCTAGCTGAGTACGTTGCATCTCAGGGTTGTATGGAGGGGATTACCTCCAAGCAGGGGGACAGATCACCCCTGTCGCTCCTAAACTGCCTCTGCTGAGCATCTCAGTGCCTCCCACAGTGGTGGCTTGCTCAGGAAGAGGTGGCCTGTGATGGCTCCTCTCCGGTGCACATGCCCACAGGACCACCGAGCAAAGGACTATCCCACACCATCTTTCCCCTCTTTGAGAAAGAAAGCACGTACCTATCTATGGCTAATCTCCCTTCTGAAGCAGTACAGCTCAGCTGAGACCTCAGACTGCTTTTCTGCATCACCTGGGACTCTTACCAAAACTGTCTCCATGGACTCTACCCGGACTCAGTTTTGTGCAGAGGAGGTGTTTACTGCCGCATGCGCAACAGCAACGGCAAGGGCAGGCAGCGCAGCGATCTCCTGTTACCGAACGTGCTGCTCTGGGACTCCCAAACAGCCGGTCAGTTATATCCCTGGCAGAGTTCTCCAGCAAAGCCACCCCCAATTTGTATCCACCTCAGCTGTACAAACATGGTGCAAACAGACGCGCAGCGGCTCTTTACCTCCAGCACTGTATGTCCCTTTCCTTCCCATGTCACCACCACCTGCAAAAGCGCTCATGGAAATGAGCAAACCCCACCCGCCAGAAAGAGGCAGGGCTTTCAAAGGGAAGGAGGGTATTCAATGGGAAGCTGCAGATGTGCCCTGCCTGGAGAAGGTACCACTGGCAACCCCTCCTCTGTGAGAGCTGGGGAGATGCAGAGGGGGAGGAAGGCAGGCGTCGGGGAGTAACTAGAAGCCCTGGTTTGCTACTGCTGCAGTAGCCCTGGCTGGGGGGACAGTAGAGCTCGCCATGAAATGATGATCAACCAAAATATTTCAGAGGGGCACAGCAGGGAGCACAAGCTGCTGGGCGTCAGCAAAGGGCTGTGCTCAGCTTTTCTGCGGCACGTTGTCATAGGCAAGGTGAACACGAAGCACAGGGAGGATCTGCAGTTCTACCTGCCTTGCAGGGGTTTGGCCTGAGCTCCCCCTTTGCAAACCAAGTCACCCTCCCGCCACACTGCACAATCTCTGCTTAATGTATGTCCCAGCAATTGGGGTACCACATGCAGAGAAATCTGAGAGGTCCCCCCTGGTCACAGCTCTAGTCATCAGTGGTTCCAACAATGTCTGATGCTCAGGGTGTCCCCTGCGCCAGTGGTCCTCCCTCCAGGCGCCCCTCCTCCTCTCCATTTGCCCTGGAGTAGACAACTCAACATCACACCCATTCTGGGGAGATTTAAGCCCCAAAGAGCTCAGAACTGGCTGAAGCCAGCACAAAAGCCTATCTTCTCTCTGAGAGTTGCAATGTCCTTACACCCTCCCTGTCCTTCCCGTCTAGATCAGAAACCAAACAGGGGAAGCGGTGCACGCAGATACACAGAGAATACTGAATGGGACACACTGGCTCCTCTTCCAACTCCTTTATTGTCTCAAAGGTGTTTTCATTCTGTTGGAGGAAAAAAGAGAGAAATATGTAGAGTCCCCATGTTTATCCCTGGTAAGCACTTTCACATGTTCATTAAGTAAAGCAGATTAGATTGATTCCTCAGATATATATATTTGGGCGGGGGGGGGGGGGGGGGGGATTATAATGAACTCATTCAGTTTTTAAATCAGGCTTAGGAGCCGTGACTCACTGGCTACGAATACATGTACACACATGCGTGTACAGGACAGCACAGAATACTCTATTTACTCATATGGCTCTGAAAAGACTTTTTTTTTTTCTATTATTTGTTGTTCTCTGCATCATTTATGGCTGGACTGCATGGACAAGATGGTTTTCTTAATTCTGTGAAAACCCTTGCATCTATTGATGCCTGCACCTCTAAATATAGTGATATGGTCATACAGCCAAATCTGCAAAGCGGATTACTGTTCTTACACCATTCTGGGCATAGCAGGCATCCCCATAGAAACACCCCTAATGGCCTAATGGCCATGCCTATTTACACATTTATTTCTGCTATTTCATCCTCTGTAAAGAACAAGTGCTCCTTTCCTCGACCTGTCTCAGAACAAATCTGAATACTTAAGGAATTAAAACAGATGAGTCGGCCAAAGGAAAATTTAAACATACTTAATTTAACAATGCCAAGGTGTTATTACTAAAATTCAAGCACTTTGACAGCAGGTATCTTATGAGTGCTGTGCAAAGTGACACAGAAAAGCCTCAAGAAAAATCTACTAGAGTTTGGGTCAATACACTAAATCCCAGCACAATGGTTCAAGGGTAAGGGCACTTTAAAACAGAATGCGTCCTGAATCACGTTAGGAAGAAGACAAAGAACATATCCTGCTGGGAAGATCATTAACTATTAGGAAAACTCGACCAGGCTACTATAAATTTGTCCCAGGTTAGAAAAGGCCAAGAATCTTTCAAAGGACACTACAAAAAAATAACATTTAAGACAAAAGGCAGTGTAGGACCAAATGGAATTAAAAGGAGTCCTAGAAAGTAAATCTTTCAGTAATAAGCAAGCAAGGCTAATAACAATCTAGGGCATAGAAAAGATTAGCTCAGCACCAGGATGCACAGCAGATAGGAGAGCAAATTAGTTCTGTCTTACCAAAATGTAAATGGGGGGGGGGGGGGGGGGGGGGGGGGGGGGGGAATTCAGTACTTAGTGTTTCTCTTTATTTTTCCTGCCTCTAATTTTTAACTGTTAAGAGAAATAACACAAAAGCTTTATTTTTGCTAATGCCAGGCAACCAGAATCTGGAATTTAAATTAATCCTTTGCACACTGCCATTTGGGGATCATTTCTACCAGATCCAACAAGGATACAAGGGATAGGACAAAAGGAAATGGCCTCAGGTTGCCCCAGGGGAGGTTTAGATTGGACATTAGGAAAAAATTCTTCACTGAAAGGGTTGTCAAGGACTGGAACCAGCTGCCCAGGGAAGTTTCAGGGTGGCCTCACCATCCCCGGAGGCATTTCAAAGATGTGTAGATGTGGTGCTCAGGGACACAGTTTAGTGATGGACTTGGCAGTGTTAGGTTAATGGCTGGACTCAATGATCTTAAAGGACTTTTCCAACCTAAATGATTCTATGCTGTTCAAAATGACCTACAGTCTTCCTTCAAAAAAGAGGGGGTATATTGCTGTTTCAATTGTACTGGTTATCGGGTAATCCAGCCTCATAGCACTCTTTAAATTAAAGTTTACAAGCACCGAGATATTCCCCAGTGACTGCACTTTAGCTAGTTTGATATTAAGCTATACGTTTTTCTTAACGTGATTAGCAGCATACCTCAAGCTATGTTTGAACATATATTCTTAGGTGAATGGGAGATACTACCAGCTTTTCATTAGACAGAACATATGAGTATTTTAAAAAGCCAAACTCTAACAGAATACACAGCACAAGCATGTGTTTCTGCCAAGATATTTTCTATTAAGTAAATCAAATGCATATGTTCGTGACGTGCGGAATTAGACTCTATAATGCGCGCAGATGCACGGGGGATCGCTCCTCCACAAGCGTGCATACCCAAAGTGACGAACCATCTCACATTTATACAATGAACAAATGAATATTCAATTAACGCCTATACATATTCGTTACCTAAAC
Organism: Falco peregrinus; assembly: GCF_023634155.1. NCBI lineage: Eukaryota > Metazoa > Chordata > Aves > Falconiformes > Falconidae > Falco > Falco peregrinus. The sequence continues at coordinate 5,000,956 of NC_073743.1, read as the reverse complement.
CCCGCTTCGTATGTTAATTAGCTTATCAGTCCGTTTCCTGGAATGTGGTGGTCTTGCAGGTTTGTAGGTGATTCATGTCCTTGTGACCACCCGATCTTCTTCAGGTGATTCATGTCCTTGTGACCACCCGATCTTCTTCAGGTGATTGTGACCACCCAATCTTTTCCAGCAAGGGGACTTAGCACTCCCTCCCTCTAGATAGCATTTGAATGTCTCTCATCTTTTCTTATTCTCTTTTAAATAGCCCCTTTGTTAGAGGAAGAAGGGCAGGCGTCTCCCCTTTGTTAGAGGAAGAGGGGCAGGCGTCTCCTCAAAACTGTAGTTGTCACCGCACCCATGACTAGTCACCATACCCACATTCCTTAAGCAGACACATACAATCACAATCCATGTCCATTATCCCCATTTCACATTATTTCTCCATATCAATCCCCCCTTTTCTATTAAATTAAGTAAATTCTTTTACTTAAGCAGCCTTCCCGAATGATATAAAGCATCATACATAAGTGTTACTCTTTTAAACATTCTCCAAACCCACAAATATAACATAATGGTTAGTATTAAGGAAATTCCTAAACTGATCAATAAGATCACAATGGGGTGTACCATAGTGTTAAGAATTCCTGTTGCAGAGGGTGACCAGCCAAAGAGAGTATCCCACCAATTATGGTTTCCATCCTGTTCTACCTTTTTTAAAACTTTCTTGATCCCCTCTACATCATGATGGATCATAAGAAGAGTTTCATGTCCCTTTTCTTTGGTTTCTTCCCGTATACGTTGTAAATCTGCATGTTTTAATAGTTCTTTTATACTGCTTATATTTAGTCCTATGGGGGTAGGAATTATTATCTGTGATAGGGTAAAATTGGATTTTAAGAATTGATGAGACACTACTGGGGCTGAGTAACTAAAATCGCATCCTGTGATAGTAGTAAAATTACAAATACAATAATTTGAATACTGTGCAGTCTCCTTTACCTCTCCATCTATGGTTATTGTGTTACACTTAGTTCTCAAACACGCACATCCCTTCCCTGCATATATAATTACTGTTTTCAAGTTTGCATTTGGTCGGGCCTCGAAATGACATATTTTCTGATCTGTATCTAAACTAGTATCCTGAGCCATTATAGTATTGCTTTCACAGAGGAAGCCCTGCTGTTCTCGCATAATACAAGATTCTAAATCTACTGTTTGCCACTTGTCGCCTATCTTTCTGGCCCATGTTCTATGTTCAAAAGGGTATAGGAGCACCCCATTATGGTTAATTCCAAGGGCTACAATGGGGTGTATGGTAATTATTACTGCATTATGTATGGTTAACACAAAAGCTGTGATGGTGTGTGTGTTGGGGTCATAGGTAAAGTTCACCACATTCCACCATGACTGGAGTTTTCTTTCTACCTCCGTAGCACTGTCCCAAACCATCTTTCGAATTTCTGTAGGAAATATGCCTTCCTCTCCTTCTCTTATTATGGATGCAGCTATTGATTGCATCCACATTTGGGCTTGGATGCAACTTAGAGCCAGGGAGACGTCATCCTGTAAACCACCTAATGCCTTAGTGATGAGTTGATGATCTTCCATGTTTATTTGTTCCCACCTGGGGAGTACCTTCGATATCAACCATTGATGTGCCCCTAATGCCAATAATGAAGATTTTAGTGGTTGTTGTAGTTTTGATAGATCGGCCGTGGTGGCGGCTAGTTTATTCATTATCACCTCTGAGTCTATGGAATTTAATACTCCGAGTCCTGTTCCCAACATTCCAGTTACATCTCTCACTATTCTGTTTCGATAAATATTTCCCCTTTTTCTTAACCAAGTTGTCCATCCCTCATAAGAGGTTCGTAAGAAGGGGGAACAGGATGGCTTAACATCAGAAACATTGACTTGTATTTTTAACTCTATTCTTTTAAGAGACCATTCTGGGTTAAACAACATTTGTTGCTGACCTGTATTTCTGATTACATATGGTCCAATTGTATAAATCTTTGGATCTGGTTTAGTTAATTTAAGATCAAGCGTTAATGGGGTGTTTGTAACTGTGGTGGTGGTAGGAACAGTGGTTAGCATGATTGTTATTTTGATCTTATAAGTCAGAGCTGTTCTTGGGGATTCCTTTCCTAGGCATATTATAAAGATGGGCTCGGTTAAGGTAAAATTGTGCCAACATTCCCGTGAATTAAAGCACATGGTTGTATTTAGAAGGGTAAATTCCTTATCTACCTTTCTGACATTAATCTGGGTGTCTGTTGGGGCTCTTGCTGTATTGAATGATTATACTGAACTCTGAAGCAAGTGGAAAAATACTGAAGAAATAAGACGAGGTTACGGCCAGAACAGTGGGATGAAGAAAAAGGAGCAAATTGCAGATGTTGGCACAAAACCAAGGCCAACGGGACGTGATAAGAGGAGCTGGGAAACCGCAGAAAGGAGCCTACATGCCAGAACAAGCAGAAAACAGAAATCTTCCCAGTAAACAATTGTTAACCAATCATATTATTATACGCTTGTAAAATAGCCAACCACATTATTGCACGCTTATAGAATGCCTTATAAAAGTCTACCTGGTTTGTACAATAAACGGATCAGATCTTGAACTCTGTGAGTATTTGAATCTGACTCCCGCTCGCCCGAAATGCCCGCAGCAGGTGTCTCCCGAAATCTTGGTGTTATCCTTTTCATTATATGTTTGACATCCTACTTTTATCTTATCTCCTAATTTTCCCCATAATCGGTCGACTTTGTGTACATCCTCCCGATCCCATTGATTCCTTTGGTACACCTCATTTTCAGAAAAAAACACCATAGCTAGTTTCGTCTTTGAGTCCACCTTTCCCATTATTCCAGTGTGTTTTTTCTGGGCATGATTCCAAGGCCAATTATCAGGCTCTTGGTTGTAGGCAAGAGAGAGGGTACAAAAAAACACAAATGGTTTAAACCCACTATTGATCATTTTAAGAATCCAAACGTTAAAATCTGTTTTGATCAAAAATAGCTTTGTTTGAGTTGGGGCTTACTAATAACAAGTTGGGCAAGACTGGCCACTGGCTCAGTCCCCGACTCTTGTTCTATATTGTTTGTTGTGGTGCCCTTCCCATATGGTGGATCCGCAACCGCTCAGGTTCACTTACTTGCCACCCACATTGTTCCCATTTGTCCGAGTAAATTTGAGTTTCAGTTCTTTTTTATCTGGGGTTACTTTCCAAGAAGTTGCAGGGGCTTTCTTAATCCGGGTATGGTGAATCCAAGAATTCTGTCCCTCAACCTTGATTGCAGTGTAGGTGGTGAGTAGGACTTGAAAAGGTCCGGTCCACTGTGGTTCCAGGGTTTTATCTGCAAAACACTTAACGTATACATAGTCTCCTGGTTGTATATCGTGAACAGGTCCATCCAGACCCCTACTGCGTGTTCCCATCACATGCTTCTCAATTCTTATTAATTGTTTGTTTAGTGCTACCATATAGGAAGTCATTGTTTCTTCACCAATCTGTGAAGACATCCCCTTTTGTACCCCATAGGGTCGTCCATATAAAATTTCGAATGGGCTAAGCCCCTCTTTTGCTCTCGGTCTAGTTTGAATTCGTGTAAGAGCTAATGGCAAAGATTGGGGCCAAGTTAGATTTGTTTCTTGACCTAACTTGACAATCTGTTGTTTGATTAGATGATTCATCTTTTCCACCTGGCCACTCGATTGTGGTCGGTATGGGGTATGTAATTGCCAATCTATTCCTAGATGGTGGCTGATCTGTTGCACTATTCTGGACACAAAATGTGGTCCTCTATCCGAGGACATTACCGCTGGGACTCCAAACCTAGGTATTATCTCTTGGAGTAGTATTTTGGTCACTTCCCGGGCTTAAGCAGTTCTGCATGGGAAGGCTTCTGGCCAACCTGAAAAGGTATCCATTAGTACCAATATCGATACCCCCCTTTTCTAGGAAGTTCTGAGAAATCGATCTGCCAATGTTGCCCTAGAACATTCCCTCTGCTAATGTTCCCTAGTTTTATTTTATTTGCTGTATTGGGATTATTGCGTAAACACATTTCACATTGCTGAGTCACCTGTTTTATTACAGTATACAAGTTTCGCCCTTTCAATTTCTGATTTAGACTTTTATATAAAGTATCAGCTCCCCAATGCGTCTTATTAATAATAGGGCTGTGGTCCATATTAAATTGGATGGTACCACTATACAACCATCCCTTAAATAAGTCCACTTATTTATTTTTATTTTATCATTCATGTCCTGAATTACCTTTAAGTTTTCTTTAGAATAGTTTGGCTCTTGATCTGTACTTACAGTTTGGATTTTATCATCTGGTATTAAGGATAATTCCTCCTTTCCTACCTCCTCTGTTACTCGTCTGGCCTCATGGTCGGCCAGGCGGTTTCCAATTTCCAAATCAGTGCCTCAGAGTGGGCCATGCCTCACATCAAGGTCTGGCATGGCACATGTTCCCACCGCTCAACGCCTACTGGGTTGCAGCCAACAGCGGAGCTCAAGATTCTTCTTGGTGGCAAACACAGAGGCCAACCCAGTCTTGCCCTTGACTATGGTAGGAGGCACCTGACCAACCTTATTCCTTGTACTTCGTTGTCAATGCAGTTTCATCTGCACATCCCATAACAAGTCACTGTCATGGCAAAACACACAGATTTACATTAGTAGAACTACTACAGAGTGTATTTTATTTCACTTTTTCTGCCAATATCCCCACAGCCTTGCTGACCAAGGGATATTGTTTTTATCTGAACTGAGCAAGCCTCCCCCTTATCATTTTACTGTATCAGGTAAAGCATTTTTCACCTTTCCTGGAATTTATTTTCAGATACAGCTGGTTAAAAATTTCTCTTACTTCAAGGAGGTCCTTTGTCCTCTTTTCTGTTGAATTAAAGATAAACTCAATATTTCAATTACTTGATCATATTTAACTTTTAATTTCATTTCTCCTTCTTTAAACATCTAGATGTTCTAATAAATCTCATCCCAACAAAGATTTTGGTGAATTTGGCATTCTTATTTGTCTTCTTAGTTTGTACTTTAAAGGTTTCAGGATGTTTTCCTGGTGGCCAGCAGCTCCCACAACTGTAACAATTTTTTTTATTTTTTTTTTTACTGAAGTTTAACAAGTAAGTTGGTTTTGTATTCACTAAAATTCCACCTCATACCCATTCCCTGCCCTAGAAGGGCCGTTACCGGTCCTGTTGTACTGCAAATGCTGCAGCAATTGGGGTGACATTGTCAGGTTCTTCTGCTCAATTGTCAGCAATAGCAACCCCTCCTCCTCACCATCAGAAGGGTTCGGGGCAGGAGATGCTCTTCCTGCTCTGCAGGTTACACAAGCCTGCCTCTGCAGCAGCACTTCTGTTTTAACTCTTTCTTACCCTGAATGCAAATCTGCTACTTGTTGCTTTAAGTCTGTTGTTATTACGTATCATGCCTTTGCAGGCAAACAGCAAACACCCTGCCACACGTCCCAGCATGATTCAGTCGCACCTTCGAGGGGGTACGGGGGTTTGTACAAACTCACCCCAACACTTTCACAAGGTCTTTGATTCTCCACACACACACACCCCCCCCTCAGGTTTTACATACATTAGTACAAGTTTTTATATCTTACAACGTGTTTCATTCTGGTTGCTCACACGCCTCAGGTTTTACATACATTAGTACAAGTTTTTATATCTTACAACGTGTTTCATTCTGGTTGCTCACACGCCTCAGGTTTTACATACATTAGTACAAGTTTTTATATCTTACAACGTGTTTCATTCTGGTTGCTCCACAGAAGGAACCGCAACCTGAGCTTTTTAACACAAAAATTTCAACAAGAACATCTTTCTAGTTTAGGTCTCAGTTTTTTCCTATCCTTTTCTAGAGCCACAATCAAAGATCAGGTGATGTTAATCCCACACTCTTTCTAGTGCTAGTACCATAGGATCCCGAGGGGGTACTAATCCACAGTCCTTTTGCCACTCAGGTTTGTCCTGGAGGGCGAAGAACATGTCTGCATACGATACTTCGTCCCATTTTCCTTCTCTTCTCAGACACAACATTAATTGCAGGAGAGTGTTATAATCTAACGTTCCTCCCTCCTGAGGCCATTTCGCATCACTCTCCAATTTATACAAAGGCCACCACTGTTTACAATATTTAACCAATTTCCTTCTATTTTCGGTACCACCCTGTCCTACGATATCACTCCAATGTTTTAATATACAACCCAAAGGCGATTTTTCACAGGGCTTACTCCTTCCATTTCCCATTTTGCAATTTTAATTACTTTGTTTTTCTCCGGCCGCCTTAGCCACCCAAGGTTGGAAACACGGATAGAGCTTTTTACTCGTTTTGCACTCAAACGCCTGTCTCAAGCACTCTTGCACTCACACTTAGTCAAAATAATTAAGCTATACACGGAAAATCAAAATGCGCATCTCAATCACACCATTCACACTCTCCGGGCAGCCCGCAGTCACACAAGCAGTATGTTATACGGTACCGTGCACTTATGTACAAACTCTTAGGAACACTAACAGTTCACAAAGTATGCATTTCAATGAACAATTGCCAATA